>NC_137878.1:37741446-37743946 GCF_963924005.1 Protomyctophum bolini | reverse complement strand
ACAGACAGACAGACAAATAGTGAATATTTGTCAAGTGGGTTCACCACTAAAATTGTAATGACATTTTCTCAGACCTGAAACCCAGTAATGTTTTTTATACTTTTATTACTCTATCCATGTCGAACACTTTCTGTCGTTAGAAAAGATCAGTGCTCGATAAGCGAGCGTCAGCAAACTCCAGACGGGAAAAACACAACGCACTGGGTGGGAAACTGCCAGGAGTTCAATGGCATACTGGCCAGTCAATGCGAGCCAGCTGGACCAGCTATACGAACAAACAATTTCTAAACTATTGCAAACTTTGTCAAATAAAATGTCCAGGAAAATAAAAGAAGACATATTGTAACAGTTTTCTGCCATGTTGCTTTTCATTGTACACACCGTGTATAATTGTATTGAGGTATATGCGTAAGTGCTCGTTTCTCTCCAATAGTCTGTTATATCGAAAGACAACCAATTATCGCGATACTGCCGAGTCTGAAACGATAGCTGGCGCCGTTCAGATGCCTTGGTAAAATGACAGTGTGCACATCAAGAAAGAATAATTTTGAAAAGGTGTGATTTGTTGTCATTTACTGTATGTTCCTGAACCCATTCAATGACAAAGGTATATCAGTCGTTAAATAAGTAAATAAATAGTGTTCGTTATTAGCTCGTGAAGCTGGCTCTCATTGACTGCAATGCGTTCCATCAAACCTCCGGTTTAAGCTTGCCTCCCATGTGCGTAAATGGTGCATTCCCACGCCAAGTGCTTCCCTTCCTTTCCTTGCAGTCAGGAAGGAAGTGTGGAGGAAGTGAGGTCGCTGTACCTGCGGTCAGGCAGGAAGTAGAGTTTGACGTAAGGGTTGCGAGGTCGTCCGTCCTCCCGGACTGGAAGATCTTTAGCGCCGAGAACCGTCACGATGAGATGGTGACCCACCGTATCGTAACACAGCTTCACCTGAAACACAAGAACGGTCACGATGAGATGGTGACCCACCGTATCGTAACACAGCTTCACCTGAAACACAAGAACGGTCACGATGAGATGGTGACCCACCGTATCGTAACACAGCTTCACCTGAAACACAAGAACGGTCACGATGAGGTGGTGACCCACCGTATCGTAACACAGCTTCACCTGAAACACAAGAACCGTCACGATGAGATGGTGACCCACCGTATCGTAACACAGCTTCACCTGAAACACAAGAACCGTTACGATGAGATGGTGACCCACCGTATCGTAACACAGCTTCACCTGAAACACAAGAACCGTCACGATGAGATGGTGACCCACCGTATCGTAACACAGCTTCACCTGAAACACAAGAACCGTTACGATGAGATGGTGACCCACCGTATCGTAACACAGCTTCACCTGAAACACAAGAACCGTCACAATGAGATGGTGACCCACCGTATCGTAACACAGCTTCACCTGAAACACAAGAACCGTTACGATGAGATGGTGACCCACCGTATCGTAACACAGCTTCACCTGAAACACAAGAACCGTTACGATGAGATGGTGACCCACCGTATCGTAACACAGCTTCACCTGAAACACAAGAACTGTTACGATGAGATGGTGACCCACCGTATCGTAACACAGCTTCACCTGAAACACAAGAACGGTCACGATGAGATGGTGACCCACCGTATCGTAACACAGCTTCACCTGAAACACAAGAACGGTCACGATGAGATGGTGACCCACCGTATCGTAACACAGCTTCACCTGAAACACACGCACGCACGCACGCACGCACACACAATATAGTGTATTTATAAAGCACATTTAACACTTATGCCAGCGTTCTTCAGAATAAAGGCGTGTGCCAAGCAGATGGGCAGATTTTACTCTGAAAAGCAAAAGCAAAAATTCCAAAACTATAATATCCAATCAATAAATCAATCAATCAATCAATCAATTTACCTGGACTCTTGCTACCAAAGATGTGTTCCTTCTGATAAGGGCTGGACTCTGTGGACAGAAAAACACACATTGTTTACATTGTGAATACAACTTAAGAACAGTTATTGACTTACGCTGGGAACCCACCAAAGAAAAGTGTGCAGGCGTGACTGTTCTCGTCAAATCACTGACCAGACTACAGCGGGATGTCTGGTCAGTGCATTTAAACCACTGACCAGACTACAGCGGGATGTCTGGTCAATGCATTTAAACCACTGACCAGACTACAGCGGGATGTCTGGTCAATGCATTTAAACCACTGACCAGACTACAGGGGGATGTCTGGTCAATGCATTTAAACCACTGACCAGACTACAGTGGGATGTCTGGTCAATGCATTTAAACCACTGACCAGACTACAGCGGGATGTCTGGTCAACGCATTTAAACCACTGACCAGACTACGGCGGGATGTCTGGTCAATGCATTTAAATGAGAAATGTGCGAGGAGGACAAGCGAATAGTTAAAGAAAGTTTAAATAATCACCACATGTGTGGGTGTATCCGCGTATCCTAGGGCTTTAAGCAACTCGTCGACTATTCA
>NC_137878.1:37718946-37736446 GCF_963924005.1 Protomyctophum bolini | reverse complement strand
GTAACAGTGGAATATCTATATAATGAAATTTATACGTATAAACTTTACATGTATACTACTATGCTATACATATGTACTATGGCGTGCTATGACTATATACAATGCAATTCTAGTGCTGTCTACATAACATGCTATAAGTCTGTTTCAAATGCTATCTAAGTCTACAGAAGTGCTATCTAGGGTAGAGTAAGTGCTATGGGCCATGATGGAGTCTGAAAAGGTGCGTTTTCAGACTACGGCGGAAGATTGGGAGTGATGCTGCAGTTCTGACTGCCA
Source organism: Protomyctophum bolini (assembly GCF_963924005.1). Classification (NCBI taxonomy): domain Eukaryota; kingdom Metazoa; phylum Chordata; class Actinopteri; order Myctophiformes; family Myctophidae; genus Protomyctophum; species Protomyctophum bolini. The sequence goes on along the minus strand of NC_137878.1, from coordinate 37,736,170 downwards.
TGGGAAGTGCATTCCACAGTTTAGGAGCCAGAAGGGAGAAGAGTTTGGGACGTGTGGAGCGTTGTCCCGGCGTTTTTAGTGAGGGTACTTCCAGCTTCCCTGCGTTAGCTGATCTGAGTGCGCGGGAGGGTTTGTAGGGTTGTTGTAGTATATTGTTTCGTAGTCGACAGGCAGGAACAACAGGCCGCAACTTCCTTTTCTACAATGCTAATATATTACTGACTTTGCTGGGGAGCCCTTATTGGAACCGCATCAAGGACCCCTGGGGGTCCCCGAAAAACCCACTTTAACCCATTCTGAACGGGAACCCCTTTTGGTGTCAGCATCATGTTATGCTTTAGCTATTGAAAAATAGCAGATCTACAAGCTCATAGCGCGCCACCGAGTGGCGCGCTACGAGCTTGTAGGTCTGCTATCTTTTTTGAAAAATTGAAGAACGACTGACATTTTTTTAATCTGATCTCAGGTCAGAATGGGTTAATCAGATCAGTGTGTGTCCAGTGGAAACCTCGTATGAATCTGATCTCAGGTCAGAATGGGTTAAGAACCACTGGACTAGTGTTAGTGTAGAGGAGGATTGTTAGACCTTGAGTCCCAGCAGCGCTCCAGCGTCGGCGGGGATGGTCCCATCCTTCAAACGTTTGTTCAACAGGATGCGACCAATCAGACGCTCTCCATCTTTAGACGGTTGCCAGGTTACCGTTTGCTAGAAGGTCGGACGCACACACACACACACACACACACTCTTAACAACAGTAACGACAACACAGCAAGAAATAGCATTATGTGAACCATATATGAATGGTCTTGCTTTCCTCTACTGTCTTTGATCTGAGCAAAGAGATTCTATATATAAAGAGACAACACTCCCATTAGGTCCCATAGTAACAACCAGCGGGCCTCCGCCATATTGGAGTGATGACGTAACATCCGGTTACTTAAAAACTTTAAAAAAAACATTAAAAAGTCATGCTGTACAAAACAAAAACTTTTTTGTATCCTATTCTACTCTCATATATTGATTTACTCATTTATTTATCATATTTATTAATGGATCAAAGCAGACATTTGTAACATAATTATTCATTCCGAATGTCAGGGTGCATAATATGTGACCAGATTTGACTGAGAGACTGCCATCGCGCACATTCCAGCTTTTCACCAGAGGAGAAAAACTTATTTTTTCTTCTTTTTTCCCAAAATGAGTTAATAGCACAGGCAGACTCTTCACATACTAGAGCATGTCTGAAATAAGTGTCAAAGCTGAAATTGACATGTAAATATGAAAAAAATGCTTAAACATGTAGCTATTGTAATGTTAGAGACCACAGAAGTGAACCTTTCAAGCCTGTTTTCTCAACTCGCTGTTTTCTGCAAGACATTACTCTATAAGCCATATCTCCAAAACTGGTGGGTCAAACTGAACAACCAATATGTCAATTTGAAGCTATGATTGTTTGAGGTGTTACATAGACAAAGCATTGCCGCCATCTTGGAGTGATCCCGGCAGCGCTAGTAGTGGTGACTGATTCCGAAAATGTAAGAACTGTCGTCTCTTTAAATATAGAATATCTTTGATCTGAGGATTGAAACAGGAAGTACAACTAGAGCCACTACACAGGTGCATGCTGGGAAGGGTGAGTCAGGAGTGAACCTGTAACCATGGTGACAGGAGGGAGAGAGAGAGAGAGAGAGAGAGAGAGAGAGAGAGAGAGAGAGACACACACACACAGACAGACAGACAGACAGACAGACAGACAGACAGACACCACAGCGCCAAACGCCATGGTAGAAGATAAAGTACTAGTGAAAGAAAGAAAGAAAGAAAGAAAGAAAGAAAGAGGCCAATAGCAGACGGGCAGAATGACTATAGTAAGGAGGCAGAGCCGTGCCCGAGAACATCTGATTGGCCCAGAGGACAGACACCGTGCACAGTGATAGGCTCCCTAGACATATGATGTGACATCATAACCTCCCGGAAACAGAACAAACATATAAGGAGAGGAGCGACGGAATAAACAACCAGAAAGAATAAAGGAGAAGAAATCCAAACAATTAATGAAAAATAGTGTGCCATGGAACTAGAAAAAAGTGTCCCTCGGGGCAAAGGTCACCACCATGCCAGGTCAGGTTGTGGCCTAATGGTGGCGCTATAACAGGCCAACGTGTCCAGTGAGGATGGCTTGTACAGTACAGTACAGTACAGTACAGTACAGTACAGTACAGTACAGTACAGTACAGTACAGTACAGTACAGTACAGCACCACTCACTTCAGATGGGTCTGATTTTTCTTATGCCTTTGATGGCAATTGGATGATTCGAGGCATTTCTTTTCTCCAAAAACGTGTTTCGTAAAGATCCACCTGATGGTGCCGCTATAACAGGCCAATGTGAAAAGGGTGGGGTTTATTCCTCAGCCTAGTAGTAATTTGAACGCATGCGTTCATGATTTGAGGCTTTTTGTTCGAAACGGGACAATCCTGCAAACTTTGGAAACCAATTAGTTTGGCATGGACCGGGTTTTAACGGTGCCGGAGATTAGCCGTTAACGGACGGAGTGCAACACATACTCTCTCCCCATGCCTTCGGCCTGGTGGAGACAATAAAACATACTCTCTCCCCATGCCTTCGGCCTGGTGGAGACAATAAAACATACTCTCTCCCCATGCCTTCGGCCTGGTGGAGACAATAAAACATACTCTCTCCCCATGCCTTCGGCCTGGTGGAGACAATAAAACATACTCTCTCCCCATGCCTTCGGCCTGGTGGAGACAATAAAACATACTCTCTCCCCATGCCTTCGGCCTGGTGGAGACAATAAAGAATGTTCAGTAACACTATACTCAAAGGTCGGTTCTAATAATGCACTATAATCACATTTATAATGTACTTATGGGGCTTTATAACACTTGTCATAAATGTTCATAATTAATATAATTATAAATTGCCTTATACTGCATGCATTATGGATTATAATGCATTATAAATGTGATTATAATGCATTATAAACCCCACCTTTAAGTGATTTTAACATGTTTTGTTATCAACGCATATTGTTGTGTAGATTAGCAACACACGCGCAATTAGCGATTGCGTTCATTAACAACACTTGTTGTTAACGATCATCACCTGCTCGTGCTCGTTACTGTATTCCTCGTTAAGAGTCGTACTGCTACAGGTGTCCACCCCTGAGTCTTTCTGCCAATCAGCTTCGTCCTCTAACCAAGCTCCGCCCCCACCCCCCACCAGCCTCGGCCTCTCTGATTGGCTCACAGAGGTGTCGAGAAAGTAATCTGCCGTCTGCTCATCGGCCGCATTCCATTCCCCCCATTTACTGTCACCTGGTTGGACGAATTAGATGACAGACAGACAGACAGACAGAGGGGGCGGGGTCAGATGACAGACAGACAGAGGGGGCGGGGTCAGATGACAGACAGACAGAGGGGCGGGGTCAGATGACAGACAAACAGAGGGGCGGGGTCACATGACAGACAGAGAAGAGGGAGGGGCGAGTTTAGTCCTACCATCATTAGGGGTGTGGTGTCGCCATAGTAACCATGATCCCACAACTGACTGTCCATGTCTCCTAGAGACAATAAAGTGAGACACACACACACACACACACACACACACACACACACACACACACACGTTAGCTCTGGGTGATTGTGTTGCATAAGGGGCCATGATGTCCTCTATACTCACACGAAGATGTCTCGTGATCGTGAGCTCAGAAAATGATAGAGCGATAAAGCCGGTGCGACAAATCCTCCTCGTTTTCTGTTTCGACTTCACCGTCATGCAAATTTGTCCAAATATAAAATCATCTAAGCATAATATATAATATATATATATAGCTTTGCCGTTTAGCAGAAATGGGAATTAAATATATTGTGTTTGCCACACCTGTTGCTCCCCAACATGGCAGATGTAGGACTACATTTGAAACTCATGATGAATAGCGTGATGCCGTGAGCCATCTCTTTTTTATCCCATTCTGACCGGGAACCATGTCGTGCTTTAGCTATTGAAAAATAGCAGATCTACAAGCTCATAGCGCGCCACCGAGTGGCGCGCTACGAGCTTGTAGGTCTGCTATTTTTGAAAAATCGAAGAACGACTGACTTTTTTTTAAAATCTGATCTCAGGTCAGAATGGGTTAATCAGACCAGTGTGTTGTCCAGTGGAAACCTCGTATGAATCTGATCTCAGGTCAGAATGGGTTAATACAGCATTCTACAGAACCTCTGGAGTTCTCTCTGCCTGGTTTTACACTGCGACTCCGTCGTATTAACTTTGGTGTCGCTACAATGCTTTTGTAACTCCACAATCATTACCCGTGATGCTGTCGTATGGCGAAGCACACTGCATAGCCTTATAGCCACCACGGCTAACCGTACTAAGAGACTCAACGTCGAGGAGAGAAGGCAGAGGGGGGGGAAAAAACAGCCATTACAGTCAATGTAAGCTGACCAGTACAACCACTGTTGGAGCTGACCAGTACAACCACAGTCTGATACTGTTATACTGTTGGAGCTGACCAGTACAACCACAGTCTGATACTGTTGTACTGTTGGAGCTGACCAGTACAACCACAGTCTGATACTGTTGTACTGTTGGAGCTGACCAGTACAACCACAGTCTGATACTGTTGTACTGTTGGAGCTGACCAGTACAACCACAGTCTGATACTGTTGTACTGTTGGAGCTGACCAGTACAACCACAGTCTGATACTGTTGTACTGTTGGAGCTGACCAGTACAACCACAGTCTGATACTGTTGTACTGGGAGCTGACAAGTACAACCACAGACAGAATAGCTAATGGCAATACAACTGGTACATTTCACTATGGTTCTGTGTGTGTGTGTGTGCGTGCGTGCGTGCATGCTTTTGTGTGAGCGAGCGTTCACATGAATGCATGCGTTTGTGTGTGCGTGTTACAAAAACTTGTGAATGAGAGCAGTTTTGCTGTGTCATGTCTGCTTTATAGCCATGTGCGTGCATGCACACACACACACACACACATACACACACGCGCGCGCACATACACAAGAGAGTGCTCAGGTTAATCTCCTCTAATCACTGTTCTCAACGCAGCTCTCTCTCTCTCTCTCTCTCTCTCTCACACACACACACACACACACACACACACACACTCACGCACACACGGTTCCAGACTATATTGAATTCAGAGATTGTAGAACAGTTGAGTGGTGTCGATACTCACATAGACCACAGAGAGGATGCTGGGTAGTTTAGTTCAGCGTGTATCTGTAGTTCCGTTTGAGGTTTGTGTGTGTGTGTGAGTGAGTCTTTAATGTGGGCGTGTCCGTGCACGTGTTGACCGGCCTGCAGGTCTGGGAACAGTTCATACTGATCTCACTCTAATGGGATTACTTTTGTTTAGTGCCTTAATCTCCGGTTTCTCTCTCTCTCTCTCTCTGTCTCATCTCTGTGTCTGTCTGTGTCTCTCTACCATCTCTCTCACTCTGTGTCTGTGACTCTCTCCATCACTCTCTCATCGCACACATTACACATGTCGGTTTAGTGGCTAGCTTGATAGTTAGCAGGCTATGTATGGGCTAGCTACTTAACGTGTTCACTGATTTCTAATAAACTGCTAGTTTGTTCAATTACTAGTGTAATACACCACTAGCTTAGCAAATGTCTAGTCATATGTAGTTTGGTGAATGACTCGTGTAATAAACTACTAGTTTAGTAACTGTTGCAATGTTGCAAAAAATCAGTCAGTTTGTTTGTTAGACATGCAGTTACAGTTACAGCTTGATGGTGGTTGCTCATTAGCAGGTAGACTCAGCTGGGTTGTTATCGGGTTAGTTAGCAGTTAGCCTAGGGTGGGTTGCTTCCAGGCAGTTTTGTGGTTTGAATCAGGTATAGCTGTTAGTCACGTAGTTTATCCTAAGATCCAGAAGATCCCAGAGCCGATTCCAAAGCAGTTTGTCTTTTTCTTCCCCAGATGGGATTCAAGCAGTATAATAATCCAATGTAAAACAGTACAGTAGTAGTTATTGCTGTTGCTATCCAGTAGTTCAGTGGTTGCTTTGTTATCTGGTTCTAGTCGTAGCGGTTATAATCCTCAGCAGAAACAGGGTGTATAATCCAGTGTAATCCAGACCCTCTTAATCCCACTGCGACAATGGAAGCAGGAAAGAACAACAAAAGAAAAAAAGAAAGTATTCCAATGTAATCCCATTACATTATGCAGTGTTTTCATATTCCTCCGGTTGTCCTCGTGGCCTCGTCATGGTGACAGGAGCCCTTCGTCTTCGTCTTCCTCGCGGAGGGGGGGGGGGCGGGTTTAATTCAATGGTGGGAGGTTCCTGCGGGAGCCTTGTGAGCCAATCAGAGGCTGTAATCTCAGGTGTTTTGGGTCACAATGACTTGTGGTAATTGGGTGGTAATCTGAGAGATCAGGTAGCACACGTATGTGTGTGTGTGTGTTTTGTGTGTGTGTGTGTGTGTGTGTGTGTGTGTGTGTGTGTGTGTGTGTGTGTGTGTGTGTGTGTGTGTGTGTGTGTGTGTGTGCGTGCGTGTGTGTGTGTGTGCATTGTTTTATTTTTGATCAACGTTTTCCTGTTCTCGGTGCAACATCAATACAGCAAAGAATTGTGGGCAAAATCATTTCCAACGTTGACAAAATATTTGTGTTGTTCTGGCCTATGGGTCTGTGAGGCTAAATCTCATCAAATGGTGGTTCCGTGGCTCAAATGCCAAATAAACAATGGGCCCATGGAAAGGGTTGAATAAAAATAAAATCATATTAAATGGCTTCAACCAGTCAGACATCAAAACAAAGGGCCATACCTTGTAGGAAGGTGTCAGACATCTGTTGTACTGTTCCGCATGTTTGTACAACCTACTACCCATGCCTAACAGAAACAAACTTTTCAGTATTACCCGGATTGCTTCCAAGATTATCGGACTTCCCACACCAACACTTTCTGATATGAACAATAATGCCATCACACGGCTAGCACTCTCAATATCACGTGACACTGATCATCCCCTGTATCGCTTCTTCAACCTCATGCCATCAGGACAAAGATACAGAACCTTACCCTGGAAAAAGGTTCGTTTCAGTAGGAGTTTTGTCCCCTCAGCCATCGCGGCATTAAACAAACTGCCCCGCCAATAGGATGGTTTTTGTACACAGTGGGGAACTCATGTTTTTTTTTTTTTTGTATTGTCTTGGTGTTATGTTGTTTCTGTACTATGTGCTGCTTTTGTTGTTGGTGTTGAACAGGCCTGTGAAAATGAATACCCTTCGGGACAATAAAGATTATTATTATTAATTATTAATATTAATGACATTAAAACAAAAGGGCCATACCTTGTAGGAAGGTGCCGCCGTCGGGCTGCAGGTGGTCCTCCGGGTGGCGGTCGGGGGGCGTGGCCGGCAGGGAGGCGTCGTCGCTGTGGCGCCTCTGGTGTCTGGCCCGGCCCACCTCCTGGGCCAGCATCCTCATCACGTCCCCGCCCCCGCCGTTAGGCTCCGCCCTCACCGGGCAGCGCGCCAGGTTGGGGTCGCTGCGGTAACGAGCGTGAAACACCTCCTCCTCCGAGTCCCGGCGCCGCCGTCGCCCCCGCCGACGGTGACTGAGGCTGCGCGACATTAATGTCGTTATCGTATTATCGTTATCGAGGCATATGAACAACATGGCGCAATATCAGTATGTCGCATATTGTAGGGATGCCATGGAATAGGCCGAATCGGCCATACAAATGACAACATTAAAATGAAATCATCAATGAGTTCAATATAAATCAAAAGTGTGTATTACCTCTAGTCTAGAACAAAAGCCAAATCAAATATGATGAAAAAATAAACTACATTGGGTTAGGGTTACATTCAATTTGTGTACTCATCTCATTCAGTAGTCATTCAGTTGTGAAAACAGACACTTGGAAAAGAGTATATTGATTTAATACTTTATTAACAGGCTTTGGGCCTGTTAATAAAGGCCCCTAGGGCCTAGACTTTTTTTTGTCATAGAATATGACATAGCAATATCGTATATTGTATCGATATCGCAATATCTGGCATAAATGCACTGATATTAGGTTTTGTCCATATGGTGCAGCCCTACCGATGGTGATGATCACGCACATCCCAGTCCTCATCCATCGGCGCTTCCATGTGGTCCTAAATACAGACAGACAGACAGAAATAGAAACGATAATTAACGAATGGGAGGCCAGTGGTCGCCGCTACTAGTAGTAGTAGAAGTAGAAGTAGTGAAAATAGCCACTCTACAAGCTCGCAACGTGGAGCGTAGCGACTTGCATGTCGTGTAATAAACAACGAAGAAGAGCCCTCGTCCGGCCGACCCGGAAGTGATTGCCCTCCATTGTGGCTCCAGGTGGGGAGGCTAAAGTAACGATGGATGCTAACGGAGGTAAATAAAATACTACTAATTCTGGATTCAATTACATTAATCAAACCCGAGATCTTGTGTTGGCAAAGATCGTGTTAAAGACCTGAGGCCGATTCTACAAATGCCTTCTAAATCAGTAGTTAGTTTGGACCACCAAATTGATATTTGGCCGCGGTAACAGCCAACAATGATGACTAGTGTAAACGCGATAGGAGCATGCACAATGCATGCAGGATATACAGACAGACAGAAGCTCCTCCTACCTGGGAGTGCCATCGGCCCCGCCAATCCACGTAGGCGCGGCTCCACCCGCGCCCCTCCTCCCCCTCGTCGTAATCGTGACGACCATAAAAGGGTCGGTCAAAGGGTTGGTCAAAGGGTCGGTCAAAGGGTTGGTCAAAGGGTTGGTCAAAGGGTTGGTCAAAGTCGCGGTCCGGTGGAGAATGGGAGCCGTCGTAATACGACCCTGGTGGGCTGCGCCCCCTGTCAAACACACAGACAGACACAGTGATGTCCCTTCAACCCCCTGTCAATCACACAGACAGACACAGTGATGTCCCTTCAACCCCCTGTCAAACACACAGACAGACACAGTGATGTCCCTTCAACCCCCTGTCAATCACACAGACAGACACAGTGATGTCCCTTCCAACCCCCTGTCAATCACACAGACAGACACAGTGATGTCCCTTCAACCCCACACGTCAGTTGTTTTAACCCATTCTGACCTGAGATCAGATTTAAAAAAATCTTCTAAATCCTGACAGTTTTCTGAAAAAGCTATGTTTCTATGTCAGTGGTTCTTACATTTTTCAAAAATAGCAGATGTACAAGCTATGAGCTTGTAGATCTGCTATTTTTCAATAGCTAAAGCATAACATAATGCTAACACCAAAATGGGTTAAACCTTTTTTCATGTCAAGGCCCATTATTAATTATTCTGCATTTGAGCCACGGAACCACCATTTGATGATTTCAATTCAGCCTCGATATTTTGTTATCGTTGGATGAGATTTTGTCCACAATTCCATGCTGTATTAATGTGGTATACCATAGGAGAGATAACAGGCAAACGTTGATCAAAATAAAAATTATTCTACATTCTCTAATTGTGTAAACTTAAGTAAATTAAGTCATGCAGATGTTTAACAGTCATTTCACTCTTGAGGCTGTAAACTGATTTATTTTCATTTTAGTTTCATTTTGCACTCTCAAGAGTTAAAGATCTATAAGGGTCCATTTGGTTACCACGCATAAAAGTGTCCCTCATGTGTCTTTTCTGCAGCCTTCCTGCAGAAATCACACCGTCTCTCATCTCATACAATATTCAAAAAGTATGCTGTTGATGAAGATATTATAGTCACCTTTACAGTCAAAACCAGATTACAGGTTTTTCCAACCAGACCCAATCTTTCTCTGTGGTACTGCATGGTACCTACTACCCTAATATGTTTCCTCCTCATTGTCTGTACCGTGACCACAATCCAGTTACTGAAATTCACATATATAAGGGAATGTACATTGCAAAGTTGTCGGTATCATCTGCCAAAGTGTACCTGTATAAGCATTAAAGGAGAATTCCATACTAAAAGGCTTTCTTACCTTTCTTTGTAGTTGTTACGTCCCCACCAAAGAGGTCCAGGTGTTATTTTGTGCAAAAGCTCCTTATTGGCTATTTCCCCAACCATAAGCCCTAAATGAATTGCATTGAATTGAATGGGAATTGAATGGGGCTATGGGGTGTTGTGCTAATTTGTTTATTTCCATCGCTCAAAATTATAATTTCTTTGTATATATCCTCTCTTCATAATGTAAATAACACCCCATAGCCCCATTCAATTCCCATTCGCAATGCAATTCATTGAAGGCTTATGGTAGGGAAAATAGCCAATAAGGAGTTTTTGCACAAAAAAACACCTGGACCTCTTTTGGGGACGTAACAATACAAAGAAAGGTAAGAAAGCATTCTAGCATGGAATTATCCTTTAAGCACTCATGTGTTTCAACTGCCATGTTCATGTAATGCGCAATAGGGACATTTATGAAAATGATGCCTTTTCAGTTGTCACAGCTAATACACCACATGTTGTTGATGAAGACAGTATATAAAAGTGATAATTTTGGAAGTGGCAGTACATTTGACCACAGTCTGGAAAAAGCATTCCTTACCGTCCAAGGTGCTTAAGTACCAATGTCTTAAGGATTCTATTACACAGCTTGGTTACAATGTAAACTGCTTGTGTACATATTTGGAAGCCTCAGTAATGTCCTAAAAAAAATCAGTTGTGAGAGGCATACAGATTGCAGGAAAGTCAAAGCCAATAGCTAATAAGGCATTGGCAAAATCCTGTGTCAGTGATAATTGGCAGTCACCATATATGGAGGAGGCAATGCTTCCTGTACTCGTGATCTGTATCCTGAAAAATAATGGCAGTGTGTGTGCGTCTGCGTGCGTGTGCGTGTGTGTGTGTGTGTGTGTGTGTGTGTGAGAGAGAGAGAGAGAGAGAGAGAGAGAGAGAGAGAGAGAGTATATATAGTAGAGGGATAAGCCAGTCTTTGTGCTGAGGTCAGATTATGTTCTTAACTCCTTAACCCATTCTGACCTGAGATCAGATTCATACGAGGTTTCCACTGGACACACACTGGTCTGATTAACCCATTCTGACCTGAGATCAGATTCTAAAAAATGTCAGTCGTTCTTCGATTTTTCAAAAATAGCAGACCTACAAGCTCGTATCGCGCCACTCGGTGGCGCGATATGAGCTTGTAGATCTGCTATTTTTCAATAGGTAAAGCATAACATGATGCTAACACCAAAATGGGTGCCCGGTCAGAATGGGTTAAAACCTTCAGTCAACTGGAGCAGCTGCATGCTGATGGCTCATTAACATAAAACTACAAGGGATAGTGGAAACTGGAGATGTCTGGGCCCAGGTAGATGTCTGGGCCCAGGTATATGTCTGGGCCCTGCAGGTACATGTCTGGGCCCAGGTAGATGTCTGGGCCCTGCAGGTAGATGTCTGGGTCCAGGTAGATGTCTGGGCCCAGGTAGTCTCGCCAGACAACTATTCCACAATCTCCGAATGATATAAATGAGTCTGGAACTACACCTCCTGAATGATATATAAATTAGTCTGGAACTACACTTCCTGAATGATATATAAATTAGTCTGGAACTACACCTCCTGAATGCTATATATAGAGTCTGGAACTACACCTCCTGAATGCTATATATAGAGTCTGGAACTACACCTCCTGAATGATATATAAATTAGTCTGGAACTACACCTCCTGAATGATATATAAATTAGTCTGGAACTACACCTCCTGAATGATATATAAATTAGTCTGGAACTACACCTCCTGAATGCTATATATAGAGTCTGGAACAACATATTTTTTAAATGTGAAAAGGTAAAGAATTAAAGTATGCTTTATACTAATATATATATATATATATATATATATATATATAATCCACCCTATTGTCCTGAATATAAGACTATGTTTTTTCCAATGGAAATATCCTAAAAAACGGGGTCGTATTATAATCGGGGACTAGACCATTTGACATTCAATGTGTTTTTCCACTAATGTGTCTTTTTCTCCCTTTATTGATAGGTTGAAAGTATAAATGGGGAGAGAGATGGGGGGAGACACGTGGCAAAGGCCGTCGGGGTCGGGAGTCGAACCCGAGGCACGCACGCCGTCGGTTGAGCTAACTGTACAGGCCTATATAATTTTAACATGCACGGCAAATATTGAAATATTAGGCCTGAAATGTTGAATGTTCAAGCATGTTTAAATGATGTATACTTTACCGTAGTATTTTACCATACTACGGTATAACTACGGTCTCTCTAATGTAAGTGTATAATCTCTATAGGTGTTTTACGTAACAACACTTGGGCCAAATTCCAATACCCAATATCTCGGCCACTCGCTCACTCACACTCGCTCACTCCAGCATGGCAAATTACGGTGAAATTGGTGACCTGCCAAATATGTGACCATCTTGTTCACACAACTTACATGGAAGTCTTTAATACATGGCCTAAATACAGTTAGGTTGAACTCTGCTAATGAACAAACTGCAACAATTTACATTAGGACACATTTACATTATGTGATTGTCTACTCTACACGGATGTCACATGTTTCAGTGGCCAAGATTTTGGGTATTGGAATTTGGCTTTAGAGAGATGAGGAGATGAGGAGATGTTCACTCCAGAGTGGAGGTAGAGACTGAAGAGTGGGACAACAACGCTCCCTGGTGGCACTCTGCTGTACGTACATGATCTGATGTCAAGGACCCCCAAATTGACACTAATTATCCCGCGGACCCCCATTTGAAAAGATATGCCAGGGACCCCCATAAGAGGACCCGCAGTTTGACATGCATTAGTCTACAGACCCCCATTTAAATGGCATTTCTATCTCCCGAAACCCCAATTTATATAGTAAAAGCAGTTAATTTAACTCTGAAAAGTGTACAAATGGAACATTTGGTTCCATGTGTACACTCACAGAGTTACAGACCCATAAGGGTCCAACTATCATTTAGTTGGGGACCCCCTGGAACTCCCTCAAGGACCCCTGGGGGGTCCCCGGACCCCACTGCACTAAAAGAACAGACTGTGTAACAACTGTAATTTGTGTGTTTTCTAACCTGTCTGCAGCTCCCAGGTCCCCCGGCCCCTGCGGTGTGCCGTGGGACTCCCCGTAGGAGCCAAACCTCATCTCCTGCTTCCTCCTGCACACGTTACACACCCACATGACCTGGAATAGACCAATCACACAAGCAGAAATATGTGACGCATCATTGGCGTGCCAATAATCACGATAAAGCACCTCCTCTCGTGTAATATTGCTTAAATGCGTGTGTGTGAAGACTATGTTTTTATGCTTGGCAGCCTATTGGTACTACATGTTGTCTCAGTAAGACAGCTCTCCCCCCTATCCACAAGGAGGAGCAGTGCACCAAAGAATTATGGGAATTGTAGTCCAGGAAGGTAGTGAGACCAGTGTCCATGACATCAGAGACACTGGGCTCACTGCTACATTCTAAAATATCTAAAACCACATATTACACACATAAAGACCCCCAGGAAAGTGTTCTAAATGTCATTAACATATATCTTTTTGCAAAAAGGGTGAAGTGTCCCTTTAAGGGCCTTGCAAACGTGAAGCGAGGAACGCAGGCGTTGTTGCCTGGATCAACCACAGGTCTCCTCCAGGTCTGTTGAAGAGGGGCACAACAACGCAAGCGTAAAAAAGAAAAAAAACCTAAACCGAATCCAGGTCTGGTGAGTCGCGGCACGCGCGCAAACAAATTCACAGGACCGCGCTCACGTAAATACGCTTTCGTTGTCGCACCGCGACTTCTCAGAGCAAAAATGCAGGTCTCATTGAAAATGAACTATAGGTGCGTTTTATCGCTCCCTGTTTGCAAGGCCCTTTAGGGTTCCAACAACGTGGGATGCCCAAAAAGCAGGCAAAAAGGCAGCTGGCATAGTATTGTGGTATATCTCCGCTATAATGGCAGCCGGCACACATGGCGGAGATCATGTGTTAATTATACCCTTTCTTTCAATCATTTTATTTTTTCATTTTTGCACAAACCGATACATGACTCATATATACATACACAGACTAACCGACATACATTAATCATACATACGTCCATACATCATCTTCTTCTACTCCTTATATACTTGTTCATGTAGTCTTAGAAATCTTAAAGCCTTTGTTCTTAACATGAATATTTCCTTAATTTGCCAAACCTCTTGATAATATTTCTGCGTATTCTACTCCCATGTATTCCACAACTTAATTATTAATTAATAATTAATAATTATTGTTAATTATACCCTGACATGGCTATTGTGCCATGGGCAACTTTGAATATGGAGAGGGCCACTATAGTTCCACACTCACTCCAGAGGGCCACTATAGTTCCACACTCACTACAGAGGGGCAACTATAGTTCCACACTCACTCCAGAGGGGCAACTAAAGTTCCACACTCACTCCAGAGGGCAACATTGCATATACTGTCGTAGCAAAAATAGCAGATCTAAAAGCCAAAAAAAACATGTCGTACTGCGACACGTTTTGAGCTTGTAGGTCTGCTATTTTTGCTACATTTGAATTGAAATCCTGACTTATTTTTTATTTTATTTCTTTGCTATTTTTGAATTGGTTAAAGTTAAAGTGACACAGATGCTTTCCAGGTTATTTGTCATTCAACTCCATCATGGCCCATAGCACTTACCCCACCCCCTTAGATAGCAATTCTGTAGACTTAGATAGCATTTGATACAGACTTATAGCATGTTATGTAAACAGCATAAGTGCATTGTATGTAGTCATAGCACGTCATAGTACATAATGTATATCATAGTAGTATAGATGTATAGCTTATTTCATTATAGATATTCCACTGTTATAGTTACTTTCTTAGCTTACGCATGTTTCATGATAAATGTTTTTATGTGATGTATTCCCCATGCTTTTTGTTCTTGCTTAATGTAAGTCGCTCTGGATTAAGAGCGTCTGCTAAATGCCTAAATTGTAAATTGTAAATTCAATGTTCGTTCGTTTTATGCGTGCAATCCGTGCGTGTTTGCGTGTGTGCATCTTCACCGTATTGTCCCTCAGACGGGTCTGTCCTCCGCAGCGTGCACAGCAGAGGGTCTGGCAGTAAGAACAGCTCTGACCACAGCCGTCCGCAAAGCGGGTCTCCATGCAGACGCCACAGGTCGGCCCGGACGGCAGGCCTGCCGATTAAACATAAATATAAAAGTCCAGGTCTCCTAACATGTAAAATGCTAGTTCCTATCTGCCAATGTTGTTAGGGGGAAGTACATGTAAAAGTGTGGGACAACCTAGAGCCGCGGGTGTTATGAAGGTACTGCACTGCACTGAGTTGGTTTCAGTTGAATAAAGGAGGCATCATAACTACAGAACCAGAATCTCTGCTCCAGATGGTTACGCCATTCCTCCATCAACACATGCATTGTCCTTGCATGTGTTGCTTCAATTGCTTTATACAGAACACTGGTTTTAGCGGTACGGGCGCCATATGTATATATATATATATATTGTTTTGGGGGGGTGGGGGGGTAAGCCTTTATTTTTGACTAGAGTGGTGCCCGTACGTGGGGCCTCTACTTGGAATGATGCAAGTTGGAAATGCATGCCCCACCCAGATATTATGCGTTGGAGCCTCTATAGCGGTGCCCGTTGGGCACTGGCCTAATTGGAACGATGCAAGTTGGAAATGCATGCCCCACCCAGATGTTATGTCTTATGTTGTGATATTATGTATTGTGGTGAGAGAGAGAGAGAGAGAGAGAGAGAGAGAGAGAGAGAGAGAGAGAGAGAGACCCGCAGCATATAGCATACTGTAGGCTGTCGGGATTGGGACTCAAACCTACATAGAACCTATAGGAGCCCGGACCTGCTACGCCAGAGGTCAGAGCCGTTTCCTTCTTTTTAAATAGTTGAAATAGCTGATCTTATACAACGCGTTGTGCGCTTTGTAAGATCAGCTATTTCCACTATTTTTGACCAAGCTATAGTCGTCTCCGGGCCTATACCTACCAGACGGTTCTGGAGCGTCCTGGCAGACGGGTCCAGGCGGTACCGGGACCTCCTCACCCAGCTGCGTCGCCACCTGGTCCTTATACAGCTCTAATTGACTGTGCAGCTTCCTGTGTGGACAGGAAGAGAGACACCAAGCGCAAGGCAGTGTTGTTTTCATCGACTAAAACTATGAGACCAAAAATGTTCGTCGACTACCGGTACCTTTTTTCACTGATGAAAAACAAAATGGAAACTAAATGATCTGCTATTTTCTGCATGACATGCATTAGGCTACGGACCCCCATTTAATGACATTTCTATCTCTGGGACCTCCAATTTATATTCAATGTCAATTCAATTCTGAGAGTGTACAAATGCAAACCAAATTGACCCGTTAGGGTCCATTTGTATACTCTCAGAGTTACAGACCCATAAGGGTCCATTTGGTTCCAAACTATCATTTAGCTGGGGGACCCCCTGGAACTCCCTCAATGACCCCTGGGGGTCCCCAGACTCCACTTTGGGAACCACTGTTCTGTAGTATACAATAATTAATGACAACTAATGACAGCTTACTGTAAATGTGCATCAATCACACCCTCTCAAACCCAGATGATGCATCACGTGCCCCCCCCGCAGAAACTGATCTACAAGCTATCAACGCGCCTCATCATGTTGTGTTGACAGCTTATAGATTTGTTCATGTGGTCACTAGACCATCACACGATGGAGTATACAAATTGAGCTAATTATGATAACCTAGATAAGCCCGTAACAGTAGCCTGTGACATTACGTGGTTGACAATAACCCTAACCTGGCTGCTGCATGGTAATACCTAATTAACTTTAGTCTTTTATCTGTGTTTAACGAGCCTGCAGATCGGGTGTCAGCACTGCTGAACAGATGATTAGGTTACCCGACCTTTCCAAACACTCACTGTCACTCACATTGTCCAAATATTCAGAGAGTGCAGTTAACTAACGTCAGATAGTGAGCGAAACACGTTTGTAAACCATCATTCATAGGTGCTCACTGCTCATACTAAAAGGTAGGGTAAGTGATGTTCTTTTGTTAGTGTTAAATAACATTCTGATAATCACTGCAAATAGACAAATCCACAGAGGGGTGCCCTGGGCGCAGCCATTACTGAGGTGTACCATCAAGCGCAGCTTTACACCTCAGCACTGATTAGCTACACCTGGCCTACAGGGCACTGCTCCATGGATTCGTCAGGAGCA
>NC_137878.1:37706446-37713946 GCF_963924005.1 Protomyctophum bolini | reverse complement strand
ACTACTGTTAAGTACTGTTAATAAATGTTTCAATCAATCAATCAAAAGCCCATTGTAAGTTGCTGTATACTCCGTTGTCAACCCTGAGCCATTCCAGCCTATCAAAATTGGAAAGGGTGAGGTGTGTTCTGGGAGTAAGGCCAAGTATAGGCCTATAGTAGCCTGACCAGTTTGTTTTGGGAAGTCTGGAGCCTTGTTTTAAGGGCCTTTGTGGTGCTGTGGTACCAAAGAGGTGCATGTCGAAGAAACCTTGTACGAGGGCTCCTGTTTAGGGTATTCTTCTTTGTTGACCAGTGAGGAGATCCTGTACATGAATCTTGTTCTTTGGTTGACTTTGGTTTTGTTACGGAACATTGCATGGTGGCCATTTTATCACAGGAAAGATTTACCTCCATGCAGCCAGGATGGAAGCTAGGTATAATTTTACATCTTTATGTTGTGTGATAATAATATTGTCACCCATGCCATGCCACTTTAACTGAGAGGCCGTCATCAGCCTTGCTGCTTACTATGTCATCCAAAGAGAATGGATTCAGGTTTAGGTTTTGCCCAGGTGTACGATATAGTGTATCCAGCGATTGAAGTCGGACAGCATCTTAATAACCAATGTATATAATAATATTATATACATTGGTTATTAAGATGCTGTCCGACTTCATATCCTATATTATAGGGTTAAAGAGGTGATTGTGATGCTATGTTAAACATTGTTTTAACTTCACTTTGAAAACCACTGGTTTATACACGATACTTATGAATATGGTTCCACTGGTTTACATGAATATGGTTCCACTGGTTTACATGAATATGGTTCCACTGGTTTACATACATGTATGTACATACAGAGACGGTCATATTTTTATATCCATTTATTTACACAGCTTTGTGGAACCCTCACTTCTGGTTGGTCAATGAAAACATGTGGTCTGCTATCTCTGCCCAACAGACCACTGTTTCCATGGATAATTGGATACTAATTGTACAATCTAACTGACAGACTTAATGTTATTAAAGCCAATAATACAATACAGTTCTTGTTTCTAAGAAGTGGATCGGCAGTGTTTGGCAGAGAATAAGAATAGGGAGGCTGTAGGGACCCCCAAATTGACATTTTATCAGCCTGCGGACCCCCATCTAGCAGCGATTTCCATTGCAAGGACCCCCAGTTTGACATGCATTAAGCTATACGGACTCCCATTTAACGGCATTTCTATCTCTGGGACCCCAATTTATATTGTAAAAACTAAAAGGGAACGTACAAATGGAACCATTTGTGCACTTTCAGAGTTACAGTCCCCTAACGTAAGGGTCCATTTGGTTCCTAGCTATAATTTCCCCCTCAAGGACCCAACTTTACTGGATACTCTACCGTTCTAGGAAATTGAATTAACCACTTAAGACCTATTTCAGAATACAGTGACAATAGCTCCTTGTGATTGTAGATCTGCTTTTTATCTACATTTTACATATTGATAACATAATTGATAACAAAAATACACCGTCGCTGTCCGGCAGAAACCACTAGCTAAACTCTCTATTAATCTTTTTCATAAATCAATGCTATTATAGAACACACTGTGTTGGTCCAAAAATGTGTTTCACTTGTAACTGATAACTTTTACTTACAAACTTTTACTTTAACCCATTCTGAACGGGAACCCATTTTGGTGTTTAGCATCATGTTATGCTTTAGCTATTGAAAAATAGCAGATCTACAAGCTCATAGCGCGCCACCGAGTGGCGCGCTACGAGCTTGTAGGTCTGCTATTTTTTGAAAAATCGAAGAACGACTGACATTTTTTAGAATCTGATCTCAGGTCAGAATGGGTTCATCAGACCAGTGTGTGTCCAGTGGAAACCTCGTATGAATCTGATCTCAGGTCAGAATGGGTTAACAAAATGAGTACTTTCTCCCCACCAATGTGAAGGATACATACACAGTACTGTACAATCATCACTAGCCGTAACAGTCCGTTCGTATCGTATGTGACAGATATTTGGTTCTATAATGCAACAATCAAACGACATCTAGTTTATTGATGACGCACATTTCAGAGACAACAGGGAACTGCAGCCGTTGACCAAAGCGCCGACAGAACATATAATAATGGACAACAAGAAGACATTACAACACGTTAAGGCACAACGAGACAATCTGTAAAAACAAAACAAAACAAAAAAGCAAGCCATTATTTAATATACAGTGGAATTCGACCTGTGCATGGGCCGGGCCCCCATCCATCACCCATTGGTGTGTGTATGTATGGTCTCTGGGCTGTGAGGATGTTGCAGGTGCAGGGTCCCCCAAAAAATAATTGCCTGAAACACTTTATTAATAATAACATAAATTTAAAAAAAACAGTTTTCATTGTGATACTTCTAAATTAAAAGTTCATTAAACATATAGAAACATACATTTCTCAGAAAACTGTCTAGAAGATGGATCAGACTGAGAAAGAATTGAGAACCACCGATTTAAAACGACACAAATAAACCATATCAGGGGGGAGTGTGTAGTCCTTGTGATTAAAGACTTGTCTTGAGCCTGGACTTATTAAAAAGGTCTGCACTTCAAATAATGCTAAGTGACTCAGTGACAAGACAAATGACTCTAAATGTACAGTATATGTGAAGAATAAGAATAAAGCACACAACACCCCCATCTAGTGGCGAGAGGAACAAGTGCACGAAAACACCTAAAGTCAGCCAATCCAAAGCACAGAGCAACGTTTTTCATGTCAACAAGCCCTTCGCTGAGAGAGAGAGATGAAGAGGGACACCCCCCCCCCCCCCCCACTACATATCTACACATTCTACCCATAGACTTTTTTGACAAAACTATCATGTGTTGGATTCATGTTAATGTTAGTCTCCATTTGCCAGACTGTTGCCTCTCGCAACGTTCAAATGCTTCCATCATACAGTCTGGAGCAGGGATGTCAAACTCAAAATAAAGAAATTGGTAGAAGTCAAGAACCGGACTGTGTTTCAACACACGGGGCACCGCGGTCAGGAGGACGTCCCAGGCTAATAGCAAAAAAAGTAAATGCATTTAAAACTGAAAATGCATTATTAATATATTAAGCTCAGTTTCCTGTTCTATGATCCTCACAAAGTAGGACTTGGTAGTATTATGGTGGTCCGTGCAATATACCAGAGGGCCAGTTCTAATCCTAATTAAATATCATCCCACGGGCCAAATATAATTCATTCACGGGCCTGATTTGGCCCCCCGAGCCTTGAGTTTGACATTATGTGGTCTGGAGCAACGGAAGGAAGTAAAATATAGAGTGGAAGTGGAGCCTCCTCCCCTCTTCCGTTTCGTCTGTACTACAGTCGCACAAATTTAATTTATCCTAATATACAGTAAATCGAAATCATCTTAAGCATTATATATAGCTTGATGCTTAGCAGAAATGGAAATACAAAAATAAAATGTAGAGATATTTTAAGATATATTTCCGTGAAGGGAAATGGCATAGGCCTCCTTACTCGGATTTCGGGAGGTGTAGTTCCAGACTCTATATATATAGCATTCGGAGATTGCGCGCATAGCGAGTTGTTACATGTTAATGTGTATTGTCAGACATTTAAACCACTTAAAACCTCAATACTTGGTAAACTTGATCTACAAGCTAAGAACGCCGATGTGAGCTTGTGAGTAGATCATCTATATCCGGCTATTGTTCCCATCAGAATAGGAATGGTACAGCCAGGGTTCAAGAGGTCAAAGTAAAAAAGAAAATATGATCGTATCAAACAAAGATTTGACCCAAACTAGTGAAAGTAGCAGATCTAAAAGCTCACAACACGTCGCTTCGTGCAGCGTTGTGAGCTTGTAGATCGGCTATTTTCACTACTTCTTGTTAAATGTATGGTGATTTATTTTATTTGTATTTCTTCATGGAATAACTGGGAAGAAAAATAATCATTGAATTTGTCCTACATCTACAACCTATCTCAAACCCTCACCCTAAACCTAACCTCCCACGGGGCAGCACACCTAAACCTAACCTTAACACATGTCTAACCAATGACTAGTCTAAACTAAGTATGCACCCCCCCAAATAAAGGGACACATACAAATGTGTCCGCGATCCACAAATGGGTCCCGACCCAGCCCCGGCGTTCTCAAACAAACATGAGGAATAATTGCATCTGAGCCAGTCTTGCATCTTATATTTTGGAGTGCTGCTTCTTTCCCCCCACGTAGTTGTTCTATGACTCGAGTAAAGTTATTTTCAAAGCTGAGCCTTAATTAATTAATTAACCCAGGGCACTTTCCAGAGGAAGCACACCTGTAGGTCAGTGTCTTATGTGACACTCACTGGAATAAGTGAGTTTTCACTGCTGCGGTTCTCAACAAGGGTTGTAGCGTTTTTAACAATTCCTGTTCCCTCTTAACGAACGGTCTCTTAACGGGGTCTCTTGAGGAACCTTACAGGGGCATAGGGGGAGGGGGGTCCCCGCACTATTGGGTCTAATTATTTATTCCCCGCCCGGTGTGGGTGGTCCCATTTTGCTGTGCTGCGTAAAGTGCAGTATAACTGCAGTTTGCTCTCAGTTTCAACTCGATCAAGGTGTTGAGACAAGCTAATAATACGCAAACCACGTCGTTGAGTCATGCCGAAAATAATCTCCCCGTACTTTATTACGTCCTGACGGCGCCTCTGTACAGAGGTACTGGTTACGGTCCCGGGGCCAGTGTACATGGGTACTGGTTACAGAGCCTCTGTACATGGGTACTGGTTACAGAGCCTCTGTACATGGGTACTGGTTACAGAGCCTCTGTACATGGGTACTGGTTACAGAGCCTCTGTACATGGGTACTGGTTACAGAGCCTCTGTACATGGGTACTGGTTACAGAGCCTCTGTACAGAGGTCCTGGTTACGGTCCCGGGGCCAGTGTACATGGGTCCTGGTTACAGAGCCTCTGTACAGAGGTACTGGTTACAGAGCCTCTGTACATGGGTACTGGTTACTGGGTACTGGTATGGAGCCTCTGTACATGGGTACTGGTTACTGGGTACTGGTACGGAGCCTCTGTACAGAGGTACTGGTTACTGGGTACTGGTACATGGGTACTGGTTACTGGGTACTGGTACGGAGCCAGAGCCAGGGGGATCTCACTGGTTGTGACCCAGCAGCAGTCGGGACACGTTCTCGTAGACCAGGAAGGTGATGCAGCAGGAAGGCAGAACCCGGACCAGGTTAGGAACCATGCCTTTATAGAACCCACACACACCCTCATTACTGCGCACGCACGCACGCACGCACACACACACACACACGCGCGCACGCACGCACACGCACACACACACACACACACACACACACACACACACACACACAAAAACACAAACACGTTAGTATCACGATAGTGTACAATATCCAACAATCACAGACAATATCCAATATATCGGGGGGGGGGGGGGGTACAGTACCTCCAGGTGCGTGCGATGACCTCACTCATGCACACGTAGGTGTTGTGGTTGTCCTGGAGGCGGGCTCTCACCACCTGGTACGGGTAGGTGGTCGCCACGGCGAAGATCTTGGACACGGCTGCCATGACCACGTATTCCCACGCCGTCTGGGTGAGACAGAACACCATGCTGCTGTTAACCCATTCTGAACGGGAACCCATTTTGGTGTTATAGCATCATGTCATGCTTTAGCTATTGAAAAATAGCAGATCTACAAGCTCGTAGCGCGCCACCGAGTGGCGCGCTACGAGCTTGTAGGTCTGCTATTTTTGAAAAGAATCGAAGAACGACTGACATTTTTAGAATCTGATCTCAGGTCAGAATGGGTTAATCAGACCAGTGTGTGTCCAGTGGAAAACCTCGTATGAATCTGATCTCAGGTCAGAATGGGTTAATATGTTGGACACGCCATACGCGTGCGTGTGTGTGTGTGTGTGTTACTATACTTGTGAGGACCAAATGTCCCCACAAGTACAGTAGAATTTGAGTAACAGACAAGAGTTGGTCGTTAAAAATAAGAAAAAAACATTGTTGAGAGATAAAAATTAGAAAAAGTAAAGTGTGTGTGTGTGTGTGTGTGTGTGTGTGTGTGTGTGTGTGTGTGTGTGTGTGTGCGCGCGTGCGTGTGCGTACCAGCAGTGCGTCAGCCGGCATGTTGTTGTATTTATTGGTCTCTCTCTTCAGAGCTTCGTACATCATGAACTGAAGAGCAGCCTGAGATGTTCCAATGAGACCGGGAACAAAGCCCTGCGTAACACAGCACAATACACACTGTCAATGCACACTGTTACACACCCACATGTTCCTATAGAAAAGCCTGCGTAGCACAGCACAATGTGTGTTAAAGCAAACGGTTACACACCCGACGATGAACCGCATATACACAATACACCAACACAACGTACACAATAATGTTAGGCGCAACTTTCTATTTTAACACACTGTGGTTCTGCCCTCCTCTGCATGTATGAACTCGGCAACAAAAGTTCGGAAACGTAACTTTGGTTCATTATTTCTCCACTTTAATAATACCAATTGGTATCGTATTTTTTATCATTTGAATCGTTGACTACTAGTCACCTTTACAAACGAGCAACACAGCTAAGCGTGTGGCTACAGCGCCTCCAAAAGATGTGCCAAAATGGCAAATGGTTGGTATTCATTCATACCCATACTTTGAGTTGCTTAGTGAGTCGGATGATAGCAAACTTGTTTATATCAACAATGACCACCTAGCCATGCATTATCCCTTACTCAGTTTGTAGGAGTTTATGTGAGAGTACATACACCCTTTGTAGCGCTTATTTAATACTTTATTATTGTCAGGCCTCGCCCCGACGACTGGCACCCCAGCAACCAATTTAAAAGGTGCCTTTTCAGACCGCCACAGCGTGTGTGTGTGTGTGTGCGTGCACGTACCCTGTAGAGTCCAGGTATTCCTTCATACTTGTAGATCTGGTACAGAGCGTCCATCATTCCTCTGTACTGCTTGCTGTCCGAGTACTGGAGCACCAAGCGAGTCTTGGTCACCCACACCGGGTTAGTGAGACACAGAGTCAAGATACCTGCCGGCCACACACACACAGAGGATGTGCACATGTTAACCCATTTTGACCTGAGATCAGATTTCTAAAAATGTCTTCTACATCCTGACAGTTTTCTGACTATGCTAAAGCTATGTTTCTGTGTCAGTCGTTCTTCGATAAAAAAAAAAGAGAATAGCAGACCTACAAGCTCATAGCGCGCCACTCGGTGGCGCGCTATGAGCTTGTATAGATCTGCTATTTTCCAATAGCTAAAGCATGACATAATGCTAACACCAAAAGGGGTTTCCGCCCAAAATGTGTTAAAAAGGGAGTGCCACAGTTTCTATATTTTCCATGCGTCTACGAGGTGACAGTACTTCATGTTTTTATGTGCATTATGTGTATTAACTTTGTATTTAGGGTTTCTTCCTGGAGGTTAAACCCTTGACAGTGAAATAAACAGTAATATAGCACCCTGGGGCAAGACCTA
>NC_137878.1:37518946-37703946 GCF_963924005.1 Protomyctophum bolini | reverse complement strand
TCGTACTATACTCACAACAGGAAGTAGAGCCCCCAGTTGGCTCCGGCGCCCCAGACGTTGGGCGTGACCCCCTGGTAGAGCCCCCTCACCCCCTCCATCCTCCAGATGGTCCTGATGCAGTGCAGCATGTTGTCGTACTGAGGCCGCACGCTCAGGCCGTCGCTCACTGGAAGGAACGGAGAACAACGACACCAGACATTAGCTGTGAGAACTAAACATAACATCTATCTATGAATGCACCAAGTCTCTGTGTGTATATACTGTACGTACAGTACATGTGTACGTCTGTAATCCACGTCACTCGAGAACCGTTCGCCCCGCCGACTTCAAATATCGACACACGCGTTCCACACCACCGCAGGGGGGAGGGAGTGTACAGTGCCCGGTGTCGAGTCGGTCGGACCCACGGTTGTCCAGAACCGCCACAAAAGGACTCTGCCTGCCCGGGCTCCATATTTGGGCATTAAAAGGGAGTATTTCCAACTTGCATCGTTGCAAGTATAGGCCAGTGCCCGACGGGCACCGCTCTAGTTACTGTTAATTCCCTCTACGCTGGAACCAACCAAGCGTCACTTAAACCAGTGGTTCTTTACATATTCAGGCCTACGAGCCCCCTTAAAGCAATCATATTTAAACTGGGGACAAGCTCAGAAATATTGTGAAAATAGAAGATCTACAAGGCTCACGTCGACTCACTTAGCAGGGCTTTATTTTTGAGCGGTGATTAACCGCTCTAACGTGTGGCTTCCTGTTCAGTTTAGAATCAGTTTAGAAGCTTTGTAATTGTTTGCTCCTCAGCGGCACATTTCTGAACATGTACACTGGCAACAGCCCAGCTAGAGCCCCGAGGTCAGCTAATCAGCTGCTCCTGACTGTACAAAGAAAAAAATGAACTGAGGTGAGCAAGCCTATACGAGATCACATGTTGAGTCATGATGATTCATTTGATCAACTCTATGCAATCACTTAATACATCAATCCTATATTATGAAACATGGCACAAAAACCTCAGTATGTAAAACATGCTGCTTTAAATCTGTTAATTTGTATATAACTTCACTATTTACCGTAACTCATGAACAGTTTTTATTTTGTAACTTTATTGTTTTACTCTCGTGTGTCGATGTGATTTCGATGGTGGTGTGTCAGCAGAAATTGGCCAAACTCATATCCTCTGGGGGCGGGCGTTCGCAGACAGACAGACAGACAGACAGACACACAGACACACACACAGACAGACAGACAGACACACACACACCCTCCTATACTACGCCTGCCAGTGTTTGCATGCTTGGCTGTCAGTAGAGGTCTGAACAAGTTATGACGTCCATAAACTTTAACATGTTTACACAAAAACTATGTGTGCGTGTGCAGTGTGCACGCTCATGCTGCGCACACAAACACACACACACACACACACACACACACACACACACACACACACACACACACACACACACACACACACACACACACACACACACACACACACACACGGGGGTGGTTTTAAGATGGCTGCCGTCTCTCACTTTTGATTGATTGATTGATTGAAATATTTATTAACAGTTACAGTACATTTCAAGCACAAACTCAATACAAAGACTGTTAACTGTGAGTGGACAACCCAATTAAGCATTACACTTGTTTACAACAGGGTCCACCATGTTCAATTGATCAAAACATTTAGAGTCGTACAAATAGACACGTCTATATAGTTAAAGAACAGAACAGGAATTCCTCATACAGTATCTATGCATTCAGCTCCAGCAGACCTGACTACTGTTTGTAATGGACTCAGTGTCTTTTTTTAGAGCATTGAATGCTTTAAATAAAACACTGCTGGATGGTTTATAAAGCATTGCATAGTTTGTTTAGAACAGATGATCTTCTGCGATGCCATGGACCATCCTCTCAGTCCTCCCAGGTCATCAGACTGGAACAGGTCTGCTTTCTGTCCCCACAATATAAACTAAATGTGGGGGAGAAGTACTTTAAAGTGTTCTGTTGTTTATGCTCTACATATCTGGAACAAACACCTTGAAAACTGCAGCAAATGCTGCAACTCTTAAATTTACCTTCCATGTTTTTTGTCAGGTGAAACCTGACTAATGAGAGCTCATGAAATGTAGACGACCTAGTCACTGGCACCTACCTAGTCATACTGAATGCCGAGTCCTGATTGGTTGCCACACACGCTGCCTAGGCCACACATGCCTCCTAACCTATGCCACGCGCATCGCGAAAGGGCTGGTTTCCGCACCGCAGCGAGCAAGCTTTACCACCAGCAGCCTCGAAGCGAAAACAGCTGCTAATGTTACCAGCTGGACAGCAGGAAAGCCACAACAAACCACAGTCATTGAACCGCGCACAGAACGTCGGAAACGAAGAAAGCCTGGAAAAGGGAGAACAGGGGGTCGAAATACTGTAGTAAATCTGGCAGTCAATCATGAAACAACACTGTGTCTGTCAGATCCATGGTATGTACAGTACATGAATACTGTTGGACAGTAATGACAGTAGAATCATAACTCATGGGTGAGTGGTTCTGTCAGCACGGTGGTATTCAACCTGTGGGTTCTGTCAGCACGGTGGTATTCAACCTGTGGGTTCTGTCAGCACAGTGGTATTCAACCTGTGGTATTCAACCAACATGGTTTTGAGGGTGGGGCGGGGCAGGCCGGTCCACAGATGAAGTTCAAATATATAATATTATTATATATTATTCTGGAGGGCCACGGGCTGAAAACTAGGCCTACTGTATAGACTACGAGCCAGGCATAACAATCAACTTAGGGGTCACCCCTAAGCCCCGCCCTGCTCTGTAATGTCCTGCATGAATGAATGAATGAATTTTTATTTTCGTGTCTTGTCGTTAAGACCCATCCCTTACAGACACCAACAACATAAATAAACAATATCACGTTCACTTCCCACACAGAAGTTACACCAAGTATTTGATCAAAACAGAAACAGAAATAAGCATTATCATAAAATAAAATAAAAAACATCACATATAAGTTTTCTTTGTCCGTACGTCCCAAGCTTTTCTCTATATATTCTGCTAGTGCAAATATCTTTTGTTCGAAAATCCATCTCAGTCGCTCTGCATCACTTAACCACATCAGATCTATATTTTTATCTGTTAAATAACTTTTGACGTAGCTCATGATACAATAGAAAAGAAAATGGAACTCATACTCAATATCATTCATATCACAATAGGTGCAAATACGTTCTTCTTCTGTAACTCCTCTATACCTCCCAGTCTCAAGGTCCAAGGGCAAGATCCCAGAACACTTCGTTCTGGGGTTTCAAGTAGGCTAGGTCAAATTGCATGTGGACTCCACAGTCGAGATGAATGCAGGATAGAATGTCAATAAGCATGACACAAATACACACGTGCTGCGACGCATTGTGAGCTAGTAGATTTGGCTGTGTTTGGTGCACGACACTCTTAGCCAAATATAACTCTGCCGTAACTCCAAGCCTTTAAATCAAACCTCTAGTCTAAATGCTAAATCCTAACCTGAATCTTTTCCTCACTGTGTAAGCCTACATGGCCGTTCACACTGAGTGAGCACTATAACTATATTGTCTCATGCACTCTCAGAATTGTCCTACTTATTTTTAGCCCTGCATCGCTATCCTCGCATTCAGGGGTCCGGTGACAATGTCTTGGTTGTCTCCGCTGCACTGAGAGGGCT
Source organism: Protomyctophum bolini (assembly GCF_963924005.1). Classification (NCBI taxonomy): domain Eukaryota; kingdom Metazoa; phylum Chordata; class Actinopteri; order Myctophiformes; family Myctophidae; genus Protomyctophum; species Protomyctophum bolini. The sequence goes on along the minus strand of NC_137878.1, from coordinate 37,700,242 downwards.
TTCAGACCGAATAATGGACTGAAACCAAATGAAAATTGAGGCAGACCCATCTGACGCATTTTGAGATTTTGAAGTTGATTATATTTGCCCATGAATGAAGAAGGTTCCCCTTCATGACTTTCTCTAAATATTCGATTCAAATCATCTCTTTTTTTTTCTCCATCTAAAACATTTCCTAAATATGATTTTTAGTCATACTATCTCTGCTGCCTATTCACACCTCCAGACAGCCCATTGTTCAAGTTAAGACAATGGCTCTACCCCGCAAGATCAGCTTGTGTGGTAGGTGGATTTACTTATTTATTCATTTTTTTTGGTCGGGACAGTGTATATTGATGAACATTACATTAAAAATGCAGTGTAAATATACCAGATTTAGCAAGACTTGCTAATTTCCATCTGCAGTCCCCAGACATCAAACAATACAAACAGGACTGACAAAACAGGACATGGCATACAAATACCTAGTACATTTCAAACGTAATAAGACTAGTAAGAATAAGAAATAAGAAAAGATAAGTCAAGAGTCATGAGAGTGCTAGGGGACATTTGGCCCTCAGAAGTATAGCAATAGAAGTACACGCACACGTGTGTGCACACACACACACACACACACACACACACACACACACACACACACACACACACACACACACACACACACACCTGCAAAGCGGATCTTGACCAGGTCCAGAGGGTGTAGCACCAGCGTCGAGATCACTCCACCCGTCAGGCCGGCCGCCAGGTTCTCGTAGCGGACGTGGGTCAGCACGCTCCTGAGGGACGCGCTGGCACTCCAGCCTGCCGGGGCCACCCCTCCTGGCCCCGACAGCGGCCCCCGGCTGCAGGGGCCCGCCACTGGCCCCCCGGAGGGGCCCTCGCCACGTGGCGGCAGTGGCCCCTGGGCTTCCCCGCCGCGGAGCATTGGGTCAGGCTCTTTTGGCCCCTGCCTGGACATGTCCTCGTGGTTCCTCTTCCTCCAGTCTGTCACCACGACAAATAAAAACCACCAGAATCAGAGTCTGTGCATGTGATTAAAACATGCCTGACGAATGACCACAGAGGCCCAAACGTTGTGTGAGAGCCACAGATTAGATATATACTAGATTTGCATTTGTAGTGAGTTGGCGCTATTATTATCATCGTACATCATCATGACATACACGTAACGTAGCAATGTCTATTTGCTCTAATTGTGTATTGCTTCATTGTTAATGGGAATGTAATCTTTGTGTAGGACCAAAAGAGCCTATTTGCTCGTCTACATATCATGACGTAAATTCTCCATTCATTGTCAATGTCATTTAATGTTTGTGTTGGGTCGAAATCTACACTATAGCAGAATATAGGAGGGGCTAGCTAGCGCCCCTGAGAAATAAAATAGGTTCAAATCGTGTTTGAAATGACAAAAGCCGCCTACTGATGATGTCATTGGTGGGCAGGTTTCTAAAATGTCCACAGTCCACCATTGAGACACAGCAGGGGATTCTCTCTTTCTCTGGCGGTTATATGCCTAGCTTAGACAGACATTATAAATGGCCCGCTGGTCCGGAAGTGCCATTTTTAGACAGTCCCTCTGGGCCAGTATAACACACCTTCCTCTTGCCCACTTGGGACAGTAAATGAAAGCCATTACAAAAGCCCTAACACCTAACACCTAAGTTCACATAATTTCCCTGGTGTTTTATAATAGTTTTGTTAAATTGTCTGGTTACAACATGGCGTTCTTGCGAGCCCATCCTTATGAGGGTCAATTCTTGATGATAATGTATCCTCCTGACTCCTGTATGAGTTTCTCTCTGCTGATTGGGTGAAATTTGTATCCTGACTTGAACATGTATTTTCTGTTCACTAAAGAGCTGGATAGATGGACAGACTCCTGGTTACTGAACAAACACTCAAAGAGAAAAGAAGCACCATAGAGGTCTTGGGCACCTCAATGTTAAATTGGTAAAAAACATAAAATCCAAAATGTTAAATAAATGAATGAATGGTTTATTTTGATCTTTTTCAGTTAGACATTACAAAAATATTTTTTTAGGCAGAAGCTTATAGCTTTAATGCATATCCTTATTACATATTAACAACAAAGAACATGTAAAGAACCTACAAAACAATGTAAAACAAACACAGCCTATGCTTTTAAAATAATGTAAATAAAGTATACTTAATTATGCATACTTAATTATGCCTACAACATGATTTGAGGCCTATTTCAACAATTGCTACTGCTACACAATAAAGCTAGCCAGTCATTTGAGGCATAAACAATATAAATGTATATGACAATGTTGTACCACAACCACCCACTAGGCCACTACCACGCATGTTAAAATCATGCATAGGCTACGATGTTGTTCCCCAAAGCATAGCCTATAGCGTACTGTATTCACATTAAGAAAACAAACATGACTTGACAATTTCACATTGAGGTGGCCAGACATCGCAGCACCAAAACACACACTTATCACTTTACACACATCATTAAATTAATCAATTCGTTAATTAGGCTATTAATCCATTAATTCCTCCTACAATAAACAACATAGTCATCATAACACAAGTTACATAACATGTGCTTGCCTGTCCACTGCAGGGCTCCGGGGCGTGGGGGGGGCGGGGAGGGGGGAGTCCAGTCCACTCCAGACTGTGGTGGTCTGCTGCAGGACTAAAGGGGGGTCCCCGGGGCGGGGGGTGCGGTTCTGGCCTGGGGGTCCAGGTTTAGAGCTCCAGGTTCGGGGGGGGACAACGGTCACGACAGCATCGGGGCTCCAGTGGCGATGCGGATAAATCGGCCGACTAACCTGACCTGTTTCCCGGGCCGCATATCAGTCAGTGGTCGGTCCAGAGGCAGAGCAGCAGACATGACCTCCACTCTCCTCCTCCAGCACCAGTCTGTACCACCAGCACGCAGACACACACAAAAAAAACATTACCGTGGCGAGCGTCAAGAGCACGTTTCTCTCTCAGCGCAGCGCAGATCTCCACATCATCGCCCAGCGTCCACGACGGCGAGCCGAGAGAGGTGATGATGTGTAGATCTGGCGCTCGCGCTCAGCGCGCTATTTTACATGGACACAAACAATCCCATGATGCTCTCTGGCACCGTGCACGCGCGCCCACCCCACTTTTGTTGTTTACAAGTTTAGACAAGGAACTGAATGTCATGTCACTGTGCTGAGTGTGCTCCCTCCGTTCCTTTTCTATTATAAATACATACTGTACAACCAGGTCCTAACCAATACTGTCTAATCCATGTCTGAAAGCTTTAATAGCCTAGAAATACTAAAGAATACCGTCCGTTCCTACAACCAGTACTGATATATTAATGTTGCTGTGCTTGTGCTTTGAAATAAATACAACCACTTACCACACCCCCAATTAACATTGTAATAGGCTAAAAACATCCTAAAACAAATAGGCCTACTAACAACCACTAGTATCTACTCAATCACAAGGGAAATTGCCAATACCTAAAAATAATAGCTGTAGTGTAGGCCTATCATTCTGATTGGGTGGGCATCTTTTTAGAACCAACTGAACACCCACTGCAAAAGTAGTGTCTACCTTTTTTGTTTTGTTATACAGGCATGGCCAATACTTTATAACAACTAATATTATCCCTCAAGCATTAGATTGGAGGGATAGACAAATCAGTCACCATGCAGTGACTTGTTTTCAATGAGTCTTAACTAACATTCATTAGAAGGACAATATCACTATATCAGTCACCATAAGCAGGGTATGGACATGTGTTTTCGATGTGTTAGAAGGGGTGGGGGGGGGTATCAGATAAGCCTGCGTAAGCAGCACACACCACACCATGATTACCCCAGGACAGGACTGAGTCATGGTCATACCAATGCCATGTATAAAGCCATTTAGCCTCCATCTGCAGTTGGGATGTGGTCTCCTGGTGACACCTGCTGGTTGAAAAGTACATCTGCATATTGGTCAGTGCTAAACCAAAACCCTTATCCCTACTATTTAAAAAAAAACATATTCAATTTGTTCAACTAGCCAATCTACATCAATACATTGTGAGCTTGTAGATCAGCTATTTGAAATATTCAAAAATGTTTTTCAAAATACTGGTAGTAAAAAAGGCAAATTAAGACGTTTAGGAATAGGGGTTAATTAGCAGCACTGATGAAAATAGGGCCCTATAAATCTCAAGCGGGGCTCCCATTGCATCGGTGAGCAACCTTGGTAGAAAAATAGTGTGGTTTGGTTTTAAAAATAAACACACACAACCCAGGAGACAGGGATTCGAACCCCAGGCAGCATATACAAGATAAAAGCACCTTTAAGATGCTGTCCGACTTCAATCGCTGGATACACTATCGTACACCTGGGCAAAACCAAAACCTGAATCCATTCTCTTTGGATGACATAGTAAGCAGCAAGGCTGATGACGGCCTCTCAGTTAAAGTGGCATGGGTGACTGACAATATTATCACACAACATAAAGATGTAAAATTATACCTAGCTTCCATCCTGGCTGGAGGTAAATCTTTCCTGTGATAAAATGGCCACCATGCAATGTACCGTAACAAAACCAAAGAACAAGATTCATGTACAGGATCTCCTCACTGGTCAACAAAGAATACCCTAAACAGGAGCCCTCGTACAAGGTTTCTTCGACATGCACCTCTTTGGTACCACAGCACCACAAAGGCCCTTACAACAAGGCTCCAGACTTCCCAAAACAAACTGGTCAGGCTACTGCAGACCACATGTTTTCATTGACCAACCAGAAGTGAGGGTTCCACAAAGCTGTGTAAATAAATGGATATAAAAATATGACCGTCTCTGTAATCTGTATGTACATACATGTATGTAAACCAGTGGAACCATATTCATGTAAACCAGTGGAACCATATTCACAAGTATCGTGTATAAACCAGTGGTTTTCAAAGTGAAGTTAAAACAATGTGTTTAACATAGCATCACAATCACCTCTTTAACCCTATATTATATACATTGGTTATTAAGAAAGGGGTAAAATGTGGCTTTTAAAAAAAGTTAACATTGTTTTCAGTCCTCTGCAGATCAAAATAACGGTAGTGTGTCGCACACACCAAGACGTCAGTTCAAATACTTTATTTCATATTTGAACAATTAAGGACAAACGTTCCTTCATCAGTGTCACTGATGAAGACCGTTATTTTGATATGTCTTGAACGGGTATAGCGCACCTATAGTCAGAGCGCGGTGGTCATATGAAGAGTAAGTTCAGTTCTCAGCCAAATGCATTTTTGAAGTTTGAGAACCACTGGTATAAATAATGAATAAAATAACTTCAGTGGGAAAAACAAAATAAATATTTTCGCAATTTTTCAAAAATAGCTAAATTATTATGTTTAAAACACCAAACAGGGTTCCGAGCTTGTAGATCTTCTATTTTTCAATAGCTAAATTATAACATAATTAATGTTAATTAATAAAAAGGGTTAAACTGGAACACTATAACATTTTAAACTGATACATGGCTTAACTTTCTCCTAATTGGATGAAATTGGCAACCCACCTGAAAATGTATTTTCTGAGCTGCCATTGCCGAACAATCAATAATACTATCGCAATATAGAGCTTTTTTTACTTAAACATTTTTGTTTTAACCAAAACAATGTAACCGACGAGTCATTCCACTTGTAGCATCCATTTTTTATTGTTTTATTTTCTGCACTTATGATAAATAAAAAAACGTCAACACTGTTGTAGCCCCTGAGCTGAATTAGCAGGCAGGGCTCCTCTTAAAATCACACAGAAAACAAAGACCTTTAGCAAAGTCACAAAACCTCACGGTCGTTTGGTGTTCCACAGGAATTAAACTTTTATACAATTGTTTCTGCTCAAAGAATCTCAATTAAGTGCAGAACAAAAGGATGATAAAACGATGGAACAAATTGTGACAGAACTATACCGACATTCTCTCTGCCCAGTGACTCGTTCAACCAAAATTAAAATGTCATTTGAGGTAAATGTATCATCTATAATTGTGATGAATGCCTCTTGTCGTCAGACACCATTTTCTAGGTTTCTGTGTAATTATTTGGTGAATTATTAGACGGGACAATTAGTATAGTTTCCTTTCCCCGATATGTTTTAACATAAAAGACGTTGCTATAGAAACATTGTCATACTATGTCTCAGATCCCTTGTTTAGTAGTAGATTTGGCGTCACATCAAGCTTGTGGTTCATTGATACAACATCAAAGTCCAATAAATGACGATACATGTCAGTTTGTGTGTTCATAGTCAACTAGTCTCTCAAGACAGACTGTTTTCTGTCAATGAGGGTGCCGTTTTCCCTTTGTTTTGACGATGGGCTCTCAGATCGATACTAGTCAACAAACCCACACACTTCCACACAAACTGTTTCTTATGGTAAAACCTTTGCAACCTATACTTTATCTTTCATCTTCTTAAAGGGACACTTCACCCTTTTTGCAAAAAAATGTATGTTAATGACATTTAGAAGCTTTAGAACACTTTCCTGGGGGTCTTTATGTGTGTAATATGTGGTTTTAGATATTTTAGATTTTAGCAGTGAGCCCAGTGTCTCTGATGTCATGGACACTGGGCTCACTTCCTTCCTGGACTACATGTTGTCTCAGTAAGACAGCTCTCCCCCCTATCCACAAGGATGAGCAGTGCACCAAAGAATTATGGGAATTGTAGTCCAGGAAGGTAGTGAGACCAGTGTCCATGACATCAGAGACAACAGGCTCACTGCTACAATCTAAAATATCTAAAACCACATATTACACACATAAATACCCCCAGGAAAGTGATCTAAAGCTTCTAAACGTCATTAACATATATTTTTTTGCAAAAAGGGTGAAGTGTCCCTTTAAGTGTTTATTCTATTGATTAATTAAATCAAAGAATGGAGAAACATGCTTTTTTTTCACCTTTTACATTTTCAATTATTATATTTTAATAAGATTTTTTTATAATCGGCTACATCAATGTCTGATTAGCCATGCAAGCCTCGTCATTTTATAATAAGTTGTACTACGGTGTAACGTGGAAATGGCAAAGAAATTGAGAGCTTTATAATTTAAAAGAATATTTAAAATTAGAAGACAGTTAGTTGGATTAACTGTTGCACCCGTACTTCACGGCAGTGTTGTGTTTTCAGTGTTCACTCCATTAAAGGGTCTTTGACAAATCTCTAATGTGAATCCTTGTCGTTCCGTCGTGAGATGCTGAAAATGTGACGCGCCTCATCCATGTTCTCCAAAAGGTTAATGTCCTCACAATAAATAAGGACAGGATTATTAAGCATACAAACGAACCCTGAGCTACAATCACTTTAGTTTTGACTTCGTCTTAAAAGACGCACTTGAACCATGTTCAACCTCGTCTTCATATAATTGGTCCTCTCCTCACTAATGCTCATTATAATATGGCACCATTTTGATTCACTCTGTGTCTCAGAGGAAGAAGGGTTGTGGACAGTTCCGATGTCACTTGGCCTACCAGTGACATCATCGATTGGGATTCCAAGCTAAAATAACCTACACCGTTTCTCTTCCTGGAAAGTTAGCATGCTGAAACAGAAGCCATCGTTCTCGCATTAATACAAATAAGAAATGAGAAGTTTGTTGAAGTTGTTTAAAACGACCAAACCTGCCTACCGATTATGTCACTGTTTCTGAACTGTCCACCTACCAACAAGGCGCCAGACCTAATGAACGACAATGGTATCATTGGAGCAAGTATATGAAGGTACAATGAAAATGGGTGAAGTGGTCCTTTAACTCACACGAGACTATTTTAACACAATAAACACATGTAGTCACATAAGAGAGAGAGAGAGAGTCCTACAACCAAAACATCACAGCTTCAAACACCAGGACCCACAAGTTTCATATGCATGACAGGACAGAGTGACAGACCCCTCCCCCTTCTCATCATAACATAATGATCTCATCCCATCCTACACCGTCTAAATCCAGTTCATTTAACTCGGAGGTCCCATTTGATTCCTCGCTGTCAATGATGTTTTAGCTGGAGGACCCCCAGAAACCCCCCCTTGTAGGCACCTGGGGGTCCCCAGAACCCCCCCCCCCCCCCCCCCGGCCCCCTCGTAAGCACCTGGGGGACCCCAGGCCCCAGCGACAACGAGAAGCTGTGTAATCGTCTTATCAAGGCACTCTCCTCCACAGCGTCAACAGACTAACGGCCGCTGTCGGGCAGAAACCTCACAACTCCATTCCCCATTCCCCCCCCCTCCCCCCCACCAAACAGATGAATGGCCTACTTCGTCGTCATACAGGAGTGTCACACAAAAAGCAGAGAAAAATAGAAAGATATTTTTAAATGACAATAAAAAAGGAATGTTTTGGGGGGTTTCTGCCCGACAGAAAATAACACTCCCTGTCTTACACTCCCATCCTGTCTCACACCTCGACCCTGTCTCACACCCCATCCTGTCTCACACCCCATCCTGACAGCCAGAGATATAGCGAGTGATCTGGCAAACAAAATTGTGCGAAACGGTCCCGACATGTAACGTCAGCCATGGTGTTTATAGCCCGAACCAATGAAATTTACTGCGATCTAATGAATGATAAACAAACTAATGGATAGAACTGCTGAGAGGAGAGGCCTCTCTCCGCTTTTCTCAAGCAACGGCGCGAGCAGCACACACACACACACACACACACACATACACAAACACACTTCAGTAGAAAATAACCACTAGATAAGGGGTTCACCCTACCTACCATTTGATGGCGGTTTTGAACTATAAATATGAAGTGTGCTGAGCAAAGTGGGATAGCCGCTCAGGTCGTCCACTGTGCAATTTGAATGTCCAATTTCCTTTAAACACACATTAAGAGAAAATGTGTGAACATCTCATCAAAGAGCTGCATTCCAGGAACAGATGAAAAGCAGCTCCACCGCTAAAAAAGAAATGGAGGTGGGAGGAGGACACGATTACCAAAACTCGCTCAAATCGAGGCAGAGCCAGCGGATATATTGATTGAAACACACGTCTCTGAATGACTTTTTTCTCCTCACTTGGCTCGTGTGGCTGTAATATCTCAGTCAGGATGGAGTGTTACTTATAAAGATGAGAACACATATAGTCAGAGTCATGTATTTCCAGCCGTACTCAGGCTCCCCAAAGCGCGTGTGCCCATTTTGAGTTCCGCGATAAAAAAATATAAAAAAAAGTGGCAGTCACGGCAGCGTGCTCCGTAGCGTGACGGCGGTGCTTTCCTACGTTGCGTAGCGCCTTGTTAACCCAACACTGTTCGAGATCATCTATTTTTTTGGCAGAAACAGGTTTGGTACAGAGATAAATTACAGCACGCTGCATTGGTGCAAACTAAGTAAACAGAGCCACCTGGCATGCACACTACTACGGCGTCGACCACTCTCACGTCTACGACGTGTAAAAGAAAAACGCAGCGTAAAAAAGTGAGAAGAACGCAACGGCACTTTGTCGCTTTCTATTCCGATCGTTGCCGTGTGTAAACGTGGCCTAAAATGGCTTTCTGCTGTGGTGTAAGTAACCCTCCCTGTCTTTGTGTTAGCGGTTATTAACTTGCAACTTGCAGGTATTCTGATCTTACAGATCTTTTAAGAAGGCGGTACTCCGGCATACTCCGATCTTTAGGTGATGATAACCTAACAACCTCAGTGGTTATACTATAGGTTAGGTAATAAAACAAACAGATGTGCCGGGGGCAGTGGGGGCAGTGGGGGGGGGAGCGGTGAGTCGCTTATCGCCGCGGCTCAATGATGTCATGTTGTAATTATCTCAACCAACGCGGAGGTCCTAAAGTATGCGTCCGTCCTTCACGCGACGGAGCTCAGTGTCTCGACTGTCGTCTTTACTGAGGGGGTCGATTTGGGGGGAAAAAAGACACGTGGGGGCGGTGGTCGGTGAGATGGCGCTGCGATGCGTCTTCATTCGTGGTCCGGGGGGAAGGCGGCGGGGGCGTAGCGGGGGAGGTGCGACGGGTGCGGGGGGCCGGGCGGGCGGTGCTCTCTGCTCTTCTTTCCCCCCCGCTGGAAGGCCGAGGAGGGGGCTTGGCTGTGGGTGTGGGGGGAACTCCACTCGGGCTGGGGGCGGTCCCTGGGCCTCTTGGGGACGCGGGACGGATGTATCCACTGCGGGGGAGGGGGGGGGAGGAGTCCATCGCCCGGGCGGGCAGTGGGGAAGCCCTGGTCTCGGGGAGGCCGGGGATGTGAGTTCTTAGATCCTCCTCTCGGATGTGAGTGGTTAGATTCCCCTCTCGGATGTGATTGGTTAAATCCCCCTCTCGGATGTGATTGGTTAAATCCCCCTCTCGTATGCGATTGGTCAGATCCTTCTCTTCTCGGATGAGACTGGTTAGATCCCCCTCTCGGATGCGATTGGTCAGATCCTTCTCTTCTCGGATGAGACTGGTTAGATCCCTCTCTCGGATGCGATTGGTCAGATCCTTCTCTTCTCGGATGAGACTGGTTAAATCCCCCTCTCGGATGCGATTGGTCAGATCCTTCTCTTCTTGGATGAGACTGGTTAGATCCCCCTCTCCGATGCGATTGGTCAGATCCTTCTCTTCTCGGATGAGACTGGTTAGATCCCTCTCTCCGATGCGATTGGTCAGATCCTTCTCTTCTCGGATGAGACTGGTTAGATCCCCCTCTCCAATGCGATTGGTCAGATTCTTCTCTTCTCCAATGCGATTGGTTCGTCTCGCCTCGCCACGATTGGTGGTGCTCTTCTCTGTGGTGAGACCAGTTAGTCCCGCCTCCTCTGGGATGTGACTGGTGGTTGGCCCCTCGCCCCCAGCTCTGACTGGGCGCCGCTCTTTGACGGACAGCCTCGTGCGACCACTGCTGTCCGTCCTCGTGCGACCACTGCTGTCCGTCCTGTCCAATAGGAAGGGGCGGTGGGCGGGTCACAGCCAGGCCTCTCATTGGGTCCTGTTCGGACTGGTCCATCCCCTCGTTGCTCCTCCTGGGCCCTGATTGGAGGTCGTCCAAGTAGTTCTGTCTCTCTATTGGATGGCCTCTGGACGCGTTGAACAACTGCACCGCCTCCCCTGGGTCAAACCCGTCCACGTCTGTGTGACAGACAGACAGACAGACAGACAGACAGACAGACAGACAGACAGACAGACAGACAGACAGACAGTACAGGTCAGTACTACATTATAATGCTTTCTTCAGCATCAACACGGCAATGCAAACGGGTGCAATATTCGCACTACAAAGGATGCAAATGCAGCTGAGGCAAATTGATCCAGTCAAACAGCCTTTTAGGCTAGTTTTTTTTTTTTTTTAAGTGCAGATGGCGGATATAACATATAACTGAAATATACAGAGAAATTATTGGCATTTTGATACATTTTATAAATAGGTAAACATAGTGGAAATAGCTGATCTACATGCTTAGAAGGCATCACAAAGTACTAAGTAGTGACACCTTGTAAGCGTGTCTCCATTTATTACCGTATATTATAAAGCTTGTCTCGATTAGCAGAACTCTGAAGAGTGTACAAATGGACCCATATGGACCCATTTGGAACCTTTGAATGGGACCTTCTGCATAATGAGTACGGTACTTAAAAAACGTTTGTAATTTAATATTTCAATGCCTATATATTTTTGTATTTTTACGCCAGTTAATTTTTTTTTTAAATACCGGACTTGTAACAGACTATTTCTACAATAGGGGTATTGAATTGATACTTTACTACATCAGTACTTCACTGACCCCCCGCCAAGAAGAACATGCGAGGTCTTTATTAAAACAATAAATAAGTAAACAGTACGGTACCTATGAGGTATCGACAGACCAGGTATCTTTATTAAAACAATAAATAAGTAAACAGTACGGTACCTATGAGGTATCGACAGACCAGGTATCTTTATTAAAACAATAAATAAGTAAACAGTACGGTACCTATGAGGTATCGACAGACCAGGTATCTTTATTAAAACAATAAATAAGTAAACAGTACGGTACCTATGAGGTATCGACAGACCAGGTATCCGGTGCGGTTCAGTCCGTGCGTACAGTGGACGCCGACCAGCGTGTCGTTGTGGGGATTCTCTCGTAGGAAGTGCCGCACGGCCCGTTTGAAACTGAGGATGGTCTGATCACTGGGGACCTGGTGACCCTCTGTGAAGATCTGTGACATGTAAGAGAACAGTTCATTGATCACTATGGGGACCTGGTGGCCCTCTGTGAAGATCTGTGACATGTAAGAGAACAGTTCATTGATCACTATGGGGACCTGGTGGCCCTCTGTGAAGATCTGTGACATGTAAGAGAACAGTTCATTGATCACTATGGGGACCTGGTGGCCCTCTGTGAAGATCTGTGACATGTAAGAGAACAGTTCATTGATCACTGGGGACCTGGTGGCCCTCTGTGAAGATCTGTGACATGTAAGAGAAACAAATAATTACAAAGAAGAAAAACAACAAAAAAAAGCTTTGTAACCTGCCGTTTTCTTATTCTTTCTAATTATTTGTTCGGCCCGAAAAATTGTGTTTGTTGTCATGATTTGTCACAACTCGAGTTGGCTTTGTACGAGGCATAAAAAGGTCTTTAAATAAATACTTTTTGAAATGTCTATGAGGAAAATGAACGGGGAATCATTTCCTGGGCCCTGGTAGGGGGCGGGACTGCGACGCTCCATAGACTGACACCACGCTAGACAGGAACGCCCATAAACATCACATCCGGTTTTAGCCCGGGGTAAGAATTTTCTATGGCTGCCAATGCAACTTGGTCCAATCCTTAATCACATAAGGACAAACATCTATGCCGATAATATCTAACTTGCGGAGGTAGCGTGCCTTGTCCACGGGCAACAGATCTTTAAACGTATGGCATTGCAAATACAATTGATAATGGATACTACTAAATGAAAACTAAACTGAAGTTTAAAAAAAGAAGAAAAAAGTCAAAACTAAATATTAATACAAATGAAAACGAATAATGATTTTTAACAAATATGCAATAATAACCTTGATAAAAAGCAGGGACGTGGGCAGGTCGTGGACCTTGTAGTAGCGCGTGGTGAAGGTCAGGTCTACGATCAGCCCCAGCTCCTGGCCGCTCCCCTGCAGAGTGTCCAGGAGCTCCCAGGGTCCGAAGGCCTGGTCCGGGGGCAGCAGCCGGGTCAGCGCCGCCCTCAGGGGGACCTTGAAGGCGATGAAGCGCGTCCTGGGGATCCTCTCCCCGACCGCCCGGTAGTCCAGCCATCGGTCGGGAACGCCGCCGCTCTTCTTGTTCTTGGAGAACATCTCCGCGCCCGTTGTCGTCGCTCCGAGACGCCGACTCAGCAAACTACGCCTGAAAGCACATTAACATTAAACCCATTAAAACTGTTTGGTAGCCATAAACGTCTAATTGCCAATTAAGTACCGGATGCCACGGACGACAAGACGTCTTCCCCTGGGAATTTAAATTAAAAAAAAAAAAATCCATCCATCCATCCATATTTTGAAAATTCCTCTAATCTGGTGTACAGGTGATGACATGCACATTACATGCATAATAGAATTACAAATTCTTTCTCTCTTTATAATGGGAGAATTGGCACTCAAAGCCTAAACTGGTGACCACCAGGTGGCGCTGAAAGAGTTAAGACATGATGAGACCCAGAATGATTCCACAAATTGTCTTTTAAATCCCGACAGTTTTCTGTCAAAATTGTTATGTATTCGACCGTCGTTTCTAATTAATACAAAATAAAAAATAAAACCTTTGAGCTCCGACCGAACCTGCTGCTTTGACCCAGACTGCAATTCATAAATAGTTCAGTTTATTTTTTATTTATAGTCACACACACACACACACACACACACTTCAGAAAATACAACATACTAGGGTTTTAAAGTTTTGAAACCACAGGGGGAACCATAGTGCAGGGAGAAAAGATTAGTTTTTAAATCTAGATTTTAAAATGTCTAGTGAGTTGGCATCTCCAACAGCTTGTGGGAGAGCATTCCAGAGACAGGGGGGGGGGGGGGCAAAAATAGCAGATCTACAAGCTCATAGCTAGGTCTGCTATTTTTTCCCCCAACCGTTATTTTATTGTGGTTTATGTGACTGTGAGTTTGGGAGTGGGAGCGTATGCTAGTGATCGTATGCTTTTATTAAGCCATTCTGACCTGAGATCAGATTCTAAAAATGTCTTCTACATCCTGACAGTTTTCCATTCTGACCTGAGAACCACGATATCCTATGGGTGGTGACATTGGGGGGTTCCCAAACTGACCTGAGAACCACGATATCCTATATGGGTGGTGACATTGGGGGGTTCCCAAACTGACCTGAGAACCACGATATCCTATGGGTGGCGACATTGGGGGGTTCCCAAACTGACCTGAGAACCACGATATCCTATGGGTGGTGACATTGGGGGGTTCCCAAACTGACCTGAGAACCACGATATCCTATGGGTGGTGACATTGGGGGGTTCCCAAACTGACCTGAGAACCACGATATCCTATGGGTGGTGACATTGGGGGGTTCCCAAACTGACCTGAGAACCACGATATCCTATGGGTGGTGACATTGGGGGGTTCCCAAACTGACCTGAGAGCCACGATATCCTATGGGTGGTGACATTGGGGGGTTCCCAAACTGACCTGAGAACCACGATATCCTATGGGTGGTGACATTGGGGGGTTTCCCAAACTGACCTGAGAACCACGATATCCTATGGGTGGCGACATTGGGGGGTTCCCAAACTGACCTGAGAACCACGATATCCTATGGGTGGCGACATTGGGGGGTTCCCAAACTGACCTGAGAACCACGATATCCTATGGGTGGCGACATTGGGGGGGTTCCCAAACTGACCTGAGAACCACGATATCCTATGGGTGGTGACATTGGGGGGTTCCCAAACTGTGGCGTGCGAATGCCCTCTAGTCCTGGGGGTGCGTGACATGAAAAGGGTAATGGTGGTTTTACGGTGTTATTTATATTTAACACAAAACGGCTAAATCCCATAAAGCACGGTCGGAGATGTATATAGAGCAGCTGTGGTAGTGAGTATACAACAGCAGCTTGCATGTCTGCAGTGTAGTGATTATTATTTGCCATAATCATATTAAAAATTGTACATTTTCGTCCAAATGCAACGAGACTGAGCGTCGGGGGTGTGTCAGCTATGAGGTCAGGAGTTAACAGTTGGTGCACGGTCAAAAAGGTTTGGGGAATGAAGGGTTAAGTTCCACAACGCGTCCCCACAAAGAATTTAAGCACTAAAGCGTCGTTGAGAACTTATTAAAAAAAAGCCTATATAAATCCAAAATGGTATTAATAATAAGACGAGATATTTCCAAAAAGTAGAATTTATTCCACAAGTCGTTTCTTACAAAGAAATACAAGTACAAGCCGAAATGAATGCATATGATATAGCCTCCGTGAAACAGTGAACAGTGTTGAACGAACAGGCCTAAATACAAAAATAGGCATATTTTGTGTTTGGTTGCAAACTGTAAAATAATACAAATAGAAATAGGCACAAACCAATGAAACCACTGTACCACAATGTGAATAAACCACCACCGGGCAGACAAAGCACCCTCTCTCTGGCCAATAACCGGCAGCCCTATAGAGCCACGCTACGAGTATAAAATACAGACCTGTATTCTGCACGGGGCTACTGTACTGTAGGCCACGGGCCTACTGTATGTATAGGCTGGCTATATTAAACAACTTTTAAAACAAATATAGCAGCTTCAGCTTGAAACATGTATCATTAACAAAAACTAAATAGCTTGTCTCTCTTGTCACTCTTGAGTCTCGACTCTATATAAAAAGAAAATAAGAAAGATAACTGGCTGGAGTTGGCCCTCACCTCTGCGGTCACGCCTGCCTAATTGCTTACTCCATACAGCCCTACGCTCTTCATGTTGTGTGCCAGGCAGACCAGCGTGTTCACGTTCTCGGGGAGAAGGCCGCTCCTTCTCTTCTTAACGACGTATCCCGCGGTGGAAAATATTCGCTCCGACGGCACGGAAGTGGCCGGGACGCAAAGACACTGCTTCGCCGCCCTCGCCAGTTTCGGGTAGCGGGACTGGTTTGCCTTCCACCACGCCAGCGGCCCGGACTTGGCCTTGGACTTGTCCTGGAGGTAATGCTCCATCTCCTTCTTGGCGTCTCCGTCGCCACCGTCCTCCTTCACCTCGTCTTCGTCCTCCGACGACTGGAGCAACATTTCGATCTCGCGCCGTTTCTTTTTTTTGGCCGGCGGTCCTACCGCCGCCGCCGCCGCAGTGGGCGCCGCCTCCTCCTCCTCCTCTTCCTCGCTGCCTTGGTCTTCCTCGGTGGTGTCGCGCTGGTGTAAGTGATCGGCGAGGAGAATGACCTGGAAATCAAATTAGCCTTTAATTATTAATCATTTAAATGGGAAAAGGGTAACACAGGCTACAATGTGGCATATTAAAGATAGAATTTGTGAAGACATTAACCCATTTATGACGTGAACCCCTTTTGTTGTTTTTAGCATTATGTTATACTTTAGCTACTTTAAAATAGCAAGATCTACAAGCTCGTAGCGCGCGGCACTCGAATACATATTTTTGGGGGGTCCTTGACATGAAAATGTTTGAGAACGAATGACATAGAAACATAGGTTTTTCATGTCACAATTTGGAAGGCATTTGTAGAATTGTCCTCAGGTCTAAATGGGTAAATATGGGTCTGAGATGGAGACAAACCCCTTATCCAAATTCAAAATAGTAAAAAACTATACTATACTTTACTATTTTGAATGTTTGAATAGTTCAACTAGCCAATCTACATTGACACGTTGTGAGCTTGTAGACTGGCCATTTTAACTATTCAAGTTTAGGGATAAGGGGTTTAGCGGCAGGCTATAGTGTCTTTCATATTTAAATAATTTAATATATTAGTCTAACCTGGGTGTGAACGTTTTCCTTCAGCTCAGCGTCGAGGAATTTCAGATGTTTGAAGCGCGGGTCCAGGGCCACAGAAAGCAGATAGATACTGCTGGGCTCCAGCTCCTTCAGCTCCCATCTGGTGTCTACTTCGGTGACGAGGGTCTCTTTCAGCTCTCTAATAGCAGGGCTGTCTCCCTCGTTTGGGGACAAGTAGCACTTCTTCAGGTTGCTTAACATGGGCACGGTCGCCGACAATGACACATTGATCTCTTGGGAAAGCAGTTCCGTGAGTGTCAGTAGAGGGTGGAGCACATCGGCGGCATCTTTTGCCAGGGTCCACTGTTCTGCGGTGAGGTCCAGTGAGGTCCACTGTTCTCCTGTGAGGTCCAGTGAGCAATCATCCTTTTTGGAGACGGCGAGGTCACGCAACACAGCTGATATTCGCCATCGTTGTTCCACCAAGCGATCCAGCATCATCAGCGTAGAATTCCAACAAGTGGCCACGTCTGGGATTAGTTCGTGGTCTCGGATGTCCTCCCGCGACTTGACTTGTTTAGCTTTCAACGCAGCTGTAGCTTTTACACTTTTTCTGAAATGCGACACGAGATTCCTGGCCGCTGCGACAGTGTGCTGCAGTGTGGCATTTACCTTCAGGGAGGAGTTTATACACCGCTGCAATGTGTCCCCCGAACAGCAGACCCCCTGGACTTTGGCCCAATTCTCTGGGTCCTGTTTCAACACTTCGTCACACAGCTTCATGTTACTGGCGTTGTCGTGGACAACAGCGGCTCTCTTGTAGCTTGGTATGCAATACGCGTCGGCCACTTCACTGAGGCATCGTGCTATGTCAGCTCCAGTGTGCTCGACACTCAGTTCCTTTGTTTCCAAGACGTATCCCTGCAGTTTCCACTCGTCGGAAATAAAATGACAGGTGACAGCCATGTATGCCTCCATCGCAATTGACGTCCAAGTGTCTGTTGTGAATGCTACGGCGGTGGCATCGTCGATATGTGCCGAGACCAACTCGTGCACGGCCGTGTGCCTCCTGGTCAGGTGATTGGAAACAGTGGATCTTTTGGGCACGGTGTAACCCGGGACCATCAATGTAAGCATCCTCCTGAAGCCCTCACCCTCCACTACATTTATGGGCATCGAGTCTAAAGCAATGAACTCAACAATGCTCTCCGTCAACTTATTCTTTTTCTTCTCAGTTAATGTGTGCTTGTCGAATTCCAGCCGTGTCTGCGTTGTTGTTGAGTTGTTGGACCCATCGTCCAGATCCAGCTTGTGTACCTAAAATAATTAATATGATATTATTATTAGCCTAATAAGCCTATATCATTTGCTCTTATTAGACTTTTTTGAGGCCAACTGCACAAGGCGGCTGCTGCACATTGCACACAATACACGATACATGGTAATTAAAATGGTGTATTTATATAGCGCCTTTATCCAAGGCGCTTTACATAGATTGTGCATTACATTCACATACACATTCATACACCGATGGCGGCAGAAACCATGCAAGGCACCAACCAGCACATCAGGAGCAATTAGGGGTTCAGAGTCTTGCTCAAGGACACTTCGACACTAACTCTGGGGGAGCCCACAGGGTTCGAACTGGCAACCTTGCGGTTACCATCCAGCCACTCTACCCCCTGAGCCACTGCCGCCCCGGTACTTCTAATTAGCGCCAGGCCAGCCATACTTACATTTGTTAAATGAGCACCCAGATTTGTCGTGCCGCCGCAGTATGCTATGGGCTTGTCGCATACTTGACACACAGCCTTTGTTTTATCCTCCGTCAATATGTAGTACTTCCAGACTGGTGATTTCTTCCCACTTGTTGTTGCTGCCGCCATGATTGCTTCAAATCTCCTCATTATTGGCTGTGTCATTGTGTGCGTGATGGCGTGCAGTCCACAGTCCCGTGTATTTGCCTCGTCTCCTGCTGTCATGCAGTACTTTCAAATTATTGTAAACCCAACATGAACACAGTACCCTTATTATGCATTATCGCATTCTCGCCGAGATATGTTTTCAAGTAAAAAAACTAAACGAATGGTTCGAGCTCATTAATTATGATTGGACTGCCAACCCCAACAGGCGATTGTTCGAACCCCCGAAGGTTCGGGGACGGCCTTAGTGCGCTCTCCTGCAGAGCGTCACACTGTCTCGCCAAACTAAAAACACATTGAATTGAATTACTTGTTTGTTGTTTGAAGACACTGTCTGAAGAGTCTGGAGGACAGCATGGGCTCCAAAACGTCCCTCTTTGTAACCCTGAAAAGAAAATTGAGATAAACAATTAGCAAAGCAGCAACAGTCAGTGTGCGACTCTATTTTCCTTGGAAGACACCGATAAACCAAACTAAAGACACCGACATCAAAACAAATCACAAAAACAAGTCATTGATTGATTGATAAATGTATTTCACAGTTCGTGTAGAATGGGTACATTTCAAACAAAAGCACTAGTCAATACAAAAGCTGCTACTTTGAGGACGATACCGAAAAGCACTAGACTTGTTTGTTTACATCAGGGTTCTCCATTTTAAATTCATCAGAACATTTAAAGACGTACAGAGAAATCATCAGTATCAGTAGTAGCATTATTATTATCTGGAATGAATTAGTAGTATGCTACTATTACATTACATTAGGTGGTATGGGAACTTTGAAGAAGGGTTCCAAATTAACAGCAGCCAGGACTGCAGCTCTGCTGGTGAAACTACTAGTATAACCCGTTATGTCAATGGAGGAGGGGGGGGCTTTGTTGTCTTTTTTAGCATCTTTGTATAATTGTCCAACTGTACTATTTACAAACTGTTAAGTTAATAATGTAATCTGCATCAATAGGGGCTTGTTTCCATTGTGGTCAATCATTGCCTTTGTATTCGATTAATCAAGACAAGTTAATTATTTGCCGTTTTGTTATTGTTTACTATCTGTACCAAGTAGACCGCTAGACCTACTGCACATTTTAAACAGAGCTGCTACCTTTAAAAAAATCTTAAATCTGAGGGTTTGTATTTATACTATTTAAATAGTCTGGAGAAAAATGCTATTTGTCCCAAAGCGACTGCAAAAAAATGCTGCTATTTGTCCCTAAGTGACTGCAAAAAATGCTGCTATTTGTCCCTAAGTGACTGCAAAAAATGCTGCTATTTGTCCCAAAGTGACTGCAAAAAATGCTGCCATTTGTCCCAAAGTGACTGCAAAAAAAGCCTTTATACCCTGTAAACATGTATATATTAACGATCATGCAATATATGAGATAGCTCTGTTCTGTTTACAAAATGTTGTACCCCCTCCAACTGTTTACATTTCCCCATTTTCAACTGTTTTTATTGTGTTTTGACACTTGCTTTGACAATGTAAACATGTTTTATCATGCCAAGAAAGCTCCTTTGAATTGAATTGTTTGCAGCTAGAGTAGAAAGTGAACCAGACCTCTGTTCCCTCAGTCCTTTGTTCCCTACCCCCCCCCCCCCCCCCCCCGCCCAACTCCAAACACCCCACTACTAGCAATGACTACTGTTTTACTATTACCTAGTAATATCTGCTGGTGGTTTGATTGATAATTGTATTCACAGTTAGTAGAATGGGTACAGACAGTTCAAGCGAAGGTACAGACAAGTAAACTGCTAAGAGGATGAAACCAGAAAAAGCACTGAGACTTGTATACATCAGGGTCCTCCATTTTCAATTCATCAGATGGTTGCTGGTTAGGTACATAGGGTAGTAGTAGTAGTATCAATAGTACTGGTGGTATATAAGTAGTATTATTATTACATATTGTTGTATTGTATTAGCAGTAGTAGTTATAGTAGTAATAGTAGTTAGAAGTACTGTGGGTAGGTTTATAGGTTATTATTTCACTTATGTAATGTTAAAACTAAACTAACAGAGTCCTACTCCTTCCTCCTCGTGGAAAAAATGGCCGTGACGACATCATGCCAGACCGCCGGCCGGGCATGACGAGATTAAATCAAAACGTTAATTTATTTACCTTAATAACGTCACGAGCCTCCGGTAACCTTGGCGACAACGACCCAAATTTAACTGGTTAACGTTTCCATGACAACGGATCCGTTAGTTTTTTTCCCACGCTTTGTTGACGAGAGAGAGAAAGACTAGTACCGACCGTTTGTTTACCACGTTACAAATAAAATACACACTGTACTACTGCTGCTGGAATGGCGCGCCCCGATAACGTCGCGCCAGGGAGAGGAGGTGGGGCGTGGCCTGATCGTCGCGGCGATAAACACGTCACCGCGTTCAATGAGTTGAACTTTACTGTTGCTTTAGTTTTGTGTGTTCACTCTTTAATGTTTTCTGTTAGTAATCCCCCTGGATCTCTGATGTTGTATTGCTGTTTGTTTTTCTTGTTTTGTATTAAAAACTTGATTACTTAATGATCCAATTGTACAGTATATACTTTCCCCATTTTCAGCAGTTTATACTGTATTTTTGTGACACTTTTGCTTTGACAATGTAAACGCATAAATCTTAAAACGGGATGATGATAATAATGATCAATAATGAAGTCAGCTGACCAATCTTAAAATCCCAAAGTAAAGGCTTCGGGGTGTATAAATGGCCCCTCAAATTGGGGTTTATTTTGTTTCTAACGTATTAAATTAATTAATGTGGTTTCAGCAGGGATGTTTATGGAAAATTACAACAAATGCATTGACACTTTAAATTGTCAATTGGACTTATTTTTCTTCAGTGAGGCTGCAGTTGTTTGGAGCAGTTTGCACTGCAGAATGTTTTTGTTGGAAAATAAAGCTCACTGAAATCCCCGTAAAAAAGGAGCGGTCATAATGCGTCACGTTTTGCAAAGAGTAACGTTTTCTTTGTTGTTGTTGTCCTATCCTTCTTCTAAATTCTCTTTGACGTAACCCGGAAGTGAGAGCAGTGCTGCGTGTGCGTGACGCGTGTGTGTGTGTGTGTGTGTGTGTGTGTGTGTGTGTGTGTTTACATCTCTAAGGTTTACATTCACCCGCTCTTTGTTTTGATTTCTAACAGAACCAAACAATGACTCAAATAAACTAATATGAACTAGGGCTCCAGGGCAATATGTCGATATTATTGTCATATGAGACGACTACAGAAATGGTCTGGGATTTTAACAGGATATCGAGGATTTGTATTTTTTGTTGTATTTTACTGTAATTTATGTTCTGGTCGTATATACTTGTTTCCTTATACACTTCCACTTTAGTTGTTATTGCTATTTTTTATAATGTAAACATTACGGATGGTCTTGCGACCAAACATATCTTTGGGAAAATATTTGTCATCCCCACAATATCGAGATGGACCGTATAAAGTGAAGTTGTTATTATTGATAAAGTAAGGCGTTGTTGTAACCATGTCGTCCTCGGTAGACTCGGTGATCAAGCAGCAGCTGGTTTCAGCAGCAGAAGACATTATAGTTCTATTTAAATCCAAACGTTTAGATTCAGATAAAGACAAAGGTCTGTCTGTCCTCCGTGTGCTGGTGATGGACAGACTGATGGACGCCGTCACTCACATCTTCATCACGTTGGAAAGAACAACTACAATTCGTAGACCTACGACTACAACTACTCGAGGTATAGTTCATTTAAATACACAGAAAGAACAATTACATACAGGTTCAACCTCATCAAAATACCCAGAAAGGACAGCTCCGCTGAGATTTAATCCACATGTAACACACCAGCGACACCTCCTGGGCAGGACAAGTTTAGTGCAGCTACATTTTTCGCACGGGCTGGACCTGGTGAGAGCAGGAGTGGACCTAGTGAGAGCAGGAGTGGACCTGGTGAGACGTAGGAGGGGCCCGGACAGGAGTCAACCCACAGAGGCTAGTCCTTTCACGCGCCAGAATGGTACCTCCCAGTCCCGGCAGAGTAGTTCAGGAGGAACGGATTGTGTGGCCCTGGTTTTTCCCTAATGGGACTGATCGAGGGTAGCTACTGGGACGTAAGTCGGGACTTGATCACCCCGGCTGGGTCACCTGAGTGAGGGGTATGATGTTGGGAGACCCAAAAGCCCGATGACCTTGGGATACATCACTGAGGATACGTCCCAGGTGCATCCATGCGAGGTATTATTATTATTTTTTTAGTGTGGGTGTACATTGATGGATACAAATACAATAAACTAATTATTAGTAACTAACTACACTACAAGCAGTGTTGGGGAAGCCATTTGCTTTGTTAAAATCAACATTCTTACAAAACATAATACAAAGTGTAATCGGCAAGCCAGGCAGCCAGCAAAAAATAAAGAAAGAAAAAGGCACTGCGATTGAGTTTAGTCAGTTTACTGCCAAATCGATTCATTTCATCTCATTATCGTTACTGACACGAGAGGATGTATGTGGTATTGTGGTTTGGAAGATGCCAACATGTGATTGGTAATGGTTCCCTGCAGATCTTTCACCCATCAGCACCAACACCGCTCAGAGCAGAGCTGAGGAAACGGCTCCCCCTCCGGCCAGCGTCACCGTCACCGTCAACGATGCTGACCCAGAAGATGAGGTTGACAGCAAGGCAGAGGAGGATGAGAATGAGGTTTGATTGATTGATCCCATGCTTGCCTTTGCTTAACATGGGATGGCTATAACGGTGTCAGACAAAGGTTATGCTAAAAGGGTAACAAAAAAAAGGTTTCCATTGTGGTCCATTGTACTCAATTCATCAATTCATCAGTTGTAGAAAGAAACTAAGAATATTTACTCAAGTTCTTTTTTTACTAGTACTTTTATTTCTACTCCACTACATATCAAAGACAGATATTGTACTTGTTGCTAGTTGCTTTGTAGATTGGATTATTAACTATTTTTACTCAAGTACGTTTTGATTACCGGACTGACTGACTGACTGACTGACTGACTTTATTTACTTACTTACTTACTTGTACCAGATGTTTCTGCATTGCAGTATTGATTTGTTCCACCACTGAATTCCTCAGGCCGGCAGCAAGCCAGAGGAGGAGGGAGGCTCTCACCGCTGCAGGGTGTGTGGAAAAGACTTTGGCCGGAAAGGTATCCTGATCAAACACATCGACCAGCACATCGACACAGACACAGAGCGAGTGTGCGGTCTGTGTGGCGACCGACTGGACACCACAGACGAGCTGAGACGTCACCTCCAGGTACACCTTCAGGGACAGAGTACTCGACCCCACTTTACTTGACTAAAAAAAGTCAGAGATTGCACAGCCGGAAATGTCGGCCCGGAACATCCGTCAGATGTATTTCCCCCGTATACGATATGTTTTGACCAATCACAACACTTGTTTCATACACGGAGAATGTAAACAGATTTGTAAAGCGTCAATTCCAGCAATGCACTCTACAGCGTAGGTCAATGCACTCTACAGCGTAGGGTTTGCCCAGCGTTGAGTTCATGGAGCCACAGAAGTCAGGAGGCTACATCTAATTATCTCTCCCCAGACCCCCACATTAATTCGTTAATAGTTAATTCATGTATACTCCCACTAATCCATAGGCGGCCTGTGGGCCGAGCACCCCCTTGTGGCGCTGGAGGGGTCCCAGATATAAATGGCATTACATGGGGGTCAGTACTCAGTAGCCTATGTATGTCAAACTGGGCATCCTTTTTCAGGGTCTTGCCCTGAAAATGAATTTTCAGGGCAAGACCTCGACCTCGCGCGTGCGGACTCGGCCCCCAGCCTGGTACGCTAGTCAAAATATGGCCCTTGAGGAAAATTAATTGGGGAACCCTGCACTAATCAGTCGTGTCTGATCTCAGATTGTGTATGTTGCAAAGGTAATCAGTAATGTCACATGAGCAGAGCCACAGCGCCAAATTAAATGCAATGGCATTGCAATAAAATGGTAAATGCTTAATCCTGAGCCGAAGTGTCTCAATGAAGTAAAAATTAGCTTAGTCAAAATGTTACTCAAGTAAGAGTCACAATTAATTTATAGGACCTTGTAATTCTTGTTTCAGAGAAGTAACTCTACACTATATGTTTCGCTTTAATCCGCGCGTCAGGCTCACAGAGACGTCAGCCGAACGTGTGACGTTTGCGGCAAGAAGTTCCCTTCCGTCCGCGCCCAGGAGACGCACCGGCGACTGCACACCGGAGAGAAGCCCTTCAGCTGCCACGTGTGCGGTAAGGGTTTCAACCAGAAGGGCAACATGACGACACACATGAGGAGGACCCACACCGCGGAGAAATGCGAGAATTACGAATGCGGCGTCTGCGGTAAAGACTTCAGCTACGCCCGCTCCCTGGAGAGGCACATGAAGTCTCACGCCAGTCAGACGCCTTTCAGCTGCAGGGTTTGCGGTCAGGGCTTCATTAAGAACGCCGAGCTCAAGAGACACGCACGGACGCACAGAGGCGGCGCCGCCGCGGTCAAAACCAAACGCAGGAAGCAGGACCCCGTTGCCGCCCACTGCTGTAAAGTGTGTGGAGGTGCCTTTCACAACAAGGGCAACTTCATCAGACACGCAGAGAGCCATTTGAATGAACCGGCGGGGATGTGCGGGGTGTGCGGCGAACACTTGGACTCTGCAGTCGACCTGAAAGATCACCTGCAGTCTCACAGGTAACCTGTGCTTTGTAGCCATCAGTAAGAGCAATGCTGTAGGGTTACTACTGCTAATACTGACGCTGTTGGTCATTGTGAAACTGCACACACACTCCCTGGATGACGGAGCAGAACCTCTGCCTCACATTTTTCACATTACCTACCTGACCTGGCGGAGACATGAGGAGCACTTTCTTTCCCCATTTTTTGTGTGTATGTGTACTTTAACTGCTTACTGTTTCTGGTGGCTTAACATCCCCCAACATCAATAAATGTCTGTCTTGTCTATCTGTAGGGAGATGCAGACGATATGTGACGTGTGTGGTGTCACCGTGCGTGACATGGATCTGCACATGAGAGTTCACACCGGCCTCAAACCCTACAGCTGCAAAGAATGCGGCAAAGACTTCCCACGAAAAGGTGTGTTGTGTAATTCTTGCATAATAACTTCATTGAGATGACATCGTGACAGAATGCGAAGGAGTCGTTCATACATTTCCCATCGCCAGGGTCGCTGGAGCGACACGCGAAGCTGCACGGCGCCGAGCGACCGTACGTCTGCGAGTTCTGCGGGAAAACGTTCCTGGAGAACGGCGTGCTGCGGCGACACCTCAAGAGCCACAGCGGAGAGAAGGCCAGGATTTACTCCTGCGACGTCTGCGGGAAGAAGTTCGCCATGAGTCAACACCTGGACGTGCACAAGAGGATCCACACCGGAGAGAAACCCTACAGGTAAAGTTTGAACTGAGTCGCTCTGATGAAGGCAGTTGTGCAGCAATGCGTAGCTGCATAATTTTAATCCTTGCATATTAAGCATTAGCCACTTTATTAAAGGCTTTTTTAACTTTTTCTACAAGAGTGCCTTGATCTCTTCTTCATCAATTAATCAATTCTGTCACCCAGTTATACCAAAGAGCACTTCTTTGGAGAAATTTCGGGTCCTCGGAAAACATCTAATTTATCGTTCAAATGATTTTGAAGTTGAATAACTTGGTTTTTATTGTTATATGCCTATAAACTTGTTATATTCCTGTTCCTTTCTAACATTTTGTTTTATAAATAAACGTTACGTTATCTTTCCCCTGCAGCTGTACGGTGTGCGGTAAAACATTCCGACAGGTCGGAAACCTGGACTCGCACATGAGGATTCACACTGGAGAGAAGCCCTTCATTTGTAGCCTGTGTGGTAAACGCTTCCGACAAAAGGTCATTGTTTGATTAATTTACTCTCACTTTCGAAAGATTTGAAAAATTGTGGAAATGGCTGATCTACAAGCTCGCAAAGGGTCACGGCGTGTTGGGAGCGAACAAAACCACATCAATACACGTTACAATTATCATTATGTTTTGAAGCCAGTGACGTCATCGATAGGTATGCTCTGAAGTTCTGAACCACTGCTAAATTAATATTATTCATTGTGATTGGTCTTGTTTGCTAATAGGTGTCGCTGGAGATACACGAGAGGTTCCACAAGAAGGAGAAGCCGTTTGGCTGTCAGCTGTGCGACAAAGGCTTTGTTCAGAAGGTCGACCTGAAACGTCACATGCTGACACACACCGGAGAGAAGCCCTACGGCTGCGCTGTCTGTGGGAAGAAGTACCAGGAGAAGCGATCCATGGAATCGCACATGAAGGTTCACACAGGTCAGAATGTGATCCACCACGTGAAGGTTCACGTGGCTCCGAATGTCACCAAAGACTCTGCCGTGTCGACCAACAGCCAGCGTCATGAAACGCTGAATACGGACTTCATACAACTGTAACTTTAAAAGTAAAAACATACATACTTTTGTTCTTGCTAAATGTAAGTCGCTCTGGTTTAAGAGCGTCTGCTAAATGCCTAAATTGTAAATTGTATACTTCATACACCTGAGTGACCTGACCCCTGTAAAGCTGCTGAATTTATCAAACGACATGTTTTGATTGAGTTTGTTTCACTCACTGTCTGTGCTGTTTTTACAGTTTTAGATGCAGTGGTGGGAAAAGTACTCAATACTGCAAATGCAATGTACCGTAGAAATACTCATTTGCAAGTAAAAGTTTGGAGTTCAAAATGTTGGGTGGAAGACAAGCGAGGGTCTTCATTTGGTAGAACCAGTAGAAGCCCTATCATTCCCTACTTGATCATCAATTTAACAAATGATTAAAAACATTTATACAATGACAAAAACATGGTATGTTGTCTTTAAAACCTTGATTCATTGTGATGATTCATTCTGTACTGGCCATATATGGAGTGTGACTTGAGTGTACTGGGTTTGATGAGGTCAGATCAACATTAGGAAAGTCAGAACAGGAAGGACAGGTGGGGGGGGGGGGGATCAACATACGGAATGTCAGAGCAGGTCAGCTCCATATATGGAGATGTATACGGGAGATGCACGTTTTCATAGTAAGCGCAACCTTTGCAATAAAATATATAATATATAATGTCATGTTATATTGAATTAATTCGATCAAATCAATGCGACCTGCCATAAGTTAGGTAGGCCACTCCCTGCTAGGACTTAGTGCTGCCAAAAGACATGTGTTGTGTACACATTTAGTTATTACTTACCTATTAACATATATAGGCTACAGCTTAAAATATATTTTAGTAGTCTCTCGATTGTTTTTCCTTTGTTTTGCAAATGGTTTCCAAGATTGACTTAGTTAAAAGCATTTTAAGCTATAACTAAGGCCAAGTTGAATTTAGTGTGACTGTGAGCCAAGAAGGTGGTTGTGGATCACAACTTATGGTGCAACTGGCAATGGCTTCTTTTCGCAAATAAGTAAGCCTGGGACTGAGGCTACTCCTGTCGGCAGTTGCACCACCACCTCACACTAAGTGAGTTCAGAGCCTGGCATAGCTTACATGACTATGCATATGCATTATGCAAACAGACAGTAATGCATAAGCTATAACAGTGGTGCAACAGGCTCCCTGCGTCCCTGGTCATTTCAAACGTTTGAGTTTATCTTTCCCTCCAGCTCCAGCAGGGGGCGGTGTGATTACAGTCTTCTCCTTCACGCGTCTTTACTCTTTATTCCGGAATCCAGGCGTTGTTGACCCGGAACATGAAGTTGCTCGCCTTGTTTTTGTTTTCGTTCGCGCCGCAGACTGAGGAGAAAGCAGTCAGTGACGAGGAGAAGTATTTGTAAAATACAGTTCAGCAACATGGAAATTAAATTAGCTTTACATTGTAAGACATTAACCAGAGGCAACGCATCATAAAAACATAAAAGAAAAATTAAATTCAGCCAGAGAGAATTTTACAAATAGTAAAAATGTCTTGTGAGATCTGGCTTCATGTGGATGTGGATGTGAGGAAGAGGATGCAGCGTGCCGCTCGAGATGTTGACGTCGTGATGAAGAAGAAGAGAGGAAGAGGAGAAAGAGTGGATCGTGTGGTGCTGAAGGTTCTGATGGAAGCGGCTGAAGACGTCCTGGAACTGTTCCATCTCACCGTGCACGACTTGGAAGATACTCTGGACCGCCAGAGGGCGCTGTTGGACACCCTGAACCCACACGTCAAACTGAACAGAGATACAGGTAACAGTGATGACAGTGATGTATGTATCTATGGCCCAATCCCAATTGCCTCCCTCAAGCCCTGAGCCCTGGACCCTCATTGACTTTAATGACGTCAGCTGTAAGTGCTTGAGGGTGAGAGGCTGCAATGCTCCAAATTGTTGTGAAAGAAATGGGACAGCACTTTGAAGATGAGTCTGCCATTCATGACACTGCATCACTTCATAAAAAGTGTCCTTATTCACAGCCAGTGCCTACCTACATGCTTGGCCTATTTATGCATGTCTATCATGTCTATTTTAGTATTTAAGCTGATCGTTTTATTATTAGTTTAATAAATACACTTTCCTGATGAGTTGTAATATTCATATATAATAATATTCATTATACATTTCATTTCCATATTCTTTTACTTTGCTCATTAGTCATTTCTCATCATGTTTGATGTTTCCCATAGTATTATTATTATCATTATTATTATTGTATTAAATATATAGCCTAGCCCTATATCCTTCCATTCCGTCTCCTCTTGAGAACAGTGAGAAAGCACTATTGTGTTTGTTGACATTCTAATCGCGATACATAACTAATTTGCATACCTAAATGATTGACGTTCGGAGGATCCCCCTCATTCCCCTGGTGGTAACGCTATGAACTGTGGGTCGATGCTGACTTTGGCAAAGGGCACATAAAGGGGCGGGGCTGAGCCCTCACTGACTTACCGTTATTTCAAATGGGACGTCCCTCAAGCCCTCGCAGACTTCACGTGAACGCTAAGTCAGTGAGGGCTCATTGAGTCAGCGAGGGAGTGGATTGGGATTGGGCCTATGTATGTCGGTGGTGTCGCTCGGCCAATCAGGGACCAAGAACAGCGATCAGCTGGGTATGTATGTCGGATTGTCGGGACATTCCACCAGCCAATGAGAAACCACTGACCACTGTTGTATTTCAAACCTAGACAACCAGCACAGAGCTTTTCAGACCAGCAGTCGTACCAGAAGTGGTGAGCTCTGCTTGAGCAACAACAAGTAGGCCATACATGGCCTACTTGTGTGCAATGCATCAAGTTGTTTCTATTTTTTGGTGGTGGGGTCCTCCTACTTGTATTAAAAGAAAAATCACACCTGTGTGAAGTGAGGAGTGATTCTTCATTCACTGGCCGATAACCGATATGATGTCATTCTGCATTAAAATAAAACTATAATAATAATATTAATGTTAAACTCCTCTGGGATTTTAATGGTTTCTTTACAGACCCAGTGGAGTCCAGGCAGCAGGCTCAGATGAATTCTACAGACACAGCCAGACCTGTTTCAGTGAAACAGGAGGAACCTGAAGACCAGCCAGACCTCAGTAAGTCTCTCTCTTTTCCAGCTTCAAGGTGTTGTTCATTGTGACGGTTGTTGCTTGATGCACTAGGGTTGGTGGACGATATGAAACTTCTAGCCGGTATCGATATCCAATAGAATATTGGATAATATTAATGTTAATTCTGATTCTAATTAACAACTTGCACCACAGCAAGCCAATCTGGGGGAACATTCACCAAAAGTAGCTGATCTACAAGCTCACAAGCTTTATAAGGTTGTGCAGCCTATATATTTTGGTTCTTTGATTTTGTATATACGGCTTAGATTAGTCCTTTAATAGCAATGTGTAACTACACTACAGTATATGATGTTTTAATACAGACTAATAAATATAAGGCAACATAAATTAAACCCATAATTGAATAAGTGTGGAAAAAACCATTGGTTTGTTATCAGATGACTGCTTAATGAATATTAAAGACATCAGGATTAGGTTAAACCTGGCTGTTAGCCTGGTCCGGAGCAGGCTAAATCCACAGCATTTGTTTCCATGGTAACTAGTGTGGCATTGCTTTCATGAAACCGAATCAAGCCTCAACATATCCAGATTAACTGGCTAAATTAATCTGGCAAGATTAACCCGGCTTTCATGAAACCGGTTAATTGTTGATCCAGGATATATTAAACCAGGATATCTGTTAAATCCCGGTTTAATCCCTAATCCTAGTTTCGTTGAAACAGGCCCCAGGGCAATCTCATTGCCAAAAGCCATGGAACTTGTGCCTTGACTCATGTGGAAGTGGAACACATCTGTCATTTTGTATGTGAAGAAATTTGTAAAAACTGCAAGCAGCAATAAGAGGGTCCAAGGAATGCAGCAATAAGTAAGACTATATGCAATATGCACAATAAGTGGTTCTGCAGCCAGCTAAGCGGGTCTGCAGCCAGCCAGCAGCGTTGTTGAGCAGCCTGCACCTCTCAGTTCACACAGGTGTGATTTTTCTTATTGCTTGTAGCGAAACGATTGAGCTCCTCGCCACTCGCCCTACACACTTCCACTCGGTTTGAGCATAGATAGAAAAATAATAGAGACGGCACCGGCGGAATTCCCCTCCCAACCGGTGCTTGTGTCTGTTATTTATATATCTATGCTCAAACCGAGTGGAAGTGTGTAGGCAGGGAGAGTGGCGAGGAGCTCGTTTCAAAAATGGAGCCTGTCTGTACTGGGAAGTGAAGGATGCTAGGCAGGCATGCATACAAAGTCGTACGATTTGTCACACACGTTACCGCAGTGACATTCTTTCTCCGCATTTGACCCATCTCTTGGAGCGGTGAGCTGCTGCCGTGTCGCGCTCGGGAATCATTTGATTAGTAGATTTGACCCCCCAATCCAACCCTTGATGCTGAGTGCCAAGCAGGGAGGCATTGGGTCCCATTTTTACAGTCTTTGGTATGACCCGGCCGGGGGATCGAACCCCGACCTCCCAGTTTCAGAGCGGACACTCTAACCACAAGTCCACTGTCTGGTCAATGCAGGAGACCACTGACCAGCACTGGTGCTAAACAGTGTGACAGCTCCACAAATCAACCGTGGCATGACTTAATTAGCTTGAGGCAAATAATAATAATAATAATAATATCTCAATTAAAAATATATATTAAATAGAATAACAGCCTGTGGAATGATGCGATTGGTTTTGATATCAATAATCTCCGTCCTGATTTTTCCCATAATAGAATGGCTATTTACAAATCCGTCCTTATCTTTGCATCCCTGGTTCGTATGTTGGGCTTAGGTATTTCCTTTACCTTGTGCAAATATTACCGTTATTAATATTCTCCACTATGTATCCAGTTATTAAAGTCCTTATTCACTTGCTTCATTTCAGACCAGTGTGTGGAGTCCAGACTGCAGGTGCAGATGAACTCTCCAGACTCAGCGATGGACATTTCTATCAAACAGGAGGAACCTGAAGACCACCGACAACTCAGTAGGTATTTTCACTATAGGATAATCTTGGTAAAACTATATATATATATATATATATATATATATCACCCATTGTATTAAGATACATTCAAATCAAATAGATGTATTTGTAGACACAGGTCTCAACTACCAATCTTGAGAAGGAACAGGTTTTTCGCATAACATTTCTTTCTAAAATGGGACATTTATGCACTTAATACCTGATTCATGTCAACTCCGTCAGACACACTAAAATCTCTTTTAATTGAATTTTATCATTTCAACAATAATATAAAGTCCTCAGTTATCTTATAATGGCTTTCAGTAATCAAGTTAAGTAATACAAATCTTTTAATATTATTTTGTTCCAATATCACACTATTATGAAATATCCAATTTCTCAAAACCGTAATTTCAACCTTTATTTTCAATATTATAACATGAAAACCATGTAAAAAAAAAAAAAATCATCATTACGTATCATTTCAGTTGGTGTTTCAATACATAAGCACAAAAGATTTGACAGCTAATTTTCTATTTCTTTGGAAATTAACAAAAACATCACGGGACGAACGTCTGACGGAGTTGACGAACATCTGACGGAGTTGACAAGTTTAACTGATTTAGGTTCTAGACCACCTAGGATCTTGATTCTGGTGACTAATCCCACATTTTCAAGGATGAGGAATACAGTGGTACTATTTAGATTTGCCCTGTGAACATGGCAGCCATTTTTCAAAATGGCCGCCAACTTTCTGTTATTTCCCAATAACTCAAGTTCTACACCACCTAGGATCTTGATTCTGGTGACTAATCATACATTTTCAAGGATGTGGGATACATTGGTACTATTTAGATTTGTCCTGTGACCATGGTAGACATTTTTCTAAATGGCCGCCAACTTTCTGTTATTTCCCAATAACTCGAGTTCTACACCACCTAGGATCTTGATTCTGGTGACTAATCATACATTTTCAAGGGTGAGGAATACAGTTGTACTATTTAGATTTATCCTGTGACCATGGATGGTAGACATTTTCAAAAATGGTGGACCTGCTATTATTTTACCAATTTACTCAGGGAATATTATCAGAATAATATAAAATCTGTGAATACATTTCTTACCAAGAATTTTCTTCACCAATGTTTGTAAAGGTGTCTACTAACATATCCCACATTGGTTTCTATTTGACCACCCTAGGGGCATGTTTGACAGCTGCTGAAAGTTGGGTACCATCAACAACCAATATAAGGCTAAATGTTCTAAATTTCATTATGCTTTAAGTAGCATGTGGCATGTCAAACTAGGGGCTTTTCATTATTCTGGATCCATTCCAAGCATTAGTTTTGCACAAAAAACACTACGTTGGCTAAAAACGGCCATAGCCATCATCACAGATGTGATGAGGTCAGCACATGTCGGCACATTTGGGCAAGTGGCTATGGCCAAACTAGGGGGTCTATGGCCAAACTAGGGGTCAAACTCCTTGGGCTAAATTCGGTGAGGTGAACAGTGAGCAGTGAACAGTGAGCGAAAGACTGAAGACAGAAGATTTGGCTTCAGGACCATCAGGCAGGATGTGCAGACACTGAAGGCATCAGTGTCTTTCTCTGTGTCCCCAGCATGTCAACCAAAGCAATGTTACCAAATCAAAGGAGCCTTCACCTCATGTCACCTGGGGCTGGGTGAGCAATCGTATCCTGTATCTAAACTCACAACTAAATACAGACACTTGGCCAGACTGCCGTTTGAAAGGGTCAAACCCCTCATCCTGATTGGGGAAGACCACCCCACCTAATCACACCAACCGAACAAGTGAGGTTGGGGCCTCCAGGTGGGCCAGCAGCCATCTGCACAAGACTGGGCTGGACCCTGCAGGAAAGCAATCTCCAGCCAAGACAATGTAAGTTGACTATAACAGAGCCCCAGAACACAGAGCTCAGGAGAAGGATGGAGAAACACTGGCAGGAGGCCACCAAGATACAATGCCCCAGAGACCCAGAGTGTGCCACCACTGGCAGTAAGGAGATCAACTGCTGCAGCAAAGATGTCATGAAAGGCAAGTCTCCACCAAAAAAAACCCTGAACCTAATCGGGGTGTCAAGAGACCAAAGTTTCTCCCCCACAGTTCCCTGCAGTGGCCAGTGAAGTCAAACTGTGCATCTGTACCTGAAAGGGGCAAGTCAAAGGCCAGAAAGCCCACCTCCTTTTAATGTCCTGTCAGTAGAAACTCAACCTGCACCTGAAATAAGCCCTTACCTCTCCCAGAGAAAGTTCATCCTTGAAAATGTAATGATTAGTCGCCAGAATCAAGATCCTTGGTGGTCTAAAACTTGAGTTATTGGTAAAATAACAGCAGGTTGGTGGTCATTTTGAAAAACAATGGCTGCCATGGTCACAGGACAAATCTAAATAGTACCACTGTATTTCTCATCTTTTAAAATGTATGATTAGTCGCCAAAATCAAGATCCTAGGTGGTCTAAAACTTGAGTTATTGTAAAATAACAGCAGGTGGCGGCCATTTTGGAAAAAAAATGGCTGCTATGGTCACAGGACAAATCTAAATATTACCAATGTACCCCACATCCTTGAAAATGTATGATTAGTCACCAGAATCAAGATCCTAGGTGGTGTAGAACTTGAGTTATTGTAAAATAACAGCAGGTGGCGGCCATTTTGAAAAATGGCTGCCATGGTCACAGGGAAAGGCTAAATTGTACCACTGTATCCCTCATCCTTGAAAATGAGGTCTTAGTCACCAGAATCAAGATCCTAGGTGGTGTAGAACTTGAGTTATTGTAAAATAACATCAGGTGGCGGCTTTTGTAATATGGCTGCCATGGTCACCACGAGACAAATCTGTGATGGCCCCATAGCCAAAAATGTTCCTTAAGGCATGCTCTAACTGTGTGCCAAATTAGAATACTGCCCATTATTCACACTTTTGTCAACTCCGTCAGATACACGTCAACTCCGTCAGACACAAAATCTGACGGAGTTGACGTCTGACGGAGTTGACAAAATGGCATTTGTTTTCATCTTAACCCTCTTTAGTACAATGTAGCCATTTTGTTTTTGCTTAATTTTGTTAGCTAAACCTAACCCCTAAACTAAAATAATAAACATTATTTTGGAATTCTTAACAAAGATCATAAAAATGTCCAGACGGAGTTGACATGTAAAAGCTGTGACCACATTGTTATCAACATTGTTTGTTTAAAATATCAAACAATTGAATGCTTGTCAGACCAGGTACTCCACTGTTGCAACAAATATAAATGGGACTTGGAAAAGGAGTCTTCAGGCTAAATCTGTCGACAATATTTTCTGATTAATTTAAGACTTGACGGAGTTGACGGAGACGTGGGACGAACATTTGATATGAGATATTTAATAGAAAATATAAATTAACTGTGTATTATTTGCTATATTGTTGACAATCTACTTTAATTTAGTATGTATATTTATGTGATTGTGACAGTATTAGACACTTTTTTGGCAGTTTGAAATTGTGGCCACTTGCTGGGGACAGGCTAAATACAGGCCTTTTTGGGTAC
Organism: Protomyctophum bolini; assembly: GCF_963924005.1. NCBI lineage: Eukaryota > Metazoa > Chordata > Actinopteri > Myctophiformes > Myctophidae > Protomyctophum > Protomyctophum bolini. The sequence continues at coordinate 37,664,449 of NC_137878.1, read as the reverse complement.
AGGGCCTGCTTTTAACTAATTCAGATGGAATATGAAAACAATTATAATGAAATTAAGGGCATAATAATACACAACTGTATTACACTTAACTTTGCAAGTGCTTTTATTTTTATGAATTAATTCATTTTTTACATAAAATAAGGCTCTTATGTGTGGGACATTTTTTCCACTTTTGTCCCTCATCTCAAGAATGAGTGATATATATATATATATATATATATATAAAGAGAAAACCCTTCCAAGAAAGGGACTGCACACTCCAGGGAACAGAGACGGACAACTTACTGCATCAGACTTATTTATTAGCACGACGCGTTTCGCCGTGAGCTTCGTCAGGTGCTTTTCATTATATATAATGAAAATTATACCAAAATGGAAGTCCCCAGGACTTTTTTTGTTATCCTTTTGGCCTAAATATTCCACCGTACCTGTGTGCTATTTACATTGTTTGAGTATTCAATCAATAAATTGAATATGCAATAAAAAATAAAATCTGCACCAAATTCTCAATCTCAGAACAGAAATTCAAACCAATTTTAACATTATGTTAAGCACTTATCAAGTAGTCTTTCACACAGCTGTGACTCGTTAGCGTCTGCTAGATACCAGAAGGCAGTGCCACACTGTTTATCCTGAACAAAGAGGATGGTCGAATGGTGCATTATTAATTATGTTATAAACAGTACATTAAATGTTTCCAAAAACATTTGATGTGTTAAATAGCCAATGCAGTAACATACACTTGAACAATCACTCGTTATGATATCCACTCGAATCTTAATTAATAATACATTTTTATAGCCTATAGCCTATCAGAATGTGATATGCCTATCCAGAAACTACATTCCTGGCACCGATTTGGAGTTACAAGCCATTGAAAACAGCACATTGAACGCACGTGAATGTGCGCGCACATTAGGCAGTTGATGTCAAAACTAGCCTACATGCTCTCAAAATCCACTTTCCATGATCCAGCAGCTGTAAGTAATTACCCCAAATAACTGTAGGCATGGGATATATATATTATAATTCGCCATAAGCTTCAGTTTTTGCGCTGTACAGTTTAGTTTTCATCATCTACCACGACATGCTGTGAGCTTTCAAATCAACTGTTTCCAAGACAGAGCAGAGCCTTTTTTTTTTCACCGATAGACTATGCAATGTAGCCCCCAATAGGATCTTTAATGAATTGCAGCTTGGTTAAAAGCACTCTGATGAGTGCTCGAAAATCCCTGCTGAAGGTAAAAACAGTAAAACAGCCTTACTTGATTGGGCCCTGCCTTGTTGCAGTGTGCAGCACAAAGTGTTAGGATCGCAAACTTTAAATCACATGTGTACGCTGTTTGAGAATTGTAAGCATTGAGTTGGTAATATAACTAATTTGGGTTATCATTTAAAATGAATAGTTTTTCTCAAATCTTTCTAAATCTTTGAAACCTGGTTTTGTTTTACATTTTAGGAATCCAGTGTTGACTATCATGCTATTTGTTTCTGCTCGTAGACATCCTGCACATGGTTGTGTGTAAAGAGGAAGGTTATCCTGAACAGGAGAGGAGCCCCAGTCTGCTACAGGACCAACCGGAGCCTTCACACATTAAAGATGAACTTCAAAGACCAGATGAACCTGTTGGGTCAATGTTGACATTACTAGCAGTGAAAAGTGAAGTTGATGAAGACATCGCTTCACACTGCTCTGAAGTTGAAGTTGAAGTTGATTCTGACACTGAAGACAGTGATGATTGGGGGGAGACAAGCACCGGAGAAAAACCTTTCCACTGTACTCATTGTGACAAGAGTTTCACTGATTCAAGTAATATGAAGAGACACCAGCATATCCACACTGGAGAAAAACCTTTTCAGTGTAAACATTGTGATAAGAGTTTCAGGCAGTCAAGTACTCTGAAGAGGCACCAGCATATCCACACTGGAGAAAAACCTTTTCAGTGTAAAGATTGTGATAAGAGTTTCACTGATTCAACTGCTCTGAAGACACACCAGCGTCTCCACACCGGAGAAAAATCTTTCCAGTGTAAAGATTGTGACAAGAGTTTCATTCAGTCAAGTGATCTGAAGACACACCAGCGTCTCCACACTGGAGAAAAACCTTTTCACTGTACTCATTGTGACAAGAGTTTCACTGTTTCAAGTAATCTGAAGACACACCAGCGTCTCCACACCGGAGAAAAACCTTTTCACTGTACGCATTGTGACAAGAGTTTCAGGCAGTCAAGTGCTCTGAAGACACACCAGCGTCTCCACACCGGAGAAAAACCTTTTCAGTGTAAAGATTGTGACAAGAGTTTCATTCAGTCAAGTGCTCTGAAGACACACCAGCGTCTCCACACTGGAGAAAAACCTTTCCAGTGTAAAGAGTGTGACAAGAGTTTCAAACAGTCAAGTGATCTAAAGAAACACCAGCGTATCCACACTGGAGAAAAACCTTTTCAGTGTAAAGATTGTGATAAGAGTTTCAATCAGTCAAGAACTCTGAAGACACACCAGCGTCTCCACACCGGAGAAAAACCTTTTCACTGTACTCATTGTGACAAGAGTTTCACTGATTCAAGTAATCTGAAGACACACCAGCGTCGCCACACTGGAGAAAAACCTTTTCAGTGTAAAGATTGTGATAAGAGTTTCACTGATTCAACTGCTCTGAAGACACACCAGCGTCTCCACACCGGAGAAAAATCTTTCCAGTGTAAAGATTGTGACAAGAGTTTCATTCAGTCAAGTGATCTGAAGACACACCAGCGTCTCCACACTGGAGAAAAACCTTTTCACTGTACTCATTGTGACAAGAGTTTCACTGTTTCAAGTAATCTGAAGACACACCAGCGTCTCCACACCGGAGAAAAACCTTTTCACTGTACGCATTGTGACAAGAGTTTCAGGCAGTCAAGTGCTCTGAAGACACACCAGCGTCTCCACACCGGAGAAAAACCTTTTCAGTGTAAAGATTGTGACAAGAGTTTCATTCAGTCAAGTGCTCTGAAGACACACCAGCGTCTCCACACTGGAGAAAAACCTTTCCAGTGTAAAGAGTGTGACAAGAGTTTCAAACAGTCAAGTGATCTAAAGAAACACCAGCGTATCCACACTGGAGAAAAACCTTTTCAGTGTAAAGATTGTGATAAGAGTTTCAATCAGTCAAGTGCTCTGAAGACACACCAGCGTCTCCACACCGGAGAAAAACCCTTTCACTGTACTCATTGTGACAAGAGTTTCACTGATTCAAGTAATCTGAAGACACACCAGCGTCGCCACACTGGAGAAAAACCTTTTCAGTGTAAAGATTGTGATAAGAGTTTCAATATGTCAAGTGCTCTGAAGACACACCAGCGTCTCCACACCGGAGAAAAACCTTTTCACTGTAAACATTGTGACAAGAGTTTCAGGCAGTCACGTTACATGAAGAAACACCAGCTTGTCCACACTGGTGAAAACCTCTTATCACAATGTTAAGTCTGTTAATACTTATCAGTCGATCAAGTCACCTGAACAAACATCAGAGTGTCCACACTGGAGAAAACTCTTGTCACAAGGTTATCACTGTGACAAACGTTTCAGTCAGTTAAGTGCTCTGAAAATACGTCAGTGCATTCCCACCACAGGTGGAAAAATACATATAAATTGACTCACTCGGATGATCACATTTAACAGCTGTATGTTGGCAGTGAGATGGATAGACAGGCAAAACAATTCTACAGGTCTTGTCATAAGATGCCTCCATTAGGAGTTGGTCTTCAGAGACTTTCCAACTCTGTTGTAAGGTTTTCTAAAGAAGAAAGTAAGGTTTTCTAAAGAAGAAAGCAAAAATCAGTTTTAAGTGTTAACCATTTTTGGTGATTTCTTTATTTTTGGCTAGAGGATTCCATTGCGGGGGTCATATGTAGACCTATTGCAAATTATTTTGGTGTTATATTTTGCTATAAATTACCAGGTAAACCATTATGAAATGTATGAGGTAGAACTGTTTTTCTGCACTTTTACAGTTTTATGGTATGGCTTTTCTGTGTTCTATTAATGTACAACTCCTTGGCTGGCATTTATAGCTATATGACCTGAATATTAATCTGTCTGACAGAGCATTAAGTTTCCATTCATATTGCTTTCCTCTGAGACAAGTCCTGACATTCCAAAAAGTTGAATGACACTGTTTATTTGAGAGCAACTAATTATCATTTCATGGAAAATTACATAGAAACCAGAAAAATCGTTTAATATCTCATAACCTGCCCTTATAGCACACTATTGTCGTACTGTAGCCTAATCAGTGAGCACACCTGGAGGGAAGTATAATAATAAAAAGTACTGTACTGCATTGTTGCTTCTGTTATCATTGGGGAGTATGTTATACATTGTGAGTAAGACTGCTGCCAAGTCCAATCCAAAGTTGCTTGCAGTGTTCCGTTTCTGATGATATTGTGGCCTGTATAAACCACATGGTGAGCTGTCGCACATCCCGACGATCGTAAATCATTTGTGCCTTTGTCTCACATCGCTGCGGACATGTAACTGTTTATGACGAGAGCTAATTGGGGTAACGATCAATGTCCTCACAACAACCGCTCCCACCTCACTGATGATGAAACGAGGATCGCAGAGTGAGAGAGGACGGGTGGGGTGTGCTTATGCTACCACCTAGTGAGCAATAATGGAGTTAAACTCTATATACTTTGTTGACCATGATTCCCGGGGTCTGTACTAGGCCCCCTCCATTTGCCCTCTTGACCAAAAAATGCTGACCTACAAGCTAACAATGGATGTTCATTGTTCACCATTTCAATAAATGTTTGCCCACTATGAAATGTCCAGAATAGGAATGTTGGGCTCACTTGGTTAACTCACATATAACACTATATATCTTTTTATAGTTTTAGCAAAGTGTCCAAATTTGCAAATCTTCAGAACAGTTGAACAGTTTGAATTATGTGTTTTCATTAACCTGTTAATACCAGGAAAGTGTAATTTTACATCTTAACCACTTAGCTATTCCAAAATAGCGGATATACAAGCACATAGCGTGTGACTTCTTGCCACGCTATGAGCTTGTAGATCTGCCATTTATTTATTTTTTAAAGATTTGTGCATTTTTATACTGAGCAGCTTGATGTGAAAAAGGTTATTATTCGTAAATCAAAGTGCTCTGTGAAAAAGTAACTTGCTCTAACAAGTGATTAACAAAATAAGTTACTCCTTATGTCCTCTGGGATTTTAATGGTTTCTTTACAGACTCAGTGGAGTCCAGACAGCAGGCTCAGGTGAATTCTCTGATTTTCATTGGTTAAATATCTATAAAAAAACATAACACTTAACTACTTTCAACCCGTATGGGCAAAACTTCAAAATTATTGTAATTTCCTCAACAATAGCAACAATAGCTGAATAAATATCTAGATACGGTCCCTGCCCAACAGCAATGATATACAAACCAAATAGTGGTGGACAGGTTGATGTCTGTTATGTGCATGTGGTATATTTAGTTTACATAAAGTATCGTGGGTCAAATATAGTTTGTTTTATCACTTTGGTTATGAATAATTATCAAATTGTTTTGAAGTTGTAAGAGACACTTTATGAGGTCATGTCATGATTACCTTAATTGCTATTCTATGCAGCAGTGTTTGATCTCATGGTAATTATGTGCAGCAGAGTACTCATAACTGCCTTGTTTAGATTGGTCAGTTCTTGATTGAATGTTTGTGATTGGTGCTCTTGTGTCTAAATGTCTAAATTACTCTCCTGTCCTCCTGTTTGAGCTTGTCAGAATGTAATATTCCAAAATTCCATGCTGTATTGATGTGGTACCATGGAGAGATAACAGGCAAACGATCTTCTACATTCTCTAATTGTGTCGACTTCTTATAAAGTAAGTAACATGCAGATGTTTAACACTAATCTAACTCTTCAGAGTGTAACATTTTGAATTTCATTTTCCACTCAAGAGTTAAAGATCTTAATTTAATGGTCTATTTTTGGGGGTTAGATCCCCAAAATTACTTATGCATGATCACAGGGGTGACGTGACATTGTAATTGGCTGGCAATATTAGTGTGAGGGGCATATGTAAGCGTCTGCGGTAACCACACTTTGCAATTTTTCAAAACGGCAGGAACGCCTACTAGGAGATTTCTATCGCCCAGAGTAACTGTTAAAACGTACTGTAACACATACAGAGTAACTGTTAAAACGTACTGTAACACATACCAGAGTAACTGTTAAAACGTACTGTAACACATACCAGAGTAACTGTTAAAACGTACTGTAACACATACAGAGTAACTGTTAAAACGTACTGTAACACATACCAGAGTAACTGTTAAAACGTACTGTAACACATACCAGAGTAACTGTTAAAACGTACTGTAACACATACCAGAGTAACTGTTAAAACGTACTGTAACACATTTCTATCGCCCAGAGTAACTGTTAAAACGTACTGTAACACATACACCAGAGTAACTGTTAAAACGTACTGTAACGTATACAGAGTAACTGTTAAAACGTACTGTAACGCCCAGAGTAACTGTTAAAACGTACTGTAACACATACCAGAGTAACTGTTAAAACGTACTGTTTAAACACATACAGAGTAACTGTTAAAACGTACTGTAACACATACCAGAGTAACTGTTAAAACGTACTGTAACGTATACAGAGTAACTGTTAAAACGTACTGTAACACATACCAGAGTAACTGTTAAAACGTACTGTAACACATACCAGAGTAACTGTTAAAACGTACTGTAACACATACCAGAGTAACTGTTAAAACGTACTGTAACACATACCAGAGTAACTGTTAAAACGTACTGTAACACATACAGAGTAACTGTTAAAACGTACTGTAACACATACAGAGTAACTGTTAAAACTTACTGTAACACATACAGAGTAACTGTTAAAACGTACTGTAACACATACAGAGTAACTGTTAAAACGTACTGTAACACATACAGAGTAACTGTTAAAACGTACTGTAACACATACCAGAGTAACTGTTAAAACGTACTGTAACACATACCAGAGTAACTGTTAAAACGTACTGTAACGCCCAGAGTAACTGTTAAAACGTACTGTAACACAGTACTGTAACCCAGAGTAACTGTTAAAACGTACTGTAACGTATACATGGGCCACATGGGCCCCCACTTTCACCTAATACAGGTTAAATCGGAATACTACTTTATTATTGAATGATTTCAGTTGTTACAATGCAAACATGACCGGCTTTAATTACTTCTATATAGTAGCTTAATTATAATATTTAATATTTGTATTGTCTTTTGTCCAATGTATTTAAGTTCATAATGTTAACATAAGTAGATACATACATCTGAAATTAAAAACGTTGAGATTTCTGTTTTAGTTATTGTATATTTAGTTGTATTATGTTTAAAACAGGGGGGATGGGTACCCTCAAAATGACTATCCCAGGGGCCCCTAATACTGTAAATTCAGCATGCTACTAACCTGTGTTGTAGGTGCTGTCATCTGGACTCTCTTGGCTGAAATGTCCTCGTTGTCTCCACCAGGATCAGTTACCATATGGTGGCTCATTGCTGCCATGTGTGATGTCGTTATAACAAAGATCTTGTGTCTACAGCTCAGCAAAAAAAAAAAAAAGGACAACAGATGCAATTAATAATAATAATAATACATTTTATTTATAAGGCGCCTTTCAAGGCACTCAAGGTCGCCGTACAGGTTAAAACAGTACAAGTTAAAAGCAGAACAGTTAAAAGCAGAACAAAAACACAGCTTGCAGCAGAAAGGTCATGCAGGGTCATAGGCCTGCCTAAACAGGTGGGTTTTGAGGTGGGTTTGGAAAGTGGTGATAGAGTCCATGTTTCTGATGTCAGGGGGGAGGGAGTTCCAGAGGTGAGGGGCAGAGCGGCTGAAGGCTCTTGACCCCATGGTGGACAGACGGGCTGGGAGGACTTTCAGGGTGAGGGAGGAGGCAGACCTGAGAGACCGGGTGGGGATGTTGATGTGGACAAGGTCAGACAGGTATGGGGGGGCGAGGTTATTGAACCATGGAGTCTGGGGAAGCGCCCCTAGCGATGACTATATATATATATATATATATATATATATATATATATATATATATATATGCCCATATGGAGATCCCTGATGATGTCTAGGTGGCGCTGCTGGGGCAGATGGGCGCGTGCACGCATCTTCCTGGGTGACTGCAGACTGCTGGGCGAGTGCTGTCGCTTTGGCATGGGATCAACTCTGACCAAAACATGGGATCAACTCTGACCAAAACATGAAAAACAGGTACTTCCATGGCCAGGGTTCATGGCCATATATAGCGTGTCTTGAATGCAGAGGGTTTGATGATGTCAGACTGACATTAAGATGGACTGACAACCATATATGGAGATCTAAGGGTCTCCATGATGTCACGAGATGTCACGATGTCAGATCCATATATGGAGATATAAGTGTCTCCATGATGTCACGTGGCGCGATACCATATTTGGAGACGTGGATGACTAACTAACTAGCGGACGGGAGATTTTCATAGTAAGCACAACCTTTGCAATAAAATATATAATATATGTTACATGTTATATTGAATTAATTAGATCAAATCAATGCAATCTGCCATGTTAATAGTTAGGTAGGCCACTCCCTGCTAGGACTTAGTGCTGCCAAAAGACATGTGTTGTGTACACATTTAGTTATTACTTACCTATTAACATACTACAGCTACAGCTTAAAACATTTTTTTGTAGTATCTCGATTGTTTTTTCTTTGTTTTGCAAATGGTTTCCAAGATTGACTCAGTTAAAAGCATTTTAAGCTATAACTAAGGCTAAGTTGAATTTAGTGTGACTGTGAGCCAAGAAGGTGGTTAACTTGTGGACCACAACTTATGGTGCAACTGTGCAACTGGCAATGGCTCCTGTCGGCAGTTGCACCACCACCTCACACTAAGTTCAAACTTAGCTTAGTTCAGAGCCTGGCATAGCTTACATAACTATGCATATATGCATTATGCATACAGTAAGAGTAATGCATTTATAAGCTATAACAGTGGTGCAACTGGCTCCCTGAGTCCCTGGTCATTTCAAACGTTTGAGTTTATCTTTCCCTCCAGCTCCAGCAGGGGGCGTTGTGATTGTCTTCTCCTTCACGCGTCTTTACTCTTTATTCCGGAATCCAGGCGTTGTTGACCCGGAACATGAAGTTGCTCACGTTGTTTTTGTTTTCGTTCGCGCCGCAGACTGAGGAGAAAGCAGTCAGTGACGAGGAGAAGCATTTGTAAAATACAGTTCAGCAACATGGAAATTAAATTAGCTTTACATTGTAAGACATTAACCAGAGGCAACGCATCATAAAAACATATATATTTTTTAAATTCAGCCAGAGAGAATTTTACAAATAGTAAAAATGTCTTGTGAGATCTGGCTTCATGTGGATGTGGATGTGAGGAAGAGGATGCAGCGTGCCGCTCGAGATGTTGACGTCGTGATGAAGAAGAAGAGAGGAAGAGGAGAAAGAGTGGATCGTGTGGTGCTGAAGGTTCTGATGGAAGCGGCTGAAGACGTCCTGGAACTGTTCCATCTCACCGTGCACGACTTGGAAGATACTCTGGACCGCCAGAGGGCGCTGTTGGACACCCTGAACCCACACGTCAAACTGAACAGAGATACAGGTAACAGTGATGACAGTGATGTATGTATCTATGGCCCAATCCCAATTGCCTCCCTCAAGCCCTGAGCCCTGGACCCTCATTGACTTTAATGACGTCAGCTGTAAGTGCTTGAGGGTGAGAGGCTGCAAGGGCTCCAAATTGTTGTGAAAGAAATGGGACAGCACTTTGAAGATGAGTCTGCCATTCATGACACTTTGCATCACTTCATAAAAAGTGTCCTTATTCACAGCCAGTGCCTACCTACATGCTTGGCCTATTTATGCATGTCTATCATGTCTATTTTAGTATTTAAGCTGATCGTTTTATTATTAGTTTAATAAATACACTTTCCTGTGTGATATGAGTTGTAATATTCATATAATATTCATTATACATTTCATTTCCATATTATTTTACTTTGCTCATTAGTCATTTCTCATCATGTTTCCCTTATTATTATTGTTATTAAATATATAGCCTAGCCCTATATCCTTCCATTCCGTCTCCTCTTGAGAACAGTGAGAAAGCACTATTGTGTTTGTTGACATTCTAATCGCGATACATAACTAATTTGCATACCTAAATGATTGACGTTCGGAGGATCCCCCTCATTCCACTGGTAACGCTATGAACTGTGGGTAATTTCTTTGCCAAAGTCAGCATCGACGCTGACTTTGGCAAAGGGCAACAACAAATAGGCCTACTTGTGTGCAATGCATCAAGTTGTTTCTATTTTTTGGTGGTGGGGCTGTTTTCTACAAGTCCTCCTACTTGAAAAATCACACCTGTGAGGAGTGATTCTTCATTCACTCGCCGATAACCGATATGATGTCATTCTGCATTAAAATAAAACTATAATAATAATATTAATGTTAAACTCCTCTGGGATTTTAATGGTTTCTTTACAGACTCAGTGGAGTCCAGGCAGCAGGCTCAGATGAATTCTACAGACACAGCCAGACCTGTTTCAGTGAAACAGGAGGAACCTGAAGACCAGCCAGACCTCAGTAAGTCTCTCTCTTTTCCAGCTTCAAGGTGTTGTTCATTGTGACATACAACGGTTGTTGCTTGATGCACTAGGGTTGGACGATATGAAACTTCTAGCCGATATCGATATCCAATAGACTGGCCTATAACCGATATGATGTCATTCTGCATTCAAATAAAACTATAATAATAATATTAATGTTAATTCTGAAAAGGGAGTATAAACAGCCCTGTAGTTACTTCTTCCTTGTCTGTTATTGAAGTTGAGAATAAGAGGAGTTTCTGGTCTTAATTAATCCTGAACTCCTCTGGGATCTTAATGGTTTCTTTACAGACTCAGTGGAGTCCAGGCAGCAGGCTCAGATGAATTCTACAGACACAGCCAGACCTGTTTCAGTGAAACAGGAGGAACCTGAAGACCAGCCAGACCTCAGTAAGTCTCTCTCTTTTCCAGCTTCAAGGTGTTGTTCATTGTGACGGTTGTTGCTTGATGCACTATGGTTGGTGGACGATATGAAACTTCTAGTCGGTATCGATATCCAATAGAATATTGGATAATATTAATGTTAATTCTGATTCTAATTAACAACTTGCACCACAGCAAGCCAATCTGGGGGAACATTCACCAAAAGTAGCTGATCTACAAGTTCACAAGCTGTCATGATAAGGTTGTGCAGCCTATATATTTTGGTTCTTTGATTTTGTATATACGGCTTAGATTAGTCCTTTAATAGCAATGTGTAACTACACTACAGTATATGATGTTTTAATGCAGACTAATAAAAATAAGGCAACATAAATTAAACCCATAATTGAATAAGTGTGGAAAAAACCATTGGTTTGTGATCAGATTGACTGCTTAATGAATAGTAAAGACATCAGGATTAGGTTAAACCTGGCTGTTAGCCTGGTCCGGAGCAGGCTAAATCCACAGCATTTGTTTCCATGGTAACTAGTGTGGCATTGCTTTCATGAAACCGAATCAAGCCTCAACATATTGTTGTGAAATAAATGGGACAGCACTTTGAAGATGAGTCCGCCATTCATGACACTTTGCATCACTTCATAAAAAGTGTCCTTATTCACAGCCAGTGCCTACCTACATGCTTGGCCTATTTATACATGTCTATCATGTCTATTTTAGTATTTAAGCTGATCGTTTATTATTAGTTTAATAAATACACTTTCCTGTGTGATATGAGTTGTAATATTCATATAATATTCATTATACATTTCATTTCCATATTATTTTACTTTGCTCATTAGTCATTTCTCATCATGTTTCCCTTATTATTATTGTTATTAAATATATAGCCTAGCCCTATATCCTTCCATTCCGTCTCCTCTTGAGAACAGTGAGAAAGCACTATTGTGTTTGTTGACATTCTAATCGCGATACATAACCAATTTGCATACCTAAATGATTGACGTTCGGAGGATCCCCCTCATTCCACTGGTAACGCTATGAACTGTGGGTAATTTCTTTGCCAAAGTCAGCATCGACGCTGACTTTGGCAAAGGGCAACAACAAATAGGCCTACTTGTGTGCAATGCATCAAGTTGTTTCTATTTTTTGGTGGTGGGGCTGTTTTCTACAAGTCCTCCTACTTGAAAAATCACACCTGTGTGAAGTGAGGAGTGATTCTTCATTCACTGGCCGATAACCGATATGATGTCATTCTGCATTAAAATAAAACTATAATAATAATATTAATGTTAAACTCCTCTGTGATTTTAATGGTTTCTTTACAGACTCAGTGGAGTCCAGGCAGCAGGCTCAGATGAATTCTTCCAGACCTGTTTCAGTGAAACAGGAGGAACCTGAAGACCAGCCAGACCTCAGTAAGTCTCTCTCTTTTCCAGCTTCAAGGTGTTGCTCATTGTGACATACAACGGTTGTTGCTTGATGCACTAGGGTTGGACGATATGAAACTTCTAGCCGATATCGATATCCAATAGACTGGCCTATAACCGATATGATGTCATTCTGCATTCAAATAAAACTATAATAATAATATTAATGTTAATTCTGAAAAGGGAGTATAAACAGCCCTGTAGTTACTTCTTCCTTGTCTGTTATTGAAGTTGAGAATAAGAGGAGTTTCTGGTCTTAATTAATCCTGAACTCCTCTGGGATCTTAATGGTTTCTTTACAGACTCAGTGGAGTCCAGGCAGCAGGCTCAGATGAATTCTACAGACACAGCCAGACCTGTTTCAGTGAAACAGGAGGAACCTGAAGACCAGCCAGACCTCAGTAAGTCTCTCTCTTTTCCAGCTTCAAGGTGTTGTTCATTGTGACGGTTGTTGCTTGATGCACTATGGTTGGTGGACGATATGAAACTTCTAGTCGGTATCGATATCCAATAGAATATTGGATAATATTAATGTTAATTCTGATTCTAATTAACAACTTGCACCATTCACCAAAAGTAGCTGATCTACAAGCTCACAAGCTGTCATGATAAGGTTGTGCAGCCTATATATTTTGGTTCTTTGATTTTGTATATACGGCTTAGATTAGTCCTTTAATGGCAATGTGTACCTACACTACAGTATATGTTTTAATGCAGACTAATAAAAACAAGGCAACATAAATTAAACCCATAATTTAATAAGTGTGGAGAAAACCATTGGTTTGTGATCAGATTGACTGCTTAATGAATAGTAAAGACATCAGGATTAGGTTAAATCTGGCTGTTAGCCTGGTCCGGAGCAGGCTAAATCCACAGCATTTGTTTCCATGGTAACTAGTGTGGCATTGCTTTCATGAAACTGAATCAAGCCTCAACATATCCAGATTAACTGGCTAAATTAATCTGGCAAGTTTAACCCGGTTTTCATGAAACCGGTTAATCGTTGATCCAGGATATATTAAACCAGGATATCTGTTAAATCCCAGTTTAATCCCTAATCCTAGTTTAGTTGAAACAGGCCCCAGGGCAATCTCATTGCCGAAAGTCATGGAACTTGTGCCTAAACTCATGTGGAAGTGGAACACATCTGTCATTTTGTATGTGAAGAAATTTGTAAAAACTGCAAGCAACAATTTACAATTTAGGCATTTAGCAGACGCTCTTAATCCAGAGCGATTTACATTAAGCAAGAACAAAAAAGCATGGGAATACATCACATAAAAAGCATTTATCATGAAACATGTGTAAGCTAAGAAAGTAACAGTGGAATATCTAGATATAATGAAACTATACATATAAACTATACATATATACTACTATGCTATACATATGTACTATGACTAGGGGTGCAACGGTTTTCAACCGAAAACCGAACCGTTCGGTTCCACATACACGGTTCAATGCGCTCTAATGAACCGCGCTATTTCGGTTTGCATTAATTAATTTATTACAGCTGCGAAGAATGTATTTCTCGGTCACACACTGGCCTACTTAGAAGTCTAGCACTCTATCGGTCACACACCGTCCTACTAAGAAGTCTAGCACTCTTTCGGTCACAGAAGTGTAGCACTCTGTCGGCCCACCCCCTACACACACACACACACACACACACACACAGAGAGAGAGACGGCATGATGAGGAGAATCCAGCACTCGTCTTTAAACGTCGTTCTTGGAATAATTATTGATCGTCATACACAGAGACACACACAGCGGAGTAACCTCGCGCCAACAGGCTTCTAAGCACGGTCGTTGTAAGTTTGTTCAGATCTGATTCTGCATCTGCACTCGCTGTTTGAGTGCTAATTAAGAGGGAGAGTGAGAGCAAAAACAACCCGCAGCAGGACATTCATTCCGTCAGAAAAGTACCAACAAAATACTCCCATGTCCAATCCATGACTGTAGATAGAAGCCCTTCTTCTAATAATATAAGCATAATATCCTTAAATCCTCATGTAGACTTATTGTAAACTTTTGTAGGCTATTTTTCTGAGACACGACGCATTCACTGTGAATGACTCCCCTCCCAGGAGACACTCTCCTCTCCTCTTTCCTGCATGTGCCCCGTGTGAGCGCATAGGTGCATTTATTTCCCCTTAAAAATAATGATGAGGCACATTAAAATAGCAATATAAGGTTTTTTTCCCCCTTTAAAATAATGAAAAGGCAGAAATGCCTAATAAAATAATATATGCTAAAAAAAGAGAAGAAAAGAAAATGCTATAAATAAACTTTTTTGAGTGGTGCAAGCCACTGCCTGGCTGGCTGGCTGGGTATGAGCATGAAAACAGCGTGGTTGTTTTTCACCACCTGTGCACAACCTAACACACACGCACATTATTAACTGTATATATGATGATTTCGTGTGTGCCAGTACAGTGACACTAGTACAGTACAGTACAGTAGAGGGTACAGTAGGGCGCGTTCCTGGGGATCACTTCACAAGGGGGTATTTTTTTTTACTGTACCGAAACCGAACCGAAACCGTGGCCCCCATACCGAGGTTCGAACCGAACCGTGGTCTAACTGAACCGTTGCACCCCTAACTATGACGTGCTATGACTACATACAATGCAATTATAGTGCTGTCTACATAACATGCTATAAGTCTGTATCAAATGCTAAGTGTTTTGGGCCATGATGGAGTCTGAAAAGGTGGGTTTTCAGACTACGGTGGAAGATTGGGAGTGATGCTGCAGTTCTGACTGCAATGGGAAGTGCATTCCACAGTTTTGGAGCCATAAGGGATGAGGGCAATAAGAGGGTCCAAGGAATGCAGCAATAAGTAAGACTATATGCAATATGCACAATAAGTGGTTCTGCAGCCAGCTAAGCGGGTCTGCAGCCAGCCAGCAGCGTTGTTGAGCAGCCTGCACCTCTCAGTTCACACGGGTGTGATTTTTCTTATTGCTTGTAGCGAAACTCCCCTTTTGAAACGATTGAGCTCCTCACCACTCGCCCTACACACTTCCACTCGGTTTGAGCATAGATAGAAAAATAATAGAGACGGCACCGGCGGAATTCCCCTCCCAACCGGTGCTTGTGTCTGTTATTTATATATCTATGCTCAAACCGAGTGGAAGTGTGTAGGCAGGGAGAGTGGCGAGGAGCTCGTTTCAAAAATGGAGCCTGTCTGTACTGGGAAGTGAAGGATGCTAGGCAGGCAGGCATACAAAGTCGTACGATTTGTCACACACGTTACCGCAGTGACATTCTTTCTCCGCATTTGACCCATCTCTTGGAGCGGTGAGCTGCTGCCGTGTCGCGCTCGGGAATCATTTGATTAGTAGATTTGACCCCCCAATCCAACCCTTGATGCTGAGTGCCAAGCAGGGAGGCATTGGGTCCCATTTTTACAGTCTTTGGTATGACCCGGCCGGGGGATCGAACCCCGACCTCCCAGTTTCAGAGCGGACACTCTAACCACAAGGCCACTGTCTGGTTAATGCAGGAGACCACTGACCAGCACTGGTGCTAAACAGTGTGACAGCTCCACAAATCAACCGTGGCATTACTTCATTAGCTTGAGGCAAGATTATATTAAGTAAATGTGTAATAAAAATGTATAATAATAATAATATCTCAATTAAAAATATGTATTAAATAGAATAACAGCCTGTGGAGTGATGCGATTGGTTTTGATATCAATAATCTCCGTCCTGATTTTCCCCATAATAGAATGGCTATTTACAAATCCGTCGCTGCCAATTGCGGTTTACTGTATGTGCGAAACACAGTCCACTCGGGCAGGGGAATTGGCGTGCGTTATCGTGAAGACATGCAATTCAATTCAATTCAATTCAAAGGGCTTTATTGGCATGAGAAAACATACGTTTACATTGCCAAAGCAGAAGGAACAATACAACGATACAGCAATACAATCCAAACAGAAATTATGTACATTTGAAGGTCAGAATCTTCAATAGATCAAATTCTATTCTATTCTATGCACATGCTTTCCCAGTAAGTCCCCTAAGCCTCCACCGCATCATTGAGTTTACCTGGGAGGTTGTCTGTCAGGCACAGACACTGACTCAGACTCCGTGTCAATCAGACGGCTGAATTAACGTTCCACTCGCCTCGTCAATATATTGGCACCTAATTGTCAAATAGCTCTCTGGTGAGTACTGTGCCGGGCCACCCGTGCCGTTGGTAAAATAAAATGATAAATGGCCTACATACAGAGATGCAATGACAGTTGAGTTGACCACAGTTTGGCGGTAGCGGTGGTGGCTGCTACTAGCACACGCGTAGGCTAACGTGGAGGAAGTTGGAAGAGGCGAGGGTACAGTGAGCTCCCCCGACTGCGCTGAGCTGAGCTGCTGCTGCTCTGTTCCCAATAGCGGCAGGTACGTTCACAGCTACTGTACAGTACGCCACCGTTTATAGACCAAAATACAGTTTGGGGCCTGGGCTTGTTTTCACCAGCGATTCAAAATGAGGTGTGTGTGTGTGTATATATATATACTAGAATTTTGCGGGCCTTCGGCCCGCTCATCCTAGCGGCGCGCAGCGCAAATTGGAGGAAGGAAATTGTGGGAGGTAGACAAAGTCACAACATTTAAAATGTTGGTCTCAGTGTATTTTTTATGGAGTCTGAGTGTATTTGTAGGAAATAATTGTCATGGCTGGTTCTTGCGTTGACAAACATGCGGAGCAGGAGACGTGCGAAAGATGAACAATATATGATTTATTAAATAATAGGCCTATATAAGGAACTAAAATGAACTGCAGTACTTAACATAACAAATTATATGGAATGTGTAGTCAGTGAGTGAGTGGTGTAGGTGTAGTGTATGGATGTGTGATACATGGTGTGGTGCATGTGTGGATGGAAAGAACAATCAAACAAAGGAATGGAGGCATGGAGGCTAATGAAGGGAGTGGAGGCAGCAGGTCTGGCTCCTCTGGATCTCTCTTCTCAACTGGGATGAGTGTGGTATTTATGGCCTCTGGGAGACACCGGGCCCAGGTGCTCTCCCATCAGCCATGGGGCCAATGCCCTACCCAGGCTCACCTACAGGATGAAAGTTAGGCAATAGGCAGGCACATCCACTACTCAGTATGTGTGTGGGGTATCACACCCCCCCCCCCCCCTTAAAGTCGTGGTCCCAATAGGAACCATGACTGTCCATTTATCCTACATACATTTACTATACATCAAATTAATTAACATGTTACATTTTACAATTAAGTGCACTATATTCATCAAATGTATACCTAAGGTTAATTAACGAAAATGTCCCACTAATGAAAAGATTTTACATTTTACAATGAAGTGCACTATATCATTTTTAACATGTTAGATACACTACTACAATACTTCAAAGTGTAAAACACCCTTAGAGCCTTGGCCTTGCAACACCTGGACCCTCCTCCCCCCCCAACAGTGAACACAGTTGTTGTGGAAAGGCCAACTTAGTAAAGGAACAATTATATTGGGCAGCTGATCCAGAGGAGGGCGTGGAGGAGTGGGGTGATGTGGAAGGGGTGTTTCTGGTTCCAGAGATTGTCATGGTTGAGCTTGTAGAAAAGGAGACAGAAAAGTTTGTCAGTAGAGCCTGCATAATGGGAGAAACATGTCCACCAGGGCAGACGTGAAACAAAGGATAGTGATTTGTTTGATCATAATCATGTTCAGGTTAGCATCAGTTTTATATTATTCAGAAATGACATGTGTAGAAATGACATATGTAGCAATGCAACAGTCTTACGTGAATGGGGATTGTAGGGCCAGGAAGCACAGCGCGAAGCAAGGCTTGAAAAACCACATTGGTAGTATGATGTTCCGGCTGTCTTTCTTTCTGCTTTATGGCATAGGTGAGAGCTTCTGTGGGAGCAAAGGTTGACAAAGTCAAAACATGTAAAATGTTGGTCTCAGTGTATTTTTAATGGAGTCTGAGTGTATTTGTAGGAAAGAATGTTAATGTTAACAGTGAACGCAGTTGTTGTGGAAAGGCCAACTTAGTAAAGGAGCACTTATATTGGCCAGCTGATCCAGAGGAGGGCGTGGAGGAGTGGGGTGATGTGGAAGGGGTGTTTCTGGTTCCAGAGATTGTCATGGTTGAGCCTGTAGAAAAGGAGACACAGATAAGGGATGACTCAAGCACAAAATGTGAGTGTTAATGTTAACAGTGAATAGTAAAAGAAGCTGCAGTTTTGGTCAGTAGAGCCTGCATAATGGGAGAAACATGTCCACCAGGGCAGACGTGAAACAAAGGATAGTGATTTGTTTGATCCTAATGATCTTCAGGTTAGCAGCAGTTTTATATTATTCAGAAATGACATGTGTAGAAATGACATATGTAGCAATGCAACAGCCTTACCTCAATGGGGATTGTAGGGCCAGGAAGCACAGCGCGAAGCAAGGCTTGAAAAACCACATTGGTAGTATGATGTTCTGGCTGTCCTTCTTTCTGCTTTATGGCATACGTGAGAGTTTCTGGGTTACCCGTCCTTGAGCTGGCAACATAAAGCTGTCCGTGAGTGAAGACAGGGGACGAAAGCCAGACCCCCACTCTTGTAAGTGTGTGTCCTTGGGATTTGTTGATGGTGGTGGCAAAAGCGGTGCGGACTGGAAACTGCCGTCTGGCCCACACAAAGTAGGAATGTTAATGTTGAGGATCAGCAATGAACTTGATTCTAGGGATCAGGACTTCCTTTTGTGTGGCTGCAATTTTGCATAGCAGCAGTTTGTAATCAACATGTTAAATTGTACAATTAAGTGCACTATATTCATCAAATGTATACCTGAGGTTAATTAACGAAACTGTTCTACTAACCAAAATATTTTACATTTTACAATCAAGTGCACTATGTCATTTTTAACATGTTAGATACACTACTACAATAGTTCAAAGTGTAAAACACCCTTAGAGCCCTGGCCTTGCAACACCTGGACCCTCCTCCCCCCCCAACAGTGAACACAGTTGTTGTGGAAAGGCCAACTTAGTAAAGGAACAATTATATTGGGCAGCTGATCCAGAGGAGGGCGTGGAGGAGTGGGGTGATGTGGAAGGGGTGTTTCTGGTTCCAGAGATTGTCATGGTTGAGCCTGTAGAAAAGGAGACACAGAAAAGTTTTGGTCAGTAGAGCCTGCATAATGGGAGAAACATGTCCACCAGGGCAGACGTGAAACAAAGGATAGTGATTTGTTTGATCATAATGATCTTCAGGTTAGCAGCAGTTTTATATTATGTGTAGAAATGACATATGTAGCAATGCAACAGCCTTACCTCAATGGGGATTGTAGGGCCAGGAAGCACAGCGCGAAGCAAGGCTTGAAAAACCACATTGGTAGTATGATGTTCTGGCTGTCCTTCTTTTTGCTTTATGGCATAGGTGAGAGCTTCTGGGTTACCCGTCCTTGAGCTGGCAACATAAAGCTGTCCGTGAGTGAAGACAGGGGACGAAAGCCAGACCCCCACTCTTGTAAGTGTCTGTCCTTGGGATTTGTTGATGGTGGTGGCAAAAGCGGTGCGGACTGGAAACTGCCGTCTGGCCCACTCAAAGTAGGAATGTTGAGTATCAGAAATGAACTTGATTCTAGGGATCAGGACTTCCTTTTGTGTGGCTGCAATTTTGCACAGCAGCAGTTTGTTGTTGAGGGTTCTCAGGAAAAACAGTTTGGTGCCATTGCAGAGTCTGAAGTGTGATTTATAGACAATTAAAGGAGTTCAGTGTAAACAATGTTGTCAGTTTTGCCCTCATCATTATTGTCTATTAAAACTTTGACAGCACTGGCTTTCTTTCCCCTAGAGAAGGCTGTGTACAGTTGGCCATGTGCGAACACAGGCTGAGGCAAGTAGATGCCAACTCTGTCATTTTCCTGGCCCTGACCTTTATTGATGGTAACGGCGAAAGCTAACCTGACAGGGAATTGTCGTCTGATGAAGGTAAAGGGAAACTCCTCACCTCTGTCATAGTGCGGGATCCTTGGAAGGAAGATTCTTTCACCTCTGTTTGTCCCTAGTGCAATTTCACACTCAAGTACTTTGTCCATCATCTGCACCAGCACCATTCTGGTGCCGTTCTTGAGAGTGCGGTCGCGACCTGATTGCAAGTTTCTTAGCAGCATGACAGGAGCTCCTAGTTTGAGCTTCAGGTTATGGTCCAGGGAACTCAGCTAAGCACCTGTTGTTGATTTCGCGTATGTCCTTGTTTAATGGAGTGTATACAGTGCCTTTAAGAAGGTTGTCTTTGTGGACACAGCCATTGTGCAGGTCAGGAAAGGTGTTTGAAATGAGAGTATCCATATCCTTTACCAAGTGCTGTGGTGGAATGTGGACTTGAATGGCAGTATCTCCATGTGTGATTTTGTCTTCCCCCAAGTCCAGGAGGTAGTTGGCAAACTCCCTCTCAGCTATGTCAGTCCTCATGTTGAAGTGTAGTTTGTGTTCTTTCATGAGAGGATAGAGTGGAGACATTTGGATGCAAGCTCTAACAATTTGGGCTCTGCTTGCTCTCTTGATAACGGGGAGTGTCTGCCTAGGGTCTCCACCTAACAGGACAGTTTTGCCACCCCAAGGTTGGTCAGAATGCATCAGGTCCCTCAGTGTTCTTTCCACGCACTCTACATTGAAGCGGTTAACACTGAAGATCTCGTCCCAAATGATTATGCTGCTTTCTTTGATTAGCTTAGCCAGGGAGGACTCAGCTTTTATGGCACAGACGGAGTCTTCAAAGATAGGGATTGGTATTTTAAATCTTGAATGAGCTGTCCTGCCACCCTCAAGGTTCTGAGCAGCTAAGCCTGTGCTGCCAACACACAGCACAATGCCATTCTGTGCTCTAATGTTGGCTGCAATGACCTTAAATGTAAAGGTTTTGCCATAGCCTGCTGGGGAGTTGAGAATGAATTGTCTTGTGATGGTGTCCTCTTTTGGTGCATTCACTGCCTGATAAACCGCCTGGCAGAGTGCCATCTGTTCCACATTCAGTAGAGGACTAAGCAGCTGTACAATTTGTTCTTGTTCTGTGTTGTTGAATCTTTCTGATGTGAAAATTTGTGTCAGCTTTTCCTGCTCAGTTAGTGGTGTTGGCTGTGGCATGTCCGTGTAGTTGGATAGACGATTTCCCATTTGTGAGAGCTCATCATCCAGTGCAAGTAGTACCTGGTTGTGGATAAATGCCTTGTCTACTGCATCTGTAGGGCACATCTGTGCAGTGGCTTCTGCATGGAGGAAGTCATCACTGAGCTTTTCGAAGAATTCTTCAAAGAGGTGTTTGGGCTGTGATGGGTGACAGTATTGGAGGATGATAGCAAAGGTTTCTCTGAGTTTTCTTGAGGATGCATAACTTGAGACTTCATGCATGGCAGTGATCCATTCTCCATCGTCCTCCAGCAAGCCCATGGCTCGTGCTGTGTCTTTGAAAGTTGTGTAGTGGTTGCCCTCATACACTTTAAGGTCGTCATAGCTTGTTGGTCCCCTGATATGAGCCAGGAGCATTTTTAAGTAGAATCTTTCTCCCTGGAGTACTGATACATTGGACATCCTTCCTATTGTCGTTGGAGTGTGCGTGTGCGTGGATGTTGGAGATCTTTCCTTCCACATGTGGCTGTTTGAATTCCAAGTGTAGTGTTCTGGGATGTCCATGTACAGATGTTGCCTTGCGTGATGGTCACTGACATTTAGCTGGAAGAAGGCCAGTAATGTAGTGGGTTTGGCTGCTGTCAGGGCCTCCTGTGCATGGCCTTCTGTGAAGATGACATTTTGCTGGCCTTCTGTGTGGATAGCGAGACTGAAGACAGCAGGGACTCTGTCCTGGATTTTGTACTCCATTGTTCTCCAGTGTGCGTCATGAGCATCAATTGTCCTGGCATTGATGAATCTGGAAATCTCATCCTTATCTTCAATGGTGACAGTGCCAACATCAACTCCCTTATGGATGTACTTGTAGAGGTACTTGATGGTGTGAAAGGAGCCGACAAATTCAACATTAATGTGGCACTTGTACTTCAGAAGGACCCAGGGGTTGTAAGGCACGACCCATCTGCTGTCGAAGGTAAAGCCGTGCTTGCTAGCAGTGTGACCGTTGATGGGTCTTCTGTACTCTGGGTAGCCATGGCCATTGTGAGGTAGGCGAGTTTCATCACAGTATGCTTTAGGGAATTTCTTGGTACAGATGCCATTGACCATGCAGGGGCTGTTGGGGTTGACTGTTCCACAGGGTCCATGCAGCATTGTTTGAGACACCAGCTCATACAGCTGTGGCTCTGTCTGTGGGTTGGGTATGTCTGCCCTAATGATGTGATCGATGTCATCAACACTCAAGGTCTCATGTAGTAGTAGGAGGATGTGAGCGTGTTTCAGTCCTCTCAACTGTCCCTCAATGGTGTGTAGCCTTCATGTTCCCAAAGACACCCAACTTAATGTCTTTGAGGAGGTTATCCAAGAACCATTTGAAAACTTTGTTAACAATGTCTGGTCTGTCATTGGGCTGCTGTCCTGGAAAGAGGTTTTGCAGAACACCGTCACTCCGTGGGTTTGCAGTCATGGTGATGAATAAGTCAAAATTCTTGTATCTGGCTGCTATTGCAAGGGCATCAAGATAGTGCTTGTACAGGTATCTGGGGCTCCCAGTGTGGCTAGCTGGAAGAATGATGCGTTGACCAATGTGGGCAGCCTCAGTCTGTCCTGGCTGGGTTTGCTGAGTAGCCAGGATGTCAGACAGACCTGAATACTGATGTACCCTGTATTTGTCTTGCAGTTCCTTCCTCCTGTAGAAGATCATCCTGCAGCTTTCTATCTTGCTGTACTGATCGCAAAAGTACTCTTGGCCAAGTCTCCCCGACCTCAGTAGAGTGTTGAAGGAGGTAGTTCTGGGATGTATGTGGAATCTGAAGAATTCTTGAAGGCTGACTTTTTGTGTGGTTGAAGTTGCATGAACTTTCATAATGTGATTATCAATGCTGTAGCCGGCATCTCCATGTGGCAAGATTATGGGATAGGCGGTTGGATCATACATAGGATGGAGTGCATTGATTTGTGTTGTTTGTCTCTGATGAGGTGCATTAGCTGCAGTTCTGTAGAGTACAACATCCCTCGGCTTTGTTTGTTCCCCCGGTGCCAGAATAACCACATTAGTCACATCTGGATTAAGATGACGTTTGTGTGCTCCCTGTGAGCTTTTGGCCTTGAACACAATAGTGAAGTCCTCACTTGGGTTGAGGTTGAACATTTCCGCTCCGCTCTTAAAGGACTTGACTAAAGGATTAACTGTTTTCAGGGCATCCTGAATCAAGGTCAAAGTGTCTTCCCTAACTCCATCTCCCCTTGCGTGATGAAGGCGGTTCTTAATTTCATTGTCTTGGTCATAGACAAAGATTTGTGAGTATTTGTGTTTGTGTGTGTTGTCAGGAAAGACTGCTGAGGGAGTGAGGTGGTACATCTGGCCACTCATCTTGAATGGTTGTGGGCCACGTCCTCTGAAGTTCATTTTCGTGCCAGACACAGACTTAGAAGCCATAGAAACCAAGCCATTGTACTGTCTGATGTTGTCAAAGAACTCCCTTGACTGTGGTGATGTTCTGGCAAACAGAGATGTTAGTGCAGGAGGTGGGTCCATGAATGGTTTTAGTTGAATTTGGCCATAACGGCAACAGGCACTGAAGGTTTTTTTCCCAACAGGACCTTTTGACGTCTCCCAGGGGAACATGAGAGCATGGCATGAAATGCAGACCGAGTCCATCCTAGGTGTCTGTAATGGATTGCTGTGTGTAAGTAGTTGAGGAGATGTCCAGGCTTTTCTGAAGTGTGTTGTCTTTTGTCTGGTCATGCGTGATTGTGGTTCTGTGAAGGTAGATAGGAGAGCATTATTGAGTTATTAGAAGTGACGGGAGTTGTGAAATGTGTGCATGTTAGGACATGTGTGTGGTCATGGAGTGAATGGTTAACAGCAAAAGTGCAGTACAGGGATAATGGGAGAAGATGAGTAGTTAGTTACCTGTGGCCAGAGGCGTTTCCAATGAGCGGGTGTGTGTCCTTGTGTGGTGGCTGGCCTCATGGTGCTGTGCTGTGAAGGTAGTGGTGAAATGTAAATATTGTGTTGTTAGAAGTAATGATAAACTGCAAGTGTAGGTCATCAATGGAAGAAGTGTTATTTAATGATGGTGTTGCATTAAAGTGCAAGTGACACACACACACACACACACACACACACACACACACACACACACACACGTATGTTGATAAAATGGAGAATAGGAAAGTGCATGCAAGCACAGAAAGACAACAATGCACTGGCATGAAAACTATTAAACACAGACAGAAGTTGTCAGAAGCACACACATGCAACATGTTATGAACGTGTGATTACCTGTTTCTGGTGCTGTTGCGCGAGTGGAACGCTTCCGTGTGGCGTCGCGTGTATCTGCTGAAAGCGATGTGCGTTTTCTTCGTGGTCTGATGTGTGTTTCTGGGGGTGATGTGGTAGTTGTCCTGTCCTCATGGCTGGGAGCTGAAATGGTAGGGGAGAAACGTAAATTGTATGTTGTTATGAGAGCTAATGTTAACAGCTGTGGTGCAATAGTTATGTAATAATGCTGCCGTTGCATTAATGCAGTCAATTGAAATATTTGTGAAGTTGGTACTACCATGTGGGTAATGATATTAGTGTGTGGTTACCTGTGGCCAGAGGCGTTTCCAATGAACAGGTATGTGTCCGTGTTTGGTGCCTGTCGTCATGCTGCTGTGCTGAGATGGTAGAGTCAAAATTTTGATATTGGGTTATGAGAAGTAATGATAAACTGTACTGTTTGTCAGAAATGCATCCAGTTGTTGCATATGTGGTCCAAAGTTAATGTGTTATTGCTGTTATTGCTGTATTGTAGTAGATACAATATGACTGGTAGAAGAAGAGTAGTTACATGTGGCTGGAGAAGTGAGCGTTGACCGGGTTATTCTCATTCTGTGCCGCATGTCCTCCAGGCGTGCAGCTGAGAAGTGGAGATTGGTGTGATTTAGGTTTATGGTAGGCATTGTATTGTGTGCAGATAGTGGTGTACAATGTGTTTGAGTGTGGGTAGTTGTTTGTGTGGCAAAGTGATATTTGTATTGAGGCATGGAAGTCCAGTCTGTGTCATGGACACAATGCTGTAGGGGTGATTATCAGATAACATGCATACTGTAGGTACCTGTGTCCAGAGGCTGCTCCATGGACCTGGTCTGAGTGTGCCTCTGGCGATCTTGGGCACGGCGGCTCTGCACAGCTGAGAAGTGAGAAGGCTGTGTTAGTGGTCTGGGTTGTGTGGTTTACTATAACAGCAGAATGTCGGTAGTACATACATAATGTAATATAGATGTGTGTTTGCGCATGCACTCACTCTCTAGCGCGCACACACACACACACACACACACACACACACACACACACACACACACACACACACACACACACACACACAGCAGGGGGGAGGTGTCACTGTGTGTGTCACACGCACACACCGAGCAATGCAATGGGCTGTATAGGAATGAGAAAGCATACATTGAGAAAGCTGAAGGTAATCTGGAGTGTTTATCTGCTCCAATTAATTGATTAGTCGTAATGGAGTTGCCGAGTGATTGGCAACTAATATAGTGATGGATTAATTGAATGGGCCTGAATAGATCTGTGTAGGCTGCACCAATTATTTCATAGAGTGTAGTTGAGGTGAATTGAGGTGAATGTTAAAAAAGTTGAGAACAGATGTGTTAATTGAGTAACTGAACAGGCGTGCTTTGTGTAAATGGGCGTCATGAGGTTCAAAGAGGACTGTTCCTTGTTACATTCCACTGGCACCCAGCGCCATGGGTGGGGGGGTGGGGAGGGGCACACACACACACACACACACACACACACACACACAGCAGGGGGGAGGTGTCACTGTGTGTGTCACACGCACACACCGAGCAATGCAATGGGCTGTAGTGCTGCCAACGAATATTCTATATCCGAATATAGATTCGAATCAAAAGAAATAATTAATAACCGAATATATAAAATTAAGGTTCGAATTAAAAATAATAATAAAAAATATTTTTTTATTTATTATTATTATTAGTTTTCGGTGCCATGGGTAAGCGTTGTGACTTGTGAGCTTGTAGATTAGTTATATTTGCCACGCGACACGCCGACAACGGCATACATTGAAGAATAAATCGCACATTTCCTAAACACAGACTATACAGCGCAGCGCAGCGCAGTTCTGATTGGCTGCCTCGTCTCCAGCCATGTTGCCTCAGAATTCTTTAGGGTCACTAATTTGAGCATAACAGCGGAGCGCAGGCGCTAGCCAGCTAAAAAGTTTCATAACGTCGGCACTCGGCAGCAGACCCACAGTCCACAGAGAATAATAATGCAGCAGAATTAACAGTGCATCCGTGCCTCGTTTTGATAAGGCTGTGTGGTAGGATTGCTCATTTAAGAAAAAAATTTTACTGGAGAAGGGAGAATGTATGCCTTCCGTTCCTAATAATTGCGGCTGGATGGCGACGCGACACACACACACAGGGCGATGTAGTAAATAATAAATATAGGCGATTAATAAAGTGCACGTGTGTGTAGTAAATATAGGCGAATAATAATTGCGGCTGGATGGCGACGCGACACACACACACACACACACACAGGGCGATGTAGTAATTAATAAATAGAGGCGAGTAATAATAATGTGCATGGATAGTGCGTGAGTTTGGGTTGAAGCTGGAGGCCGACGCGCCACACACACACACACACACACACACACACACACACACACACACCACAATGTGCTGTGATTACCTGTTTTGGTTTCTTTTGCGTGACTGGCTCGCAATCGTTTGGCGTTTGGCGTGTATTGAGAAAGTGCGGAGCGTTTTCTTCGTGGCATGATGTACTCCAGTTGTTGGCGGTGGCAAGCATGAGTCTTGTTTGTTGTTCACTTTGTTTGTAGAGTGGGCGAGTGGCGTGCCGCGAGTCCGTTTAGTAGTACAGTGCAGTCAGAGAGTAGGTCACACACAGCACACCGGAGCAGTGAAAGGGGGAGGAGGCTCTGTGCTGGTGGAGAGTGTGGCAAACATGACGATTTTGACGTCACAGAAAGTTGTCCCATGGGATCGTGTGTTGATGTAAAACAATATTTATAGAGTAATTAAGACATTTCTTTCAATTAAATGTAGCCTATATGTATTCTGGGAGTGTGCCGAATTTAATTTGCATATAGAGATGTGTGGTGAAAGTGTGGTTCGGTCGGAGAAAGCTGTTGGATAAACGGCCACTGTGCTTATGTACCCCTGTCTATTAGGGTAGCAGGATATATATATATATTTATATTTGTGGTACATGAATACATACTTGACAATTCAATAGCATAATCAACAAAAAATGTACCTGTCTGAAGCATAGACTGTAAAAAATATGGACAAAGCGTTCCGCGGGTCTAACATGAACATAAAATGAAGCCTGTCAGTCCTTGCAATGGAAGTCGCCATCTTTCTAGATCCGTTTGGGCCCAGCTGGCCCATTGGCTGGCCCAGACAACGAGGCGGGACTTCCCCCCTTCTTCTTTGTTGGTTTTTATTTTGACTCGAGTGGGTGGGGGATCCCGTTCATAGACTGTAATGGTAGCCACGCCCCTCAGAACATGCGCGACTTTATGGTAATTTATTTTATAAATGGGACCATAATTTTCAAAAAAAAATATTATGACATTAGAAATGAGACTTTAAACTAGTGACTGGAAGCAAAAAGTATTCATGACCATGTTTATTAAGGTAATACAGTCTAGGTGAAGTTGGGCCCAAATACATGGACTTCTATGGGGCTATGGGGTTTTTTTGAGCCCAATGACAGCGCCACAACAGGCCATTATATGAACTTTCATTTCCTTAGTGGCTTCACAAAATATCTGTCTGACTGCCCCCCTGGTCGGAAGTGAGTGGTGCAACAGTGCGCCCTGTTGGTACCCCAGACAGACAGACAGAAATCAAGGAGGAACAAGGGAATGGTTTCTCATTACATTACACTTGTCAGTAGTGTTGTTTTTAACTTTATTTCCTCATAGCCTACTTACTCAGACTCTAACTCACGCACAGTCGCACACACACACACACACACACACACACACACACACACACACACACACACACACACACACCCCAGGTTCCTTAGGGTTTATATCGCTGGTTGACTCTGTGGTTCCACATCCTACAGCACTCAGATCGTTAAATTGGTTTTCTTTATTACAGTCCTCTGCCATTGTTTTATATATCAAAAAATTTATCCCACTATTTTGCAACCCATTTTTTCACCCAGTGTCAATTATCTAATTAATACTTGGCGCTACACTTCCTCTGCCAACCTGGGGAGGGCAGTGGACTGACCTCATGCTTCCTTCTATCCAAGCTGCTTCTTCTCACCTAGCCTCGGAAACCCAGACGTTTTTATTTCCAGGGAGAAAAAAAGGTCTGGGTCCGAGTCCACTTCAATACGGCATAGAGTAGCACAAACGTCGATCACTCTCTGGAGCTGCCTATGCCATAGAAAGCATAGGTGAGTTCCAGGCTACTTTTCACCTGACAAGGGAGTTTCCCCGACCGGAACCTCCGCCATTGTTCTCTCAATACCCAAGAAATATTTCATTAGTGTTTTCCAATCTTGAAGGGAAGGTGCTTCTTTATTTTTCCAGTTTTGCGATAACAGTTTTTGGTATAAAATACAGCATACAATGTGTACATAAAACAGAAAGATTGGGTATTGGGTAAGACTGACGTTATGTATCTTTCAGTAATGTTGCCACTACTGTTGGAGCAGCCATAAACTACACAGGTTCATTCCGGTGTTCTGGGAATCTTTGTTAGTAAAAAGCAGGTAAAAGAGTAACGTTTGAGGCACTCTGCCGTTCACTATAGTATAAGAGGTGCGCCTGGTGAGGGTTTTAACCCCCACAGCTACGTCGAGTCTGCCTACAGGAAATACATAAGCTGCGACCATGAGACCCGTTCCTGGGTTCGTCTATAACAACTAGGAGCAGGGAGCAGCCATTGTGTGGTGCTCTGGGAGCAATTAGGGGTTTAGAGTCTTGCTCAGGGACACACAACGACACATTTCTGGCCTGGAATCGTACCTGGGACAACCAGGGGCTCTGGCTGGCTCCCCAGGTGGGCTCACTGATTTGTACCATAACATATCAATTTCCTTATCTTTGCATCCCTGGTTCATATGTTGGGCTTAGGTATTGCATTTATCTTGTGCAAATATTACCGTTATTAATATTCTCCACTAGGTATCCAGGTATTAAAGTCCTTATTCACTTGCTTCATTTCAGACCAGTGTGTGGAGTCCAGACTGCAGGTGCAGATGAACTCTCCAGACTCAGCGATGGACATTTCTATCAAACAGGAGGAACCTGAAGACCACCCACAACTCGGTAGGTATTTTCACTATAGGATAATCTTGGTAAAACTATATATATATATATATATATATATATATATATATATATATATCTCAAAAAAGAGAAAAACCTTCCAAGGGAGGGGCTGCACACTCCAGGGAACAGAGACGGACAACTTACTGCATCAAACTTATTTATTATCACGACGCTTTTCGCCGTGAGCTTCGTCAGGTGCTTTTCATTATATATATATATATATATATATATATATATATATAATGAAAATTATACCAAAATGGAAGTCCCCAGGACTTTTTGTGTTATCCTTTTGGCCTAAATATTCCACCGTACCTGTGTGCTATTTACATTGTTTGAGTATTCAATCAATCAATTGAATATGCAATAAAAAATTAAATCTGCACCAAATTCTCAATTTCAGAACAGAAATTCAAACCAATTTTAACATTATGTTAAGCACTTATCAAGTAGTCTTTCACACAGCTGTGACTCGTTAGCGTCTGCTAGATACCAGAGGGCAGTGCCACACTGTTTATCCTGAACAAAGAGGATGGTCGAATGGTGCATTATTAATTATGTTATAAACAGTACATTAAATGTTTCCAAAAACATTTGATGTGTTAAATAGCCAATGCAGTAACATACACTTGAACAATCGCTCGTTATGATATCCACTCGAATCTTAATTAATAATAAATAAATAAAAATTACTCAAATATATATATATCAGATCAGAATGTGATATGCCTATCCAGAAACTACATTCCTGGCACCGATTTAGAGTTACAAGCCATTGAAAACAGCACATTGAACGCACATGAATGTGCGCGCACATTAGGCAGTTGATGTCAAAACTTTGCGCAGCTATAGCCTACATGCTCTCAAAGCTCTCAAAATCCACTTTACATGATCCAGCAGCTGTAAGTAATTACCCCAAATAACTGTAGGCATGGGATATATATATATTATAATTCGCCATAAGCTTCATTAACTGTTTTTGCGCTGTACAGTTTAGTTTTCATCATCTACTACGACATGCTGTGAGCTTTCAAATCAACTGTTTCCAAGACAGAGCAGAGCCTTTTGTTTTCACCGATAGACTATGCAATGTAGCCCCCAATAGGATCTTTAATGAATTGCAGCTTGGTTAAAAGCACTCTGATGAAAAAGGAATAAAAAGATAGTTCGGACGTCTGCTCGAAAATCCCTGCTGAAGGTAAAAACAGTAAAACAGCCTTACTTGATTGGGCCCTGCCTTGTTGCAGTGTGCAGCACAAAGTGTTAGGATCGCAAACTTTAAATCACATGTGTACGCTGTTTGAGAATTGTAAGCATTGAGTTGGTAATATAACTAATTAGGGTTACCATTTAAAATGAATAGTTTTGCTCAAATCTTTCTAAATCTTTGAAACCTGGTTTTGTTTTACATTTTAGGAATCCAGTGTTGACTATCATGCTATTTGTTTCTGCTCGTAGACATCCTGCACATGGTTGTGTGTAAAGAGGAAGGTTCTCCTGAACAGGAGAGGAGCCCCAGTCTGCTACAGGACCAACTGGAGCCTTCACACATTAAAGATGAACTTCAAAGACCAGATGAACCTGTTGGGTCAATGTTGACATTACTAGCAGTGAAAAGTGAAGTTGATGAAGAGATCTCTTCACACTGCTCTGAAGTTGAAGTTGAAGTTGATTCTGACACTGAAGTCACTGAAGACAGTGATGATTGGGGGGAGACAAGCACCGGAGAAAAACCTTTCCACTGTAAACAGTGTGACAAGGGTTTCACTCTGTTGGGTAATCTGAAGACGCACAAGCGTATCCACACTGGAGAAAAACCTTTTCACTGTACTCATTGTGACAAGAGTTTCCCTGATTCAAGTCATCTGAAGAGGCACCAGCATATCCACACTGGAGTAAAACCTTTTCAGTGTAAAGATTGTGATAAGAGTTTCACTGATTCAAGTGCTCTGAAGACACACCAGCGTCTCCACACCGGAGAAAAACCTTTTCACTGTACTCATTGTGATAAGAGTTTCACTGATTCAAGTAATCTGAAGACACACCAGCGTCGCCACACTGGAGAAAAACCTTTTCAGTGTAAAGATTGTGATAAGAGTTTCAATCAGTCAAGTACTCTGAAGACACACCAGCGTCTCCACACTGGAGAAAAACCTTTTCACTGTACTCATTGTGACAAGAGTTTCAATAAGTCAAGTGATCTGAAGAGACACCAGGTAATCCACACTGGAGAAAAACCTTTTCAGTGTAAAGATTGTGACAAGAGTTTCAGTCAGTCACGTTACATGAAGAAACACCAGCTTGTCCACACTGGTGAAAACCTCTTGTCACAATATTAAGTCTGTTAATACTTATCAGTCGATCAAGTCACCTGAACAAACATCAGAGTGTCCACACTGGAGAAAACTCTTGTCACAAGGTTATCACTGTGACAAACGTTTCAGTCAGTTAAGTGCTCTGAAAAGACGTCAGTGCATTCCCACCACAGGTGGAAAAATACATATAAATTGACTCACTTGGATGATCACATTTAACAGCTGTATGTTGGCAGTGAGATGGATAGACAGGCAAAACAATTCTACAGGTCTTGTCATAAGATGCCTGCATTAGGAGTTGGTCTTCAGAGACTTTCCAACTCTGTTGTAAGGTTTTCTAAAAAAGAAAGTAAGGTTTTCTAAAGAAGAAAGCAAAAATCAGTTTTAAGTGTTAACCATTTTTGGTGATTTCTTTATTTTTGGCTAGAGGATTCCATTGCGGGGGTCATATGTAGACCTATTGCAGATTATTTTGGTGTTGTATTTTGCTATAAATTACCAGGTAAACCATCATGAAATGTATGAGGTAGAACTGTTTTTCTGCACTTTTACAGTTTTATGTTATGGCTTTCCTGTGTTCTATTAATGTACAACTCCTTGGCTGGCATTTATAGCTATATGACCTGAATATTAATCTGTCTGACAGAGCATTAAGTTTCCATTCATATTGCTTTCCTCTATGAGACAAGTCCTGACATTCCAAAACGTTGAATGACACTGTTTATTTGAGAGCAACTAATTATCATTTCATGGAAAATTACATAGAAACCAGAAAAATCGTTTAATATCTCATAGCCTGCCCTTATAGCACACTATTGTCGTACTGTAGCCTAATCAGTGAGCACATCTGGAGGGAAGTATAATAATAAAAAGTACTGTACTGCATTGTTGCTTCTGTTATTATTGGGGAGTATGTTATACATTGTGAGTAAGACTGCTGCCAAGTCCAATCCAAAGTTGCTTGATGATGAAACGAGGATCGTAGAGTGAGAGAGGACGGGTGGGGTGTGCTTATGCTACCACCTAGCGAGCAATAATGGAGTTAAACTCTATATACTTTGTTGACCATGATTCCCGGGGTCTGTACTAGGCCCCCTCCATTTGCCCTCTTGACCAAAAAATGCTGACCTACAAGCTAACAATGGATGTTCATTGTTCACCATTTCAATAAATGTTTGCCCACTATGAAATGTCCAGAATAGGAATGTTGGGCTCACTTGGTTAACTCACATTAGAACTTTATATATTTTTATAGTTTTAGCAAAGTGTCCAAATTTGCAAATCTTCAGAACAGTTGAACAGTTTGAATTATGTGTTTTCATTAACCTGTTAATACCAGGAAAGTGTAATTTTACATCTTAACCACTTAGCTATTCCAAAATAGCGGATATACAAGCTCATAGCGTGTGACTTCTTGCCACGCTATGAGCTTGTAGATCTGCCATTTATTTATTTTTTAAAGATTTGTGCATTTTTATACAGGGCAGCTTGATGTGAAAAAGGTATATTATTCGTAAATCAAAGAGCTCTGTGAAAAAGTAACTTGCACTAACAAGTGATTAACAAAATAAGTTACTCCTTATGTCCTCTGGGATTTTAATGGTTTCTTTACAGACTCAGTGGAGTCCAGGCAGCAGGCTCAGATGAATTATCCAGACACAGCCAGACCTGTTTCAGTGAAACAGGAGGAACCTGAAGACCAGCCAGACCTCAGTAAGAGTGGCTAGAAATTACCCGATTTTATTTTTCTATTTGAAATCTGATAGCATCACACACTACAGGATAATGATCTCATCAGATCATCTTATACAGCACACAATACTTTAAGACAGGCTTAGGTGTTCCCTTTACCTTCTGCAAATATTATTACTAATATTCTCCACTAGGTCTCCACTTAATAAAGTCCTTATTCACTTGCTTCATTTCAGACCAGTGTGTGGAGTCCAGACTGCAGGTGCAGAAGAACTCTCCAGACTCAGCGATGGACATTTCTATCAAACAGGAGGAACCTGAAGACCACCCACAACTCGGTATGTATTTTCACTATAGGATAATCTTGGCACAAAAGATCATGAAAATTATGAATCCGGATATTATAGGACCACAATGGAAACAAGTCCCCAGGACCTTTTGTGTTATCCTTTTGGCCTAAATGTTTCACTGTACCTGCATGCTAACTAACACCCGTGGGACAAATTGTGAGTACTTTATATTTGAAATCGGAAATGTTTTACGTTAGAATTGTAAATGTAGCGATCGCGTAAAACAGGCTGCAGTTGCGCCATGACTCTCGTATGAGATACGAGAGTCATGAACCATGGCTATTTCAATTCATGCTTGATCATTTTGAACCTCCCAGTCACCATGGCAGGGCAGGCCGAGCGATACTCATGGATTTTATGGGACCGTACCTATGTTCCCTCAGCCCTATGTTCCCTCGGGTCCGCGTCAATATGCCGACGGTCCGATCGACAACCTACCTCAAACCCTCACCCTAACCCTAACCTCCCCCGGGGCAGACACCTAAACCTAACCACCCACCCTCTCCCGACCCCCAGCGCACCTCGGACCAATGCTCCTTCTGAGGGAACATAGGGCTGAGGGAACATAGGGCTGAGGGAACATAGGTATGACCCCGATTTTATGGCAATTCTTTGGTAGATTGGCTGAAATGTCGTCGTTGTCTCCACCAGGATCAGCTACCTATGGTGGCTCATTTCTGCCATGTGTGATGTCGTTGTAACAAATCTTGTGTCTACAGCTCAGCTAAAAAGAAAACAAGGACAACAGATCGCAATTGAACCATGGAGTCTGCCAGTGACGGACAGTAATGTGCAAATTCAAATTGTGGAGTGGATATTCGAGAAAAAAAAACCCTCAAAAGGATACAACAGAAAAGTGCTATTCATTCACATGGGACAATGTGCAGGTAAAGTGCTATTCATTCACATGGGACAATGTGCAGGTAAGAAAAAACACTAATAACTGTGAGACAGCACACAATAGAGGTGAGTGATAGCAAAATTAGAGTTAAAAACATAAACAATGATGAACAGAAATAGAGTATAGGCTATGCAAATGCATGCACGCACGCACACACACACACACACACACACACACACACACACACACACAGCCCTGTTATGTTGTAATACTTGTGTGTCTGTTTTAACTCAGCATGCTGCCTCCACCCCCTATCTGACTCATGTCATGAGAGAGAGAGAGAGAGAGAGAAAGAGAGAGACTGGACAGAGTGGGGGGGATATCGAACAGAGAGAGGGCACACACAACTGTCTGTCTTGTGACGGTGGCGGGTTTCTGCCTATACCAGTGACCACCCCGCTATAAGGCTGCATATTATAGAGAAACACACACACTTTCCCCCCTGTGTGTAATTCCCTGTGTTGTATCTCCCTCTGTAGCACGATGCAGCCCATTTTGGGGGCTTTTAGCTCCTGTTTATCTTTTGGTCTATTTGTGTAACAAACTGCCCTTTAATACTGGTACAGAGCCACTAAAGTATGATATATTGTCTCTGAGATCTCTCTGAGTATTAAGTAAAAGTATCCACACTTTTCCTGGGCTGTGTGTGCTCCAGTTCCTGTCGATTTTATCCAATGAAAGCCAATGAAACTGGTCAGATGACCAATGAAATCCAATGAAATCAACAGGAACTGGAGCACACACAGCCCAGGAAAAGTGTGGATAGACAATTGGAAATACTCTTTGTACTTTAATACAGTACTTGAGTAAGTGTACTCAGTTACATTTCACCACTGGCCCTCCTCTGTTGGACACCAGGGCTGGGATTCAATGCTGTTGATTTATGAACACACACAGTTACAGTTGCATGACTGTATCTTTGTTTTATCGTTGTTATGTGGCTTAGGGGAGAAAGAAATGCACGCACACACACACACACACACACACACACACACACACACACACACACACACACACACACACACACACACACACACACACAGACACACACACACACACACACACACACACACACACACACACTCGTACTGACACAAGCTACAATGCTTGTTCGTTTCATTTTCCTGCTCATCTTCACAGGTAAGACAAATAGTAGCCTATATATATTTGATGTAGAAACTAGAACATAATACATGCATGCCCTGTGACATTTACTATTTCTATTTAGCTTTAATGCACGCTAAAATGATTTCCAAAACGTAGTGATGTGACGATGTCTAATGCAGCTTTAGCTATTGAAAAATAGCAGATATACAAGCTCATAGCGCGGCACCAAGTGCCGCCACTGCCGCACTACGAGCTTTTAGGTCTGCTATTTTTGAAATATCGTGAAAATGTGGCGCAAATCTTTGAATATACATTCTCTTAACTCGAATCTTTGCTTCTGGGGTGTTCCCTGGACCAACATATTATCAGATAATTCTGGGGCTCCTTGACATGAAATAGTTTGAGAACCACTTAAATAGAAACATGGGTTTTTCAGAAAACTGTCGTGATTTAGAAGACAATTTGGAGAATCGTCCTCGGGTCTCAATGGGTTAACTGAGGGGTCATCGATATGACCGTATACTCGAACAAATGTGTCCGACGTGCCAAAGACTTGGTCTTGTAGGCAGGCACCTTTTTAGATTTTAGGTTTTACACACCTTTAGAATGTTCTTAATTTGATCATCATACCCAATTACTGAATGTCAAGAGTCCGGTTTTCTCCAGAATATGTATGACACCGATTTACTACGACACTATATGGCTCATATAGTGGTTCTCAAACGTTTTATTTGCAAGGACCTCCTGATATTAACTCTTAAAGTGTATAAATGAAACCATTTGTACACTCTCAGAGTTACAGACCTGTTGTGGTCATCTGTATGTGTTTCTGGTCATATGTTCTGTCCTTCTGGTATTGTTATTTCTTCCCCCTCTATACACCAAATCTCTTTGCTGAAAATAGCAGATCTACAAGGCGTGGGGACCTGCTGAAAATAGCAGAACTACAAGCTCACAACAACTCCCAACGCAAGGCACAGTGAGCTTGTAGATCTGCTACTTTGTTATATTATTTGGCAAATGTTTGACCAGTTTTTTATCTACAAAGATCACAATGCAAAGCAGCACATTGCATCGCTTTTTAGGCTTGTATATCGTCCATTTTGCATATTATTATTTTTGGTTGCACTTCTCCTACAAATGTTGCCCAAACCTCACAGACATCCGTACACATTATCGCTGCAGTAACAGATAATAATAATAATGGATTTCAATTTTATAGCGCTTTTATATGCACTACGTGCCTACTCAAAGCGATTTACAATGGTCCATTCATTCATACATTGTAATGTGATCCAGATGTATCAGTCCAGATGTGTTGTATTACATTGAAATGTGATTACTTCCAAAGCTTGCAGGCCCAGTATAGCAAAGGGGCTGCGATGTAAAGTAATATAGGTACAATTATACTCAAGTAGCCTACTTCTTCAGTCCATACATCTCAGAGGCAAAGATTATACTTTTACTCCACTACAATTATTTGAAAAGTTTAGTTGCTACCAGTTATTTTGATTATTATTACCAAATATACATTAACCACTTAAGCCCAATATAGGTTTGGGACAGGATCAATCCCCCCCCCATTGGGACAAAACCCTGCCTCCAACAGACCTGTCCCTGAATGCGTGGCTATGATCATACTACGGTGTTACACAAAAGCATCAAAGGTGGCAGATCTACAAGCTCGAAACGTTTTGAGCTTTTTATTTTTATTTGAATCCTGAAAAGGAACAGTTTTGGACATAATGAGGTTTCCTGCACACGACCATGTAAGCGACCATGTGATCATGTAAGACAGGTAACGCTATAGTCCAGAGCAGCAGAGTTCAAGCCTATAATCAATCTATTCTGCGGCTAATGTCAAAAGTTTATGGCAGCATTCATAGGTTACAAGTTCAGGCAAATAATACACAAAGGCTATTGATCGAGAGACGACATCATGGGTTTTCGGTCATACACAAATTCTTGGCAAACAGAAACACTGCCTAGTCAAATTAATATCAAATGAGAACTGTGGTCAAGTCAAGACACGTTTCCACAAAAACAGCTCTTGTGACCAGCTGCTCCGGATTGTGCCTCAAGCTCATTTGCATGTTTGATGAATTGAACAATTGGGTGGACCGGACCCTCTTGTAAACAAGTGTAGTGCTTAATTGGGTCGTCCACTCACAGTTAACAGTCTTTGTATTGAGTTGTGCCTGAAATGTACTGTAATTCTGCATGCAAACTGTTAATAAATATTTCAGTCAATCAATCAATGCAAGTCCAGTGGCCGGCCCATGACTCTGGAATACAGTGTATACAGGGGAAAAGGACAGGTAATATATAGATCCATGGGGAACTCAGTAAAATGTGGTTTATTGACCTTAAATGCATTAAAACCTGGAAAGCATGTGTCACTTTAACCATTGTGTTATACTTTGGCTGTTCAAAAATAGCAGATCTACAAGCTCATAATGATTTGTGCAAATCTTATATACCGAACATTTTTGCTTCTGGGGGTCACAGGAACAAAATTAAGCACCTATACATAATACTCAATCAATCCAAGATATGTGCGCATACTCTGAGCATTCATGTTTGGCTCTTTTGGTCAAGCATGCAACGTATGCACCTACTAAACCAAATGTTCCTGGTGCCAGGCTCAGCAGATTCAGGAACGGCAGCACCCATGCCAACCGTAATGCCAACCCAGAAGCCATCCGATGACCTGAAGCCAACCCAGAACCCATCCGATGACCTGATGCCAACCCAGAAGCCATCCGATGACCTGATGCCAACCCAGAAGCCATCCGATGACCTGATGCCAACCCAGAAGCCATCCGATGACCTGATGCCAACCCAGAAGCCATCCGATGACCTGATGCCAACCCAGAAGCCATCCGATGACCTGATGCCAACCCAGAAGCCATCCCATGACCTGATGCCAACCCAGAAGCCATCCGATGACCTGATGCCAACCCAGAAGCCATCCGATGACCAGGATTCAGCTGCAAGAAAAGGTGTGTAGAATTGTGTTCAATGACAGTCAACAGGAATGTGTAGTCCTGCAATGGCTTGTGCATTCCAAACTCATTCAGGGGTCATCGATATGTCCATAAATGTGTCCATGTCAAAGACTTGGTCTTGACCGTTGGTTTTCTTTTTTTACACACCATTATAATGTTCTTATTTTGACCATAAGACCCAATTACAGAATTTCAAGTCTCTCCGGACACTATTCAGGCCCGCTTTTGCAGGCCGAACAGTTGCAATATTAGAAGTGCAACTGTGCATGTGCATAGACATATAGGCACGAGACTGTATTATCTCGTGCCTATGACTTTAACGCCTGCACTTTAATGGATGTGTGCACCTTTGTACTCTGGTATCCGCTATGTGAACTGTTTGTTTGTTTGTACTGTTTCATTCATTGTTTAATGTACTGTCTACGCTGCAACCCAATTTGCCCTTCGGGGACACTAAATAAACTTGAACCTTGAACTACTGTAGAGAGTTCAGATGTTCTCTCCAGATGTTGCTGTAATGCAGGGGCCGGTGCCCACACTTTTTGACTTGGGAGCTACTTTCAACAAGATCTACCCACTGAAAACATTATAAAGAATGATGCTTTATGTCCACAATAATTTTGAGTTGTAAGTCTTTTAGGTTGTATTTACATTTGCACTGTGGCAGCGCTTCGATACGTCATCAGTATCGCGTTGATCCCGCCTCTAGCGGCCTTATACGGCCGCATGTCTCTCTCCGGTCAGGAATGGTTGGGAGTGCATCGTCTCTGCCCGAGAGGGACCAGATGGGAGCAGGAGGGGGGAAACTCACTGCTGCCACCAGCTGGCGGAGTCGGGTATACCATCTAGTAGTGGCTCCAATCGAAATGGACTATCTTCCTAAATGAAGAATCTTTTGTTCTGCTCGGTTTCAGGTAAACAGGTGTGTAGTTACCATGACGTAGTGGTCCACCTGGACCTGAGGGCAGACAACAGGCTGTACACGGCAACACGGCCCGTTTTGAACCACACCAAAATCACAGAGGTTACCATGGATGTGTCGCTCAATGCTATTTTAGACGTGGTAAGTCGAAAAGTCGTCTTTTCAATAAAAAGTAGTACCCACCATTTTCTTTTTACTTCAGTAGACGTATCAATATCATATCGTAGAAATAACTAAATGTATGGTATACAACATTTACATCATGACATGCCCCAAAATGGGACACCATTGTTGTTTGCATCTACTTAAACATACTTTTCAGATATTTTCAGATATGAGGTATTGTAATTGTCGTCTGTGTATGCTTACTCATAGATTGAGAAAGACCTGAAATTCATCTCAAACATGTGGATTTCAATGGTGAGTTCTGATTTGTAGGGTGGAAATCTTGTATTTGCAAGACTTGTAAGCTGTCAGAAACTAGATTTAACAACTGAAATACATGCAATTTACAATTTGTTCAAGTACAATTACAAGAATACATACATTTATGTTACATTTACAACATCATTTTGGCGTGGAGCAGGGGATGCGTACACTCTTCCGACCATTGTTTTCCGACATGCGTAAAACGACCGGATTAAGGTTGGCGACCATGCGTTAAGGTTGGCGACCGGATTAAGGTTGGCGAACATGCGTTAAGGTTGGCGACCATGTGTTAAGGTTGGCGACCGGATTAAGGTTGGCGAACATGCGTTAAGGTTGGCGACCATGCGTTAAGGTTGGCGACCATGTGTTAAGGTTAGCGACTGGATTAAGGTTGGCGAACATGCGTTAAGGTTGGCGACCATGTGTTAAGGTTGGCGACCGGATTAAGGTTGGTGAACATGCGCTGCTCTGTGCTTGCGGTTATCGTTATAGGTTATGGGTTTGAGGTAGGTTGGTGGAATGGTTATTGTGAGAAAATACCAGTAAATGAGTAGATATATAAACACTTTAATTGGAAAAAGCTACACCCTGGTGATTCTATCCTGATTCACTAAGCTGTCAACGGACTCAGCATTCGTGTCGCCAAAAGAAAGGGCGTTCCACAGTAAAGAGCAGTCATTTACACGCTATTTACAAACGGCTTATTAGTGAATCAGGACCGTAATATGACATGTAAAATAATTAGACTTGATTGATTTGTTTGTAATTTTCCTTCCACTGTAGACATGGGAGAATGAGCACATATCCTGGGATCCCTCTGAGTTCTGTGGAATTGAATTCATTACTGTACCCACTGAATGGCTGTGGAAGCCTGACCTCATCATCGAAGAGAGGTGTGTGCACACACACACACACACACACACACACACACACACACACACACACACACACACACACACACACACACACACACACACACACATACGTACATAGAGATAGAGAGATATGATGCAGCACCAGTTGTTCAACTTTTCATGCTATGAATGCATAATATAACGTGTATTTGGATACCAGCACAGCAGTGCTAACTGAGGCATTAACATGTCAATATTGCCACCATGGAGGAGGAGCACAAACAACTATTCGGATAGTAATGGCAAGCTTCAAATGCTAATTTGAAGTCTCATGTGAGGGCCAATGCAGACAGTATAAGAACTAGGCCTTGTGTGTGTGTGTGTGTGTGTGTGTGTGTGTGTGTGTGTGTGTGTGTGTCCAGGTTAGAGATGGATAAGGTTGTTCCTAGCCCCTACGTGACCGTCCACTGCAACGGGACAGTCTTCGCTCTGAATAAAGAAGTGGTCGTCAGCACCTGTATGATGAACGTCTACAAGTTCCCCTTCGACACTCAGTCCTGCGACCTCACGTTTGCCTCCGGGATATATGATCGTGAGGGAGCCCTGCACCGTTTGTGTTTGAATGTACTGTATGTGTATTTGTGTGTGTGTGTGTGTGTGTGTGTGTGTGTGCATGTGCGTGTGCGTGCGTGTTGATTTTGTCCACTAAAGCTATGACAATTCGAATGTTCGTCGACTACCTTTTTTCACTGACAGTTACGATGACTAAAACTAAGACTACATATATTGTCTATTTCGTCAACAAAATAAACGTACGGGGTCACGGCACCAATGTAACGCCCGGGATTCGAACCCGGGTCTCCTGTGTGGAAATCCAACATTTTAGGGACAATTCATACTGCTATATTTTAGAGCCGAATATAAGTTGGTTCTGTAGAGACTACAATGTGACGTCATTCGAGGTTCGGGGAGAGCCAAAATCGTTCCGGCACTACAGCAGTATGTCCTCATTCATTCAGAGTTTAATTTGTCGGCCATGAAGCCAAGGAACCACCGGGAGTTTTGAAGAGACACTAAGACGACTTCCAAATACTTGTATAGCTGGGAGGTGAGCTAGGATAAATGAAGTGGCTGCAGTGTTGTTGTCACTCAGACCGGCATCCGGGCACTTTTTCAGGCAGTTCATGGAACTGCTGCATGTCTTGTCCTCTCCTCTTGTCCTCATCTAGCCTAATTGTTTTGGTGTCTGAATAACCTCAGTGCTTTCTCTCTCCCGTTCCTTTACCAGCTGAGGAATTGCAGCTCAAAGCAGCCTTTGACCTCGCTCTCACCCGTTACTTTTCCGTGATGATGATTAGGAACGAGTATGATTGGATGTTTCAGAACTTTTCCTACGTCGAAATCAACGCGTCGGACTTCAGGCCAAATCGCATTGTCTACACTGTAGGTATTGTTCCTACAGGCCAGGCCAGGGGTCTTCAACGTTTCTCATCAGGCCAGTACACCCCTTAGCTGAGAGATAGATGAAGCAGGGACCCCCCCCCCCCCCCCATATTCTATACAATTATTGTGTTGCAGATTTAAGTTTTTCATACATTTCATAGACCTGTTTGACAGCACTGTGTTGGATTCATGCTAATGTGTATTTGCAGACATTTAACCACTTTAACCCTCAATACTTTTGCAATAAACCTGACCTTATACTCCTTGGGCTATTCTTTTTACAGCAAGCCTCTTTGCCGAAAATAGCAGAAAGTTCACAAAGCCCTGCAGCGCTTTTTTTTTTGGCTAAAGTTCTCCTCGGAATAGGGTTCAAGTGGTTAATGTAAAAGACAAATATGAATATCCTATCACATAAAGATTTGGCAGGCCTCCTGTAGTAACTCTGAGGACTCCATAGGGGTCCCGGCCGGGCCCCCCTGTTGAAGACCCCCCGGGCTAGGGTGTTTTGTCTACATCTTAATGCAAGCTGTTCCAGTTGCAATTTCTGAACCGTCTCTCTAGGCTGACCCTCTGACATCCCCCTCCATGCAGGTCACCATGAACAGGAAGGCCGTCCT
This sequence comes from Protomyctophum bolini, assembly GCF_963924005.1. Classification (NCBI taxonomy): domain Eukaryota; kingdom Metazoa; phylum Chordata; class Actinopteri; order Myctophiformes; family Myctophidae; genus Protomyctophum; species Protomyctophum bolini. The sequence continues at coordinate 37,620,870 of NC_137878.1, read as the reverse complement.
CTACATCGTCAACTTCCTGCTGCCCGTCTTGTGCTTCCTGTGTCTGGACATGGCGTCCTTCCTGATCTCGGACGGCGGCGGAGAGAAGCTGAGCTTCAAGGTCACCGTGCTGCTGGCGGTCACCGTTCTACAGCTCATTCTCAACGACATCCTGCCCGCCACGTCCAACAGGATGCCCCTCATTGGTAACGTGTAGCTCCGCCTCCATATAGCGTTGTTACTTTTGAGCCCGTGGCGTGCACCTCCCGGTAGAGCCTCTCATCTGTAGTAAGAAAAATCACACCCGTGTGAACTGAGTGGTGCAGTCCCCCCCCACCCCCCATCTCTCTCTCTCTAGCTCTCTCTCTCATTAGCAGGCAACATTCCAGCACTATCTCTCTCTCTGTTTCTGGCGCCCCCTACTGGTACCCTATAGTCATATACTCGTGCTCATGGGCATGGCCAGTTTGGCCACATAGGTGAACATGGACATGCCACATACATACATAGGTGTACACGGTCATTGCTGGTTAAAAAATAAAAATAAAATAAAAAAATACACAATGGACTTCTTGTGCTTAGAAGCATTGAGCATGAATTGGACCCCAATGGAAACAAGCCATAGTTTGTTTTTTCTTGGGTTATACTTATACATCCTTTTAGCTTTCCTGTGCTCTTTTTGGCAAACTGTCAATCAATCAATCATTCCTTATAGCAATCATCGTACCACTGTAGCATTTGTTCAGCAGGGAACATAACCTTTGGGGTCAGCCAGCCCAGCCCAGGATGAGATGTTATAATCTTTGCATCATTCGTATACACAATATAATAATCTATTTAGATGTCACGGTTGGTTACATGAATCAACACCTTGTGTCCTGCCCACAGCGATGTACTGCTTTAGTTACATGAATCAACAACTTGTGTCCTGCCCACAGCGATGCACTGCTTTAGTTACATGAATCAACAACTTGTGTCCTGCCCACAGCGATGCACTGCTTTAGTTACATGAATCAACAACTTGTGTCCTGCCCACAGCGATGCACTGCTTTAGTTACATGAATCAACAACTTGTGTCCTGCCCACAGCGATGTACTGCTTTGGGAGTTTTTCTCTGATGCTGCTGAGTCTGTTGGAGACACTGCTTGTGACGTATCTGCTGGAAAAAGACTCCCAGAAGACGGAGACCGTGGACAAAGACCTCAACCTGAAGGAGGACAAGACCACAGGCAGAGGTGAGACATTGTTTACAACAGTGGTTCAACTTGTTCCAGAGGTGAGACATTGTTTACAACAGTGGTTCAACTGGTTCCCAAAACGTTTTAGCTCACGACTGAGGAAGGTCGAAGGACCGAAATGTTGCATTTATTTGGTCATTACATAAAAAAGCTCTTGAACCAGCGAGTGGCAGTGTGCAGGTCTCCCTCTTTCTCCTATGTGTGTCTGCAGTCTGCTGCTCTTTCTCCTGTGTGTCTGCTGCTCTTTCTCCTGTGTGTGTCTGCAGTCTGCTGCTCTTTCTCCTGTGTGTCTGCAGTCTGCTGCTCTTTCTCCTGTGTCTGCAGTCTGCTGATTTCTCGGCGACGCACCTGCTGTTATTAGTAAGTCGAGTGTGCGGAAGTCTTCTCTTCAATAGCTCACGACCCAAAAGTGAAATTAGAGTTTGCCCGGGCCGGGACCCAGACTAGTGAAAATAGCACATCTACTACAGGCTCACAACGCGTCGCCTTGTGCCACACTGAGCTTGTATTTTCACTACTACTTAGCCTATACTTGTTTTTTTCTTTCAATAAAACACACAAAGACAATAGATAAACATCACATATGTTTCCAGATATCGTCTTATATGAATAATTATACACAAAAAGTATATTTTTGGTAAAATAAATGAATAAATAAAAATAAATAGCATTGGACACTCGCACTTCTGAATGTTAAGCACTTCGGAAAGGTCCTCTATGAATTAAGATTATTATTATTATGTGTAATTTGCTCATTTCAGAGAAGAGATGGTTTTACAACGATGTCCCTGATGGTGGTGATGAGAGAGAGACAACGCACAACAAGCTACAGAGTATGGAAGAGGTTAGCGTCACAAGCTACAGAGTATGGAAAATGAAAAGGAAAGGTACTATGTTTACCCAGGGTAACTAACTGGACTAAGCTCAAGAACTTGTTTACAGCCAGGCCCTGCTCATAGAACATTTCATGGTAGAGGTTCAATGCCTTGTCCAAGCTAGGGCACTTCAGCAGTGGTAATTATAACGTGCCGTGCCAAGGTTAGCGTCACAAGCTACAGAGTATGGAAGAGGTTAGCGTCGTGTCACCATTATACATGCATCTCTAGTGCACTGGTTCTCATCCTTTGGGTCGGGACCCCCAAATAACAGTCAGTGAAGTGACAATTTATAGTCATTTAAGGCCTTTGTATATATAAAAAAAGCCTACTGCCTCGAAAGTAACCGATATATACTGTAAACATTGGCCAAGTTGTATAATAATAATGATATAAGAAAGTGGCAACAGTTTTGAAAATAGCACTGGTGCAGCGAGCTGGTAGATCGGCTATTTTCCCAATATTTATCTGAAGAAAACTAAACAAATAAGTGTCCTTATTAGCATAATTGTTGGTCCAAAAAAAATCGAATGTCAAATATACCACGCTTAGACAAGTCACCGTCCACTTAATAAACACTAATTATAAACAATCTAATGTGTGTTTCTAGGACAACAATCTCAAAGGGGAATCTCATGGTTTCCAGGTGATCCTGGACGAGTTGAGAGACCTGGAGAAGAACCTGCGTGTGTTCTTTATGAGTAAAGAAGCTGGGGGCAGGCCTGCAGGTTACTGGACCCAAATGGCCACCAGAATCAACAAAGCCTTCTTCATTGTCTACGTGACAACGGTCGTCGTGTTTCTGATCGCCATCTTTAGTGCATGGAGTCCTGAATACTAAATCAACACAAGCTGCAGCAGCTAGTCTATTGCTTATTTGATCGTTATTTGTGAATGTTGAACACTGAGTCTTGAGTGACTGCTCATAGTATTTAGAGTACTCCTAGTCGACATCTGGCTTTTGAAATTACATCATAGGGCAGCCAAGTCTATGGACTTGTAATGTTTGTTTAGAACACTTTAAACAAACGTTACCAGGTGCCTGCACTCACTTAAGTTCACACACACACACACACACACACACACACACACACACACACACACACAAGTGTGATTTTTCCTATCATGCAGCCACTTTACGTCTCTTTACTGTGGTAGCAAATGTCTGCTTCTGTGTACTGTAGGCCTGTAGACTTTTAAAATAAAATAATACTAATGGTGGCAGTATTGACATGGTAATGCTTCAGTTAGCACTGAAAGGGTTCATGAGCAGCAATTGAGCCTAAAGACACCATTTGAATAGCATTGAACTCTATATACCTCGACTGAGTGTAAGTCAAGGGGCCAGCTATGCACTCCAATGTTGAAGTGCTGCCTGGGCCCTAGTGGTAAGAGGAAGGACTGCAGCCGGACCCGTGGATTCTTGACGAGGAAACCCCGTGCAACCGAGCGCCCAATGTTAAAGCCCAGCTGCACTTCCGCATTTGGACACCAACATTTGGCTTTGCGCCAGTTCAGTCTCTATCCTTTTAATACTCTATGGTGTAAGTGTGAAGCAGTGTGTACTACAGGTGTGATCTTCATTACCATAGATGGAATGTGGTTTAAACCCAGAGACAATGTTTTGGTCTTCATCCATGCCTTAACGTTGATATGCTACGGCCAATGTGATTATTATTTGTTGAATCCGTTTGGAACCTCTATATCTACACTGCTACGCTTTAGCTCCGAGGTGCAGAGGTTCCGAAAAAAAGCTATCCCTGCGCTGGTAGAAATGGAGTCTAGGCTGGGTAGAGCCGGTCGACAAGTAGATTATACCCCCTTTGCAGTATTTATTTCAAAAAGTAAAAGTATCAGAACCAAGATACAGTTGATAAACTTAAGGCACCTAACATTTTCACTGAGGCATCAAACAACCATGTACAAATCTACATTTTTATTTAAGCCTGATTTAACCTTGAGTACGGCCGGTATCAATGTTCCCTGTGAGCATGTTTTTCACACACACACACACACACACACACACATTTCGATTTCTTTATTTGAATCCACAAATTACAATTAATTTTACAAGGAAACAAATATAACGGGGTTGACAGTTCATGTTCACTTAAGGATACACATGGCACCTCCTTCTCCACACAGACAAACTGCCTATAACAGACGAGACAGAACAGTATTTGGCAAGTTGTTTGGCTTTGCTTTTTGTCATGCCAGCTATTCTTAGGCCACTCATGGTCAGTTTATGCACATGGCCCAGGCTTCCGAATATCAGTATGGCAAATCTACAGCGATACCCCAAGTTTGTTATGCTTCCAAGTAATGGTTGATACTTAGAATATTTATATTGGAATGCCTGGTCCATGTACAAATCTCACACACACACACACACACACACACACACACACACAAAGTAAAGATACAGGCCTAGTTCTTACTGTCTGCACTCTGCATATTGGCCCTCACATGAGACTTCAAATTAGCATTTGAAGCTTGCCATTAGCCTACTATCCAAATAGTTGCTTGTGCTCCTCCTCCATGGTGGCAATATTGACATGTTAATGCCTCAGTTAGCACTGCATTTTGAGCCATTTTGAATAGCATTGAACTCTACCTGGACTGAGTGTGTGAAGTACTGTGTAGCCTACAGGTGTGACCTTCATTACCAGATGGAATGTGGTTTCACCCGTGAAAACGTTTTGGGAGTCTCACACATCCAAGCCTTTAATGTTGATATACTACAGCCGTATGATTATTTTATTTGTTGGATTTGTTATTGCCATGTCATTCTGTAACATATTTTTTTCAACCACAGGTGAACAGGCGAAAGGGCCTTTCTGAGTGGAGTTTGCATGTTCTCCCCGTGTCCCCTAGGGTAGGTACGCTCACATGTTCTCCCTGTGTCCCCTAGGGTAGGTACGCAGCGCTCACATGTTCTCCCCGTGTCCCCTAGGGTAGGTACGCTCACATGTTCTCCCTGTGTCCCCTAGGGTAGGTACGCTCACATGTTCTCCCTGTGTCCCCTAGGGTATGTACGCTCACATGTTCTCCCTGTGTCCCCTAGGCCTAGGGTAGGTACGCTCACATGTTCTCCCAGTGTGTCCTAGGGTAGGTACGCTCGCATGTTCTCCCTGTGTCCCCTAGGGTAGGTACGCTCACAAAAACATGCCGTAATCCTGATATCTCACTTGACAGCATGCATGTTCAGCTGCAGTCGGTCAGGGCGATATCAACAATTAAATTCAATGGATTGCTCAGCAGCAGTGGCAACATTTAAAATACACATTATAATATAACAAGCACTGCGTTTTTGCATTGTTTTAATCTCTCTTTGCCTCTCACATAGGCTACTACTACTGGTCTAACACACACACACACACACAAAATAATTATAGCACACACAAGGGAATCACAGATTTGAAAACTTTATTGAAAGAAAAACATTTAGCATATTTACAGAACATGAACACTATGAACATCAAAACATTTGCCAATAACTGCAACTAAATGTTTTGTCCCCCAGTGTGAGTCATCATGTGTGACATTAGATGACCTCTTTGACTACAGCCTTTTCCACAAACAGTACATACAAAGGGCTTTTCCCCTGTGTGAGTCCTCATGTGTGATTTTAGATAATCCATTTTACCAAAGCCTTTGCTGCAAACTGTACAAGTAAATGGCTTTTCCCCTGTATGGGTTCTCATGTGCACCTTTAGACCTGCCATGCGACTACAGCCTTTGCCACAAACTGTACAACTAAAGTGCCTTTCCCCTGTATGAGTCCTCATATGTGACATTAGATGACCTTGTTGACTATAGCCTTTTCCACAAACTTTACACTCAAAGGGTTTTTCTCCTGTGTGAGTCCTCATATGTATTTTTAGATTGCATGTTCTAACAAAGCCTTTGTCACACAATGAACAAGTAAAGGACCTTTCTGCTGTATGAGTCGTCGTGTGTGACACCCTTTGTCCTTCCACATTTTGTGTCTTGGGTGATGCCAGTTTGTTTAAAGCTGACTGATCATCCCTGCTCAACTCCCACTCATCACTGTCTTCAGTATCAGATTCAGAACAATGCGAAGAGATAATCTGGTCGTCACTAGTTGGTTGTGATTTTCCGCAGTCCTCGGAATCACCTGTCATGTGTTCAGTTGACGCGCTGGCTACCGTCTCTCCGTTTTCAACGTCATCCCCAATTGTCACCGCTAGTATTATCAAGCCTTCCTCTTGTGTGAGAAGTTTCTCCACTCGCTCCTCTTTAATACGAGGAGGCTCTGGTTCTCCTTTAACCACAATGGAGTTCCTCCCCTGATTTTGCAGGATGTCTAGGCAAAAGATAAAATGGGACGAAAAATATGAATATACTTGAAATATTGTTATGTACCATATATACAGTATACACAACATAATTGTTTGTGGATGTATCAAACACAAACATTTTGATAAATAAAGTATTATAGTGTAGTTCATATCAGCTACGTTGTGCTGTTTACATCACAATACAACGGTCAGCCGTGCATATTTTGTCCTTTCTATACTTTGGAGAAACTATAAAAGGTTATTGAGCATTCTGCAAAAAACACCACAATGGAACATTACAACCACAATGGGATAGGGTTACTCTAAAATACAGTCAAAAATGTAAACTTGACTCTGACACTCATTCGCTACCAACCTGCTCTGTGTGAGTTGATGTTCTCCTTCAACGCCATATCCAGTAGTCTGCTTTTGCGGTAGATCTCTTGTCTCAGGCAGAAAGCTTCGTCCTCATACTCTGATAGCATTCTTCCAACGGTCACACAGATGTCTTCAGCTGCTGCAGATAGTCGCCCATTGACCAAGGACATCAGCGACTGTAGGAAGGCCATTTCTCAAAGCTATAGCTCTGTGTGTCCTTGTGACAAATAGACCAACACGACAAGAGAGAGGTTCAGTTCTTAACAACTTGCAGAGATCAATGTGTGACATCGAACAAAACATAGCACTGTTAAATACTCACAGAGGGTGTATGATGGTCCAATCAGAGAAGAGTTGGTGTGTGTGTGTGTGTGTGGGGGGGGGGGGTACAGACCAATAATAGACAGAATCTGAACAATGGTTGCTTAAGTGCCCCCACTTAACCATTCAAGTACCAGCTCTAGTCTTAACAGAAATCCACTCCTTCTCATACCAAGTATAGGCTACAAATACTTAACTTTTCAGCTCTATTTAAAAAAATAAATAAAGATGCATGTATTTATATTTGGTATAACTGCAGATCAAAAAATATTAAATTGTACAATAATAACAATATACCAAGCCTTAATGTTAAATAGGCCACTGGTTCTCAAAGTGAGCTGTGGGGAGTCCAGGGTTCTGTGGGGAGTCCAGGGTTCCGTGGGGAGTCCAGGGTTCTGTGGGGAGTCCAGGGTTCTGTGGGGAGTCCAGGGTTCCGTGGGGAGTCCAGGGTTCCAGGGGAAATGAGAAACAGTGTATAGACTTGAGCCATATTTTTATTCGCTATTCAAAAACAGCTGATATACGAGCTCACACCATGTTCAATTGTGAGTGTGTGTATAGATCTACTCTTTTCCACAGAAAAACAATGACAATGGGTGGACAAATCTAATCTAATGGGGAAAGCCTACCTGGCAATGCTATAGCTCTGTGTGTCCTTGTGACAAATAGACCAACAATAAGAGAAGAGAGACGTTCAGTTCTTAACTTGCAGAGATGGAACGTTTGTGTCGTCGAACAAAACATGGCACTGTTAAATGCTCACATAGTGTGTGTGTATAGTATTGTTGTATTGTATTGTATGTACATTTATTGCATATGCCCAGGCCCCATGGCCTACTAAAACTCTATTTAGATGACAGATCTGCTCCAGCCAGACTTTGGACACTAGATGGCGGTGTCTACTTTGCTTGATCTTTCTCAGCTCATCTTCTTGAGCAAGGATGCCGCAGGTCAAATGTTGACCCTCACCCAACCCATGCTCAGTGGTGGAAATTAACTAAGTACAAGTATGGGGCTCAAGTCAAGTGCTGCATGTAGTACAATTTGAAATACTTTTACTGTACTGGAGTATTTTCACTTTTCAATACTTTTACTTCTTCTTCTTTCGTGTGTCATCATCAGATGTCGAGCTCAGTATAGCGTGTGCAGCCATGTGCCCTCGTCTCAGGTCCCACATGGAATAGGCCGCCCCAGTGGTAAGTAATCTACGGTATATGTAATTTTCTAAATACATGTAAAAAGTACAATCATTTGGATCCGAGACGTAGTGGAGTAGAAGTAAAAGTATATTGGGAATTGGAAATACTCAAGTTAAGTACAGTACTTAAAGTAAAGGTACTTAGTTATACTTTAACACTGAAAGCGATCTCCCTCACGCTGACCCGAGAGGTCGTCAGCGTCAGCTCACGGTTACAGCGAAAGAGGCTTTATACTAAGACTGTGACCAAGTAACAGCCAAGATAGGGTCTAATGAGCTATTTAAGTAGGATAATCGCAGTTGAACTGAAAGATCCTTTTCTTCTGAGATTTCCAGTGAAGATTATCGACAACACAGAGGTGTCGTGCTTCAGACTACAGATTCAGCTCCCAATGGGAGTATAGGTGAAAAAAAACAATGGATTAACCACTTAAATAAACCTTCTTGGTTTTCGAGCAGTGGTCCTCGACTCCTCGTGGGAGTAAATGGTGCATTTATATAGTGCCTTTATCCAAGGAGATGTGCATTACATTCACCCATTCACACACTCACACACTCACACGCCATACACATGGAGGTGGAACCCATGCGAGGCACCAACCTGCACATCGGGAGCAATTATGGGTTCAGTGTCAAGGACACTTCGACACTATAACTCCGGGGGAGTCCGGAATCGAACCGGTAACCTCACGGTTCTCTTCCAGAGTCCCAGCTGCTCTACCGGCCACTCTACCCCTGAGCCACTGCCGCCATTGTAGATCTCTATACGTTTGCCTATCTCTCCAATGGTAACACATCTATACAGCATTATGGACAAAATCTTAATCTAGCGATAACAAAATATTCTAAGTATTGGGTCCAAGAGGCTAAGGGCTGTATTTTGCGTGTCTTAAGTACCAGGTCTTATTCCCTAACTTGAGTAAACGAAAGACCTGGAGGCGTGATCAATGCTCTTTGGCCACTCAGAATAGCCAAATGGCATTGCTCACGCCTCCAGGTCTTTAGTTTACTCAAGTTAGGGAATAAGACCAGGTACTTAAGACACGCAAAATACAGCCCTTAATCTCATCAAATGGTGGTCTGGGGCTCACTGCGTCGCACGTCAACAACATTGAATCTATGTTTGTCTAAAGTGCTCTAAACAAACATTAAATAAGGCCATAGACTATAATTTCCGAAAACCAGACGTTGGAGAGGGGACAGCGCCCGCTCAAACACAAATGCTTACAAAACAAACTGTAGAAAGGCACACGTCACGTCAACCAAACAAGACAAGAGTTTGAATTGCGGAAAGGTCGAAACCTGAGACCATGTACAAGAAACTCTCCTTGTAATGACCTCAAAAGCCCTAGATCTGTATCATCGTGCAAAGGAAAACGAAGATAATGATAATGGAGTGTCAATTGGTTTCGAACATGGGAGAAGAAAGGACAGAGGAAAGGAGAGCGGAAGCAAAGAGAAGCGGTGAAAAGGTTCTTGGCCCTCCTCCAAGAGGTGCAGGTGTCTAGGAGACAATGCTGGGGCCCCTGCGCTGCCCCCGGTGGCATGGGTGGGTGGCCTGATGGCACGCTGCTGTGTGGAAAGACCGGCTTCCGCTCTGAGCCGGACCTATAGGCTATGGGAAAACAAACCGAGCCTATGATGGCAAACACACACCGAGGGAGGGGCTTTGGTGTGTGTGTGTGTGTGTGTGTGTGTGTGTGTGTGTGTGTGTGTGTGTGCGTTGGCTAAATACTGTTCTGTCTCAGCTATTTTGCGCAGTCTGTCTATCTGGAGAAGGCGATGTTTAATCTATCCTTTGGTGGCTTTAACCCATTCTGACCGGGCACCCATTTTGGTGTTGGCATCATGTTATGCTTTAGCTATTGAAAAATAGCAGATCTACAAGCTCATATCGCGCCACCGAGTGGCGCGATACGAGCTTGTAGGTCTGCTATTTTTGAAAAATTCGAAGAACGACTGACATTTTTAGAATCTGATCTCAGGTCAGAATGGGTTCATCAGACCAGTGTGTGTCCCATGGAAACCTCGTATGAATCTGATCTCAGGTCAGAATGGGTTAAAGAAAACATACTGTAGGCTACTGTACATAGTGTCAAGTATAGTAGTATGTCATCAATGTGCTATCTTTGTTCCTCTGTGTGTTAAGTAGTACGTATAGGCCGATGTCATCAATGTGCTATCTTTGTTCCTCTGTGTGTTAAGCATGTGCAGCAGACAGTTGTATAATGTAACCTTCTCCTGGTCCTGGTCCTGTTTGGATCTATTGTATTGCGCCTCATGGGCAGATCCAAATAAAATAATTCAAATTCAAAACTGTGTGTGTGTGTGTGTGTGTGTGTGTGTGTGTGTGTGTGTGTGTGTGTGTGTGTGTGTGTGTGTGTGTGTGTGTGTGTGTGTGTGTGTGTGTGCGCGCGCGCGCATGCTTGACTGTTTCTAAGCGGATGTGTGTGTGTAAGAGAATTACAGAGAGAGAAAGTCTATGTATTGGATGTGGGAGTGTTTCTTATCCGTACTCTGGATGAATTGGGTGAGAAAAAAAGAGTTAAAAAAAGAGTCAAAGCACAATATTGTTTTGTGAATTCTGTCTGTCACTATATGGACAGAAGTATAACCTAATATTCATACACACAGCAAATGCAAAAGCTCATGAGAAAGTGAACCAGTAGGCTAGGCCTCTCTTGAGATGTCATTTCCTAAAAAAGAATAAACAAAAAAACAATAATGTGAGCTAAAAAGGTCTCATGTCGGCCTGATTGTTTATCAAATAGCTAGACGTCCGTTTTCTTATTTTTCTACCCTTTCTTAATTTTTGTGAAATTAGTTATTACCACGCCATCTCGACACACAGAGGAGCTGCTTGAAAATCTGCAGTCCAGGGCAACAACATACTGCGTGATGATATTAACATTTATTCAACGGTAAAACTGACCTTGGAATGTCCTATATAGAAATGTTCTCCCAGGTTTGCCACCTCTACTCTTTGTTCGCTGTATTGTGCCTATTGTATGAGGCTATTGTAAGAAATAAAAATGTCACCCAATTCAAACGGGCCTAGCTGGTTCTGAGCTAATGAGATGTGTCTTGCTTGATAGTATAGAGTAGACTAACTCTCTATTACAGGAAACAGGAGAGACTTGTTTTAAAGTAAAACAATACAAAATAAATGGCTCAATAGATTACATTTGATCCGTCATCCATTGCCACACATAATGAGGTTGTAATATTTTCTGTCTTTCAGTTATTGTTGAGGTGGAAAACAAACAAAGCTATATCGATTCGCCTCAATGTACAGGCAGCCGGGGTTATACATCAGTGGCATACACAGACAGACAGATTTATTTTTTCAGTTGCAGATGAAGAGATGATCATGTTTTCAGTCCCCTGCTACCCCTCTCACAGGCAAAGGAAGGAAGGAAGTCCTTTTTACCGTAAATCGAGCACCATGTGATCTTTCTCTCCAACGTTCCTGCAGCCAGAGGCAATAGCCTACAGTAGCTCAGCTGACAGAGCTGGTGGTGCTGCATGAGACGTCCTCATGTTTAGGCTGGGGCCTCTCAAAAAAATACCTCAACATTACTTGAGTACTTGACCACTGTCTGTACTCTGCAGGACTGGTTATCAACCAGAGCCAGGTCTGTCTGTCTGTCTGTCTGTCTGTCTGTCTGTCTGTCTGTCTGTCTGTAGGAGGATGTGGTGTGGTGGTGGCAGTATGTATACATGTAGTAGCCTATGCTGGTGATGCTGACCATAGACATTGCTGACATCTGCATACATTATTGTATAGCGTCAACAGCCCCATGGCCTGGGGGGACAGGCGCACTGTGATTGGCTAGCCAGCGGGTCGTCAGGACAACCGCAGCACGGCTGTCACTCGGTGAACCCGGAGCCATAGGTGAACCGTCGCGATTTTCACAAAAAAATAATAAAGTCATAATTTAAAAAAAGATGTAAAACAAACAAACAAACAAACAAACAAAAACTCAACCAGCAGCTACATACTTTTCTAAGACATGTGTAAAACAACAGCCTGTTCTGTTCTTGTTTGAACTTTGAAGAGGATATACAAATATTATGTACCTCTTTCTTTCTTATTACTCTTAATTAATAGTTTGTTAATAATTAACTTCCAATTATGTTAGGGTCACGTGGGGGGAGAAAGAAAGAAAGAAAGAAAGAAAGAAAGAAAGAAAGAAGGTATTGCCTTGACAACCAGTCTAAGCCAATCAGAGCGAAGCCGACCACCCCCCCGGGCTATGGGAGGTGTTGATTCGTACCAATGTCCAGACTGAGAGTGAGTGAGTGAGAGAGAGAGAGAGCGAGCGAGAGAGAGAGAGCTTTGAGCTTTAACAAAGTGACATTATAACTCAGAAGAAGAACCACAACAACTCAAACATGGAGCCACAAGAATGTAGCTTGTGATCAATAAAGGTACGGTAAGGGCATGGTTTTTTTTTATACCTATAACTATAACTTCGACTGCAGCTTTTCAGAGGAAGGTTGTGTGGTGTGTGATCAATGTTTAGGCGTCGCTGCTGTTGGTTAAGTACATGAGTGTAGTAGTATTGCCACGCATCACATGTGTTGATGTCTGCAACAGTTTTCAACGTGACTTTTTTGTTAATGTAAACCACAGACTTCCTGAGTGACTTGTTTCTGTGCGGCGTTGGTGTTGTATCGAAATTCGTGACCCCCCACCGAAAGCAGTTGTTTCTGCGGCTGCCCATGTCATTTCAGATGAAGAAGAAGGGATTTAGTATTATGGTGCTAAATGAATCTTCTCTTCTGCCTTCTGGGGTCTCCCTGGCACATAGCATAGGCTATAACCTTTTCAGGGGTCGGGGGTATAATTTCAATTTCGGGGTCCTTGAAGTTGACATGAAAGAGTTTTGAGAGCCACTTCTTCACTTTATTTGCATAGTGGGGATGGTTTCATTTGAGTTCCTTCTCATCCTGTTCAGTTGTGAGCTGTGTTGCCATGTCTGCTTATTATAAGCGGCATTGGCCTGTTTTTCCTGACAAGCTGGTATTATACATTACTTACTAGACCGGTGCCCGGCTACAGAGCACCGAGGCTGTAATGATGGAAGTTGGAGATCCATGCCCCACCCGGCTATATGCAATACCCGTGCTTATTTGGGCCTCTCTCTAAAGTGATAGTTTCTTATTGGCCTTGTTTCTAAAGTGTAGTTGTTTATAGAGCACCGAAGTCTGACGTAATTTACACATCCCAATGATCCCACCTGGGACTTGTTATGTTATTATTATTGTTATTGTTGTTTATTATTATTTGTTATTATTGTTGTTGTTATGTTATTATGTTATGCGTTTTGTTATTCACTTGTTTGTCGATGCTGATTGATGATGACTGCGACAGGTTGATAATATTATGGCAGGAGTCTGTGTTTTGTGAGTGTAAAGGTTTCAAAATAGAAACGGGGCAAACAAAACAAGAACAGGCTCCAGACTAGCCCCGCAAGCAGATCCCGAATGTAGTAAAGTTTCTGACACTTTGATTACTTTACCCATTGGGTCCTGCTCCACGCTGGGCTGCCGCCAGTTACGCACACACAAATACAATGTAAACACGCCATGATAAACGATTCTGCGCGCTTTTACCATGTTTATTCATGTGTTGACATACGAATGTGCGAACTATAAGTACCTTACATACCATACCGACACATCTCCTGTGTCGCGGAAGCCGTTAAGTATTTTTAATCCATGATTGATTAAAAATGTCGCTTCTTCCTACCTTGTTTATTGACACGTCATTGTACCGCCTATCTGGCTAGCTAGTGGTGCTACAGCTATGACGGAGCAGATCAGAGGCAGGGACGTAGCCCGCAAAGCCAACCGCACATCGGGAGGTGGTACAATAAACGGTAAATAAACAAGAAGAAATCAAAGCGACATTTTTAATCAAACATGGATTAAAAATACTTAACGGCTTCCGCGACACAGGAGATTTTATCAGAGGTATGTAAGGTACTTATAGTTCGCACATTCATAAACAAACACAATAAAAAGCGCGGTAATAGCGCGCCGATCGAAGAAAGGTTGAGTTTGTTTATATCCGCGTTCCAACAATCGCATTGGAAAATCTTAGCATGACCAGGGACCCTACGTAAAGCGACAATCAAATTTCATAAAAGCTTTATGTAGGGTTCCGAGAGGGGCTAGCTCCAGACATAAACTAAACAAAAGGTCTTAAAACAGACGAGCGCAGCGTTCAATAAACAAATAATAAAGTATTTTTCTTTCCTTTCTTTCTTTAAACTGTGCTGTATTGTTGTGCGAGCTGTTGAAATCTGTATCTCTACTACTGGCATCTTTCCACCCTCCACAGCTGTGGGCCTGTGGCTTAATTAAAGGGAACCATGGTGCCATTCTCCAAGGCAACCAGTGGGGGTGCCATTTAGTCACAAATATGTGAAATCAAATTTGATGGCTACTACATAGACTTAAAACAAGTTGTGCCAGATTTGACCTCCCATACAGATTTGTGTAAGCTGGTAGACGACCTAAACTGTGAGCTTTTGATCTGCTATTTTCAATGAGACGCTGTATAATTGGTTTTTAAAGTGCCCACGTAGTTTAGTACGTATTAGTATTAGTTGCTTCTTTTAGGCTTGTTTCCCTAGACCTGGTTGCTTGTTTCTCTCGCAAAACCTGGCGACACTGTTGTGTGTCACAGTCTGCTGCCTGCTGCTCAGCTGTGTCTGTTCTGTTGTGCAGTGGTGTAAAGTATCTAAGTACATGTACTTTACTCGAGTACATATATTTGCTTTCTTCAGCATTTGCAACTTTCAGTGCAACTCAATCTCAGAGGAAATATGTTTACTAGTTACTTTTTTATTTATTGTAAAAAAAAACAACACACTAAGCACTTCTGTCGTATATGTATACTTTATATATGTATATATAATATATATATATATATATATATATTTCGGCCATTTTAAAATGGCCAATCTTCAAGCTCACAATGCGTCGCAATGCAATCCATTGTGAGCTTGTATGATATTTTCTAAAGATTTGTATACGATGAATGTATGCATTTGAAAACTTGTAGAGTGCTTTCTACTCCTGGTATACCTTTAAGTCTATTTTGATACCTATACCTTTGTACTTTATATAAGTATAAAAGTACAAAGTATATTTTGAATTCTGGACTCGGTCTGGAGTATTTTCCAGTTTAAAAACCAGGAAGAGTGGCATGCTCAAGGGGCAGCTTTGCTTGCTTGACGTGTATGTTTGGGTGTACCCACCCGGCCAGGAGTGTGTGTGGATGGTTGGATGACAGGGCTTTAATGACAGATTCTGAAACTTTTCCCTCTTTCTCTCTCTGTCCCAAATGTGAGTCTGTCTCTCTAGTAGTAATGACAGACAGATGATAACACGTCCACTAGAGATTCTCTTTTTCTCCCCCATCCAACTTTAGCTTCTATACAACACTAAGTGACATCTGACTGCAACCTGTGTTTTTGAGCCTAGAGACTAGTCAGTCTAACTTTAGCTGGTCTTTAATTTGACTATAGTATGTGCACTAGGCGAGACTAGTATAGTCAATCTAACTTGAATTCTCTTCTTCTACCACACTTTTTTTAGTAACATCTGCAACCCATGTTTTTAAACTTTGAGGCTATATTAGTCAGTATAATTTTACTTGTCTTTAATTAGATTGTTGTAATTATGTCATATCAGCCAGGCTGTCAGATGTGTTCCATTGGAATAGACCTAACCTTAAGAGACCTTAGACCTTAAACTAATTCTTGTCCTGAGGTATAATATCTAGGTAACCCAAACAGTACTAGCTAATGCAAGACATATAGTTGACATAGCTAAATGTTATCGCCCTGTGGGCTAGTGGGGCCAGGATACTTTTGCTTTGGTTTGTGTGTGTGTGTGTGTGTGTGTGTGTGTGTGTGTGTCCAACATCCCTTACACTTGCCAAGACTGACTCATCTATCTCCGTCTCTCTCTCTTGTATACACCAAATGTAATCATCGTCTGTCTGTCTGTCTGCGCTGCTGTTGTACCTTCTGGGGGTCGTTTACAGTGAGTGAGTCAACTCTCTCCATCGGTCTGTGGCCGTTCTCAAAGGGTCCTTACTACTTGGGTACTGCAGATGTGGGGGTGTTCAGTGGCAAAGCAGTCGTCCCGCGACAGACCAACCACCCTGCCGTGAGAGAGAGTGACAGCGGGTTGAAACTAAAGCCGAAGGGGTACGTCACCA
The DNA here is from genome assembly GCF_963924005.1 of Protomyctophum bolini. NCBI lineage: Eukaryota > Metazoa > Chordata > Actinopteri > Myctophiformes > Myctophidae > Protomyctophum > Protomyctophum bolini. The sequence continues at coordinate 37,604,341 of NC_137878.1, read as the reverse complement.
ATCCAAAATGGTCTCCTAAAGCGGGTGGCAGCAGTCTGATCTCGCGAATGTTGTGCAATGTTTTACTGGTGCTATATAGATCCCGCAACGCAAGAGTGTGTGTTTCTGGGACAGAGAAAGGTTGATAATATGATTAATAAAGTTGATTATCTCCTGATTTGTGTTCAGGTTCACTGACTTCGCTCTTCCATTGGAGTTTTATAATAATAAACTCAAACATGCTTCCGGTCTCCTAAATAGGTGGCCACCTACTTCAGGCAGATATACAGGAAGTAAACCGGAGATGGCAGGTCTTTCCCCCCCCCCCTCCTTTTTTTTGGTCTTGTCTTGGCTAAAGCTGACTCGCCCATTTCTCAGGATATGTCTCCTGATGATGATGATGATAACAGCGCTAGCTACGGTGAAGGGGCATTGTAAGCAGTCTTGTCTTGTCACACCCAGCCCACATGGGGTGGGTGGGGGTGTGTGTGTGAGAGAGAGAGAGTGAGCTGGTCGGACCGGCTCTCGTTGACTTCAAAGTCGTACGATTTGTCACACGGTGAAACAGTGACATTTGTCCTCCTCATTTGACCCATGAAGTTCCAGCTCCAGTTGCATCATTCTATATGGTGCATGTTGCCACGGTGTAGAAGTCAAGAGTGGTTCCGTTTGTACATACATCAAAGATGCGAATATAATCCATTTCTAATGGATGAAGCCTTTGGCCTGGAAGAGAGGTCATCAGGTGGTCTCCGACCTTCTTAGAGTGTTTCAACCCTCAACCACTATACACTCTCCAGTTGGTGGGTCAGCAGTGATTGGCCAAGTCACTGCCCCTCTCCTCCAGGCTTCCAGTCCACGGAGGGGCACCCCGCGTGCAGCCATCACCCACCGAGGCGCAACCAGCACCGGGGGAGAGAGAGAGAGAGCCACACCCGGCCAGCAGGGAAGTGCGGAAAACCTGCCGGCCAGGTGCAGCAAACCAGTGCTGACCACACCCCAGCGACCGCCGCGCCCAGGGCACTCCCCCCCCCCACGGACCCGGCACACTGTCCTTTCTCCCCTGCCAGAACTAGCAGGAAGCTCCCTCTGCCTTGTGCGTCCTTGGTTGGACATCAGGCACTGAAAGGTCTCTCTAGGACTATGGTTTGGGTGTCCTTGGGGGACATCAGGCAATGAGAGGTCTCTAGGACATAGTTTGGGTGATCTTGTGGGACATCAGGCACTGAGAGGTCTCTAGAACATAGTTAGGGTGATCTTGGGGGACATCAGGCACTGACAGGTCTCTAGGACTATGGTTTGGCTCCTGCCTAGTGTCCTCCTACGTCTCACCAGACTGTTCGTCTGTGCGGTGTGCATGTGTCCGTCCTTGTCCACACCTTGGCCTTATACTCCTGGTGTATTTGAGTCAAGGGACCTCCAATACTGGAGGTCGGGACCCCCATGTGGGCTCCCCATATTATTTTGAGGGAGGGGTCCCCAGATAATTAGCTTTAATGTGCAACATTGTTTTCTCACTCGACAGTAAACAAACTCTAACATAACAATACAAGTGCATTTGATCATCCATTTATTCCATTAGATTAGACCCTTTTATGGTTTTATCCAGAATGAAAACACAACAACGAGTTGGTGTACAATATTTCCCATAATAGCCTATAGCCACTATAATGTTTTAGTTATTACTTATAACTTAAGTAATATGCTACTGTCTGTAATCTTCTTGAACAAATATAAAATGATACTCCTATGGAAAGGCTATATTATTTTACTTTTATTGACCAATTAGTATAATTTATTATAGCCGTCTCATACATTTTATTTGTACGCTACTCTCGTGAATGTTTATAATAGTTAGAGAGAGAAAAAAAATCGAAGTTTCAACATCAAAGTATATTGGTAGTTGTTGTGAATTAGCAAACTGGACATTTGGACTGAACTGAATGTTTCCTTTTCATCCTCGTGTTGGGCTTTCTGTTTTGGTTTGTGTTGTTTGTTTCATGGGTGTCATACTAAGCATCATAAGTGTCATAAGCAAAGGTCCGTTTAGTTGTGCTTGACTTCTCTGTGGGCTGACTGCGGCTCAAGAGGTAGAGCAGGTCGTCCAATGATCCATGGGTCGGCGTTTCGAATCCCGGCTCCTCCTCCTCCTGTCTACATGTCGAAGTGTCCTTGGGCAAAGACACTGAACCCCAAATTGCTCCCGATGTGCTGGTTGGTACCTTGTATGGCTTCCGCCGCAATCGGTGTGTGAATGTTTGTGTGAATGTAATGCACAATCTATGTAAAGCGCCTTGGATAAAGGCGCTATATAAATGCACCATTTACCATTTACCATTTACCCGATGTGGGCTAGCCCCTCCCTCCCCTCACTGGTGCGAAATCGGGTAGGAAAAACGGGGAAGCATCCCAGACTGACCAGGGCTAATCATGCGGCTCTGTCCCGCTTGTCCAACATAACGACGTAACAACAGTGTTGAAAAATGCATCTCTCTTGGCTCGCAAGTTCACATAATTGACATAATTAAGGCTATGCAAGTATGTAGTGTAAGTACTGTACTTAAATATTTTGAGGTGCTTTTGCTTCACTAAAGTATTCCATTTATCAGTACTTATACTAACTTCTACTCCACTACATCTCAGAGGCAAATATGGTACTTTTACTCCACTTACACTACTATTTGAAATGTTCAGTTACTATACAGTATAGTTACTTTGTATAGATTTAGATTATTATTATTACAAAACGGTTCCATTTCAGCCCTATATACATTTCGGCTGTGTGTCATGCAACACATTGTGAGCTAATGTAGATATGCAATCTTTTCAAAAAGATTATTTTTCGTTGTATACATTTGAAAAGTTGTGAAATGGGACATTGTGCAAAGTAAACTGCAAAGTAAATTTGGAATTCCTTTTACTTGTAACAGAGAGTATTTCTTACATTGCGTATTTATTACTTTTTCCACCACTGCACGTATACAGTATGCTGCTATTATGCACTTAACCCATTCTGACCTGAGATCAGATTCATACGAGGTTTCCACTGGACACACACTGGTCTGATTAACCCATTCTGACCTGAGATCAGATTCTAAAAATGTCAGTCGTTCTTCGATTTTTCAAAAATAGCAGACCTACAAGCTCGTAGCGCGCCACTCGGTGGCGCGCTATGAGCTTGTAGATCTGCTATTTTTCAATAGCTAAAGCATATAACATAATGCTAACACCAAAAGGGGTTCCCGTTCAGAATGGGTTAAACATGTTGAAATGTGCCTCATAATAGGCTTGTCATAACGTACACGCGTGCAGGCTGTTATTAACATGTTGAAAGGCATCTGTCTCTTTGCTCTGTATAAGCTCTCGTACATTGTCGGCTATAAGCACTCGACCACGCCCACGGGGCGTTCCTGTTATACAGTCTTTAGATATAATATTGTCTCTGTCGGGTGGAAACGTCATATGTTCGAAATTGTTACTTTTTCAGGATTCTTATTATTATTATTTTAACTCATTTTGGGGCGGGAACCCCTTTTGGTGTTTTTAAAGTATTATGTTATACTTTAGCTATTGAAAAATACCAGATCTACAAGCTCATAGCGTGGCACCGAGTGCCTCGCTATATGAACTTGTAGGCCTGCTATTTTTGAAAAATCGCGAGTGAACATTTTAACTCAAATCTTTTGCTTCTGGGCGGAGGTCCCTGGAACAACATATTTTCAGATGGGGTGGGGGGACGGCGGCCAATTACATATATTTTTGGGGTCCTTGACATGAAATATTATTCACCACCGATACAGAAACATGAGGTATTTCAAGAAAACTGTCAGAATTTAGAAGACATTCTTTTTAATTTTGACGTCAGGTCTGAATGGTTTAAGATCTGCACATCTTGTTGGATCTGCTAGTTGTCATGCTCTTGTACGATGCTGTAGTCGTAGTCTAGTGTGATCAAATATAGCCGTTAACCCATTCTGACCTGAGATCAGATTCATACGAGGTTTCCACTGGACACACACTGGTCTGATGAACCCATTCTGACCTGAGATCAGATTCTAAAAAATGTCAGTCGTTCTTCGATTTTTCTAAAATAGCAGACCTACAAGCTCGTAGCGCGCCACTCGGTGGCGCGCTATGAGCTTGTAGATCTGCTATTTTTCAATAGCTAAAGCATAACATGATGCCAACACCAAAATGGGTTCCCGTTCAGAATGGGTTAATCTAACAAAAATAAACACAAAGAGTTAGAATATGGAGTCTGCCCGGCCGACAGCGACTGCTTTCTGAGTCACACTCCAAATGGTCACTCTCTTTTCTGAGTCACACTCCAAATGGTCACTCTCTTTTCTGAGTCACACTCCAAATGGTCACTCTCTTTTCTGAGTCACACTCCAAATGGTCACTCTCTTTTCTGAGTCACACTCCAAATGGTCACTCTCTTTTCTGAGTCACACTCCAAATGGTCACTCTCTTTCTGAGTCACACTCCAAATGGTCACTCTCTTTTCTGAGTCACACTCCAAATGGTCACTCTCTTTTCTGAGTCACACTCCAAATGGTCACTCTCTTTTCTGAGTCACACTCCAAATGGTCACTCTCTTTCTGAGTCACACTCCAAATGGTCACTCTCTTTTCTGAGTCACACTCCAAATGGTCACTCTCTTTGTAGCAGTTGATTAGTTTTAGGTGAAAGGGAGAACGAACGCAAACCTTATCCGTCGCTGGCTTCTCTCCCTCTCTCTCTCTCTCTCTCTCTCTCTCTCTCTCTCTCTCTCTCTCTCTTGTTGTTGCGGTGCCACTTAGACAAAAAAAGTGGGGCATGGATTGAGGCTCAGGCTGCATCTTAAGCCCTCTGTCACAGACCTCGCTCCCTCTCTCTCTGTCTCTCTCCCTCCCTCCCTCCCTCTCTCACCACGGCCATAGTATCTGATTCAGAGCAGTGATGAAGGAAGGTGTGACGCCGGGCTGCTAAATAAAAGGGTGTTTTGTGCTCGCAGAGCCCCAGAGAGAGAGAGAGAGAGAGAGAGGGGCCTTCCTTCTCTCCATTTTAGTAACCTCAGGACTCCCAGAGTCAGTCCTCTGGCCAGTGGCCCAGCCAGCCAGCCAGCCATCCAGCCAGCCAGCCAGCCAGCCAGCCATGCAGGGTTCTGAGCATAAAGAGCTGCCACTGCCTCTGCCGCCTCGGGGCATTAAGCGGCCTCTTCTCCTGTGCAAACGGAGCCTGCCTGTCTTCCTCTTCACATTTGGTGGCCCGACAATGCAGCGCTGCCTGCGTGTGATGTGTGTGTGTCTATAGACTCTCTCTCTCTCTCTCTCTCTCTCTCTCTCTCCCATAATAGGCTGCGCCAAACCCCAAATGAATCACCCAGGCGCCCATGAATCATCAACGCAGCATTTTGTATGGCTTTGCTGCTGCTGTACTTGTGAGCGATTTTACGAATGCCATTTTCTTTTTTTTTTTAACATTTTGCCCTAAATTTGCATTTCTACAAGCTTTCTACAACTATTTCTCCCAACCCACCTGAACTTCTATGTATAGCCTCTAAATGTCTAATCCTAATAACCCATAAACCCTAACCCCCAATTCTGAATAATGTATCAGTATGTATGTATGTTGCCAATTGTAAACGTCTCTCTAAAAATATTTTTGTAACCATAAATGAACCATTTTGGTCCTCACAAGTATAGTATAAATGCACGCACGCATGCACGCGCACACACATCCACTGTGTGTGTGTGTGTGTGTGTGCGTGTGTGCGTGACATGGCACACAACCGAGGTATTAAAGCGATCCGTGAACAGAACAGTCACTGGGGGATCTGGACATGACGGATGATGACGCGCTACTTTAATAGCGTCCTTTGTGAACGGCGGTTGTTGGGGGACACAGTGGAGCCAGCGCTGGAAAAATAAACATGTCCTTGACATTTTCATGTCAAGGACCACCAAATGAACATGTTTTTGGAGAGAGAGAGAGAGAGAGAGAGAGAGAGAGAGAGAGAGAGACCCCCATAAAAGATGTTGTTAAAATAAAACATTCTACCCATTTTGACATTTCTGTCAATATTTCTTTTCATTATTGGCTATTTGCAGATTGCCGATGCATTGTATACTGTATATCTAGGTTTAAACTAAGGTGCTAAACGGATGGTCTTTTGGGCTTGATTTTATAGACCTGGTTGCTTGTTTCTGTTGCAAAATCTGGCAACACTGGTATCGACGCCCCAGAGGCAGAGAGAGAGAGAGGGGTACAACTACGCTGTCGCGTCAAGAAACTCGTAGAGCTGTGTAGACTAGAGCAGGCGTCTCTTCAGAAACGCGTAGAGCTGTGTAGACTAGAGCAGGCGTCTCTTCAGAAACGCGTAGAGCTGTGTAGACTAGAGCAGGCGTCTCTTCAGAAACGCGTAGAGCTGTGTAGACTAGAGCAGGCGTCTCTTCAGAAACGCGTAGAGCTGTGTAGACTAGAGCAGGCGTCTCTTCAGAAACGCGTAGAGCTGTGTAGACTAGAGCAGGCGTCTCTTCAGAAACGCGTAGAGCTGTGTAGACTAGAGCAGGCGTCTCTTCAGAAACGCGTAGAGCAGTGTAGACTAGAGCAGGCGTCTCTTCCGTGTTGGATGGAACACAGTTCAACAGTTGTTGGATGGAAATGACGCTCGCGCGGCTGCGCAGAACGCTACAAGTTGAAGCAGCGCATCCACCGGCTGGTTAGAAACCAGGACGAAGAGACGCCGGCTTTAGGCGCTTTCTTTCCACTTCTTGGTGGCCGCGTGTGCCTGTGTGCCCGTGTGCCCGCGCTCAGAGACGGAGAGACAGAGAGAGGGATCAATGTTTCTGCTAAGCCTCTTGCCTGGCACAAAGCACACTGTAGGCGTAGGGCCTGCAATATTAATGCGACACAATTGTGTGATTACACTCTTAACGTGAAGTGTAGATGAGTGACTCTCTCTCTCTCTCTCTCTCTCTCTCCCGCCCCGGTTGCTGCGCTAATCTCTGGCTGTCAAGACTGCAGATCAATGTATTTATTTTAGTATGCTTCCATGTGCTAGAAGTAAAAGTATTGGGAATTGGAAATACTCCAGTAAAGTAAAAGTACCTCAAAATCCTACTATAAATGCGCCACGTCTCTGTGTGTGTGTGTGTGTGTGTGTGTGTGTGTGTGTGTGTGTGTGTGTGTGTGTGTGTGTGTGTGTGTGTGTGTGTGTGTGTGTGTGTGTGTGTGTGTGTGTGTGTGTGTGTGTGTGTGTGTGTGTGTGTGTGTGTGTGTGTGTACGGTTGTAATGCACGTAACTCAAGAACCGTTTGCCCCACCGACTTCAAATTCAACACACGCGTTCCACACCCCCACAGGGAGTGCACTAGTGCCCGGTATCGAGTCGGTCGGACCCACGGTTATCCAGAACCACCACAAAAGGCTCTGGTCAGTCAGGCTCTACCAGTGGGCCTATAAATCAGCCTACCACGACCCACGGGTTGAGAAACCCCTGAATGACACAACTGGTATAATGAATGACGTTTCTGTTGTTTCCCTTTTCCCCCGGCCGGGCCAATCAGATCGAGGGCTGCAGTGTCCCGGCAGGACAGCGGACACCCTGACACCAGCGGCGGCGGAGGGAGCCCCGAGCGACCCCCGGGGGGCAGCCGCGCCATGAGGGGGCGCTGCTCGCGCAAACTGGGCACGCTGGCCAAGGCCGCCTTCTTCCTGTGGCTGCTGTGGCTGGCCTACCTGGTGGTGGGACGACGCACCGTGGGACTGTCGCACGAGGGCCGCGCCGCCAAGGGAGGTAGGGACGGGTCCCCGTAATAATGATGGAATGTATATGCCAATAATCATTTTTAGGATCTGTTGCATCTGTTCGTACGACAGACAGACAGACATACACACGCGGCCAGTCATTGGAGTGGTTTGGCGCCGCTCAAATTTCTCTTCTCTTCTCTTCTCTTCTCTTCTCTTCTCTTCTCTTCTCTTCTCTTCTGTACGTATGATGATGACAGCGCCGCTCACTTCACACGAGTGTGATTGTTTTCTTGAAAAAATGAAATAATAATCACCCACTTTCTTTGAGCTGCGCCGAACCACTCCAATGCCTGGCTGCGTGTGTATGTCTGTATGTTTGTCTGTCTGTCTGACTGCATTCGGACCGTCGAGTCAGGAAGATGCCAGTTGCCGCGAGTGGCAGGACTCAGGAGTCTCTTCCTGGTTTTTAGACAGCTGGTGGATGGAAATGAAGCTCCGCCCACGCTGCAACTTGCAAGCGTGGGCCAGAAAACCGGAAACGCTTTGCCCGCACTGCAAGTTGCAGCGTGGGCGGAGCTTCATTTCTGTCTGTCTGTCTGTTTGTCTGGAGTACGAACAGCTGCTGAGCAGCTCAATTTTCACGGGTGTGATTTAGTTTTTAACTTCATGTGACAATAAAGGTCCTTTCACACGACACTACACTGCTGCGTTCTTTCGGATTTTTTGCAGCGTTTTTCCCGCTGGTTGTCCGGAAAACACGCCCAGTCCAGTCCAGTCCAGGACCTTCTTTTTTGCGGCTTACGCCTTTTATTGGTTTTTTGAAGGGACAGACAGTAGGCTGACAGGAAACGGGAGAGAGATGGGGGGGGGAAGACATGCAGTAAAGGCCGTGTCGGGCTCGGGAGTCGAACCCGCGGCACACTGCGACTGGATTACCAGTCGGGTGCCCAGACGGTTACGCCACTGCGTTTCTTTTCACTTAATTTTTATTGAAGGAAGAACAGACAAAAAAACACAACTAACAAGACAATACGGAAAGAAAAAGAAAAGAAAAAGACAAAAAGGCTGCATTTTTCATATTACAACAAACATTCACTGAAATCCTATTGCAATATCGCTAGGCTGAGAGAAGAGATTCCACTTTTCCCACTTTTTATAGAATTTATCCTCTTGTAGTCTCAGTATGAATGTTAGTTTTTCCATAGAATACAGTTCCTCAATAATGTCCATCCATTGATTGCAAGGACCTTCTTAAGCTGATTATTTTGGTTGTCATTCTAGCGGGAGGAGGAGGAGGAGGCGGGGAGGAGGAGGAGGACGGGGGCGGCCGCAGCCTCCTGGTGCGTCAGTTCACGCTGGAGGAGAAGGCCGGTGGCGCGGCGGGCGCTGGCGCGTTGGACGGTCTGCTGGCGCGGCCCGTCTACGTGAAGCCGGCGCCCGACGACAGCGCGCCGGGCGAGTGGGGCCACGCCACGCGGCTCAACCACCTCGGGCCCGACGACAAGACGCTGGAGCAGGCATGGGTTACACTTCTCTGTCATTTTGTGGACTCCATAGGAGCCAGTGTTAGTTAGTTAGTTAGTTAGTTTATTTATCTCAGTCATTTACAGTACAGTACATTTCAGAACGAGGGTTACAGAATTACAGTTTGACTGAAAAGGTTTGGGGCTGAAGCCGAAGCTTATTATGCCCACCTTTTTTATTGATTCAAATAATAAAAAGGGAAAAAAAGGAACAGAAAAAAAACAAAAACAGGAACAATAGCAATGGGAAAACTGATTATCTGTAGTGTTGTGCTTCTTATATATCAATGATAAACAGAAAATACATATTTAGCTTATATGCCTTATACTAGTTACGTTACACCCACATAGATTTAGCTTTTTTAAAGCGTGCTTTATATATATTTGAAGTGGTTGCTTCAAATATAGTGTATATATTATTTCTTTATTGTGTTGTCTAATATGTGAAAGCATGCTGCGCACCGAAAATAGACGATCTACAAGCTCACAACACGTCGCAGCACGTGGTGTTGTGAGCTTGTAGATCAAACTAGCTTGTAGATCAAACTAGCTTGTAGATCAAACTAGCAAATCGAATACAAAGTTTAGAAAGCATCTTCCAGGAACATGAATGCATGGTCTCAGAAATGTCATGATTTCTTCAGCCGGTTTTGGAGATTTTAATTTTTTGCTTTCTTTATTTATTCCACGTGGAGCAGGACAGCGTGGAGCGATACGCCATCAACATCTACGCCAGCGACAAGATCTCCCTCCACCGGCACATCCAGGACCACCGCATGCCCGAGTGAGTAGTCTCCAAAGGCTCAAAATAGCAGTGTTTTTGGCAGCAAGTTTCAATTTTAGTTTAGTCATAGTCTTTGGACTGAAACTTCATTTAGTTTTTTATCATATTTTAGTCACCTGGAATGTAGTATGGAATTAGTCGACTAAATGTCATAAGATTTTAGTCGACTAAATCTGCAGTTGATTTAGTCGACTGAAATGTATTTTGGCGGGCCTTGATGCCGTCATAATGAATGTTTTTACACTATTTTCACCATGCAATCAAGTATAAGATGACTTATACTGGATGTCTTGTCCACTAGTCCCTTCCTAACATTTTAGTCTAGTTTGTATTTGTCGACGAAATTGTCAGTATATTTAGTCTTAGTTTTAGTCATCGTAGCTTAGTTTTCATTTAGTTTCCATTCATTTTTGTCAGTGAAAAAAGGTAGTCGACGAGCATTTTTCGTCTTAGTTTTAGTCGACGAAAACAACACTGCAAAATAGTCCATCTTGCCAGAATATGAACCCTGGCATTTTGAGTACCCTAACGTTTTATATTAGAAATGTTGAGTATGGGTCCTCAGCATCTAGAAACTGCCGGCTGCTGCTACAGTAACTTGCATATGTTGAGCAATTTTCATAATTGGCATAATATGTGACCATAACATTAATAACCTATATAAGGACAATTTCATCATGCTTTAAGTAGAATGTGACGTGCCAAACTAGGGGGTTCTCATGATTCTGAATCCATTCCAAGCATTATTTTTCTACAAAAAAAAACATTTTCTGGGCCACAGTGATGTCAGTGATGTTGGCAGTGTGTCTTTTATTAGACAGTTCTTCCTCCTCTCGCATCTTCGTCCCGTCCCCTAATGAGACGATCACATCAGCTGTCCCCAGAGAGAGAGAGACACAGAGAGAGAGAGAGAGAGAGAGAGAGAGAGAGAGAGCTAAGAAAGCTGAGAAAGCTGTAGAATGCTAATTATCCATTTGTGTGTGGGTGTGTGGGTGCGTGCGCACACGCAGGCGTGTTTGTTTATGCTGTTTAAGCTGTTTAAAAGTCCAAGCTGTTTCTTTGGTAGCACACAGACAGACACACAGACAGACACACAGACAGACAGACACTGCAACGTGTCCCGACAGACACAACGTCCTCTCTTTGTTCTTTCTCCTAGCATTTCTCGCGACCCCAGCTCGCCTTGTCGTTTACATCCAGCTCCCCCCATCCCCTCCCACCCCCACCCCTCTCTCTCTCTCTGCTCTGTGGTATGTTGATCATTGGTGTGATTCCTTCTGCACTATTCAAAGTTCAAAGTGAGCCTTTTTTTGTTTTTGCTGTGACGTTGGAGACTAATTTCCAGTTCCAGTTCCAGCGCGCACACGCACACGCACACGCACACTCACACGCACACGCACACTCACACTCACACTCACACTCACACGCACACGCACACGCACAAGACTAATATCACCGCGTAGCTATTTACTTAATTGGTTTCCACTCCACTCTCTCTCTCACCAGATGCCGAGCCAAGCAGTACGACTACCGGCGGCTGCCCACCACCTCGGTGGTCATCGCCTTCTACAACGAGGCCTGGTCCACGCTGCTCCGCACGGTCCACAGCGTGCTGGAGACCACCCCCGCCGTCCTGCTCAAGGAGGTCATCCTCATCGACGACTACAGTGACCGAGGTCAGAGTCAGACCCCCCACCCCACCGACCACCCGACCGTGTTGGGGTTTGGGACACAAAGTGGTGGAGAAAACATTTACTCCAGTTAGGGTTGTCCCATGGAGCAAAAAAACACATGATCGTTACATCCCTAGTGTCGATTAGTATCGATATTATATCCTGATATTAGACTGGATATTGTCTGTGATTTTGGATATTGTACTAGTATGATATTGGCATAAGTGTTCTATAAAAATGTAAATATCAGATCGGGAAAAAATCGCTATTGGCAGATACTCGAGATCAAAATAACGTGAGATCGGGACATCCCTAGTGTCGATTAGTATCGATATTATATCCATATCATGATATTAGACTGGATATTGTCTGTGATTTTGGATATTGTACTAGTATGATACTGGCATAAGTGTTCTATAAAAATGTAAATATCGGATCGGGAAAAAAATCGGTATTGGCAGATACTCGAGATCAAAATAACGTGAGATCGGGACATCCCTAAACTCAAGTGAATTCGTACTCGAGAAACGCCAGCAGTGCATTTCAACGGAGAAGCCATCTTATTTTGGTAAGCCGTTCACTCAGAAAACGGACGACCGGAAGTTATAGAATCGTCTCTGTAACGTGTCCTAGATGTTATTTCATTCACCCAAAACATACATGTTGTAACCGTGATCATGAACACTTTAGTTATGAGTCACAGATCAATATAAATGGATTCTAAAAACAATCCGTTTCCATCATGAGCACGCTGACTTTTCACTTCCAGTTTTCTTTTCCTGTTTACTTCCGTCGCACGGCAACCAGAGCGACACAGACGGGTGCAGAACAGCATTATGAAACTTTACCCATTCTGACCTGAGATCAGATTCATACGAGGTTTCCACTGGACACACACTGGTCTGATTAACCCATTCTGACCTGAGATCAGATTCTAAAAATGTCAGTCGTTCTTCGATTTTTCAAAAATAGCAGACCTACAAGTACCTATGTTTCTATATCGGTGGTGCTCGACCTTTTTCATGACAAAGAACCCCCAAAGATATATGTAATTGGCCGCCGACCCCCATCTGAAAATATGTTGTTCCAAGCAAAGACTTCAAAGTTTTTTTTTAACCGTGAAAATGTAGTGCAAATCTTTGAATATCTATTCTTTCAGAGGGAACGTTCCCTCTGAAAGAATAGATATTCAAAGATTTGCACTACATTTTCACGGTTAAAAAAAAATAGCAGACCCATAAGCTCGTAGCGTGGCACTCACTATGAGCTTGTAGATCTGTTATTTTTTAAACAGCTAAAGCATAACATAATGCTTAAAACACCAAAAAAGGGTTCCCGCCCCGAAATGGTTTAAAGTAGCAAAAAGTACTGTGTTCAAAATGTATAGAAATCCTTTGAAGAATAGCTGCTCTACAAGTTCTCACAGCGCGTCGCAAAGCGTGTTTGTTGACGCGACACTTGAGGAGCTAGCCAAGGTGTAAATCGTTGCCGTCAGGCAGAAACCACTTATCTCAAAATGTGGATCTGCTACTTTTGTATTTGAATCCTGTTTTTTGGACGTGTGAGGTTTCCACCCGACAAAGCTGTCATTCTCGACTTAAACAATAGCAGCCTGCGAACGAGACGGGACGCATTCTGCACACACCTCTCTGATCCTCCCGAGAATACGCTAAACGAACACAACGGCGCTCAACCTTTCTTAGACAAGCTTTAGTCTAAAGGTGATGCAATGAATGAATGGATGAACGAAAGGCCCCCCGGGGCCCTCGTTCCACCAACGAAAGGCCCCCCGAGGCCCTCGTTCCACCAACAGGCAGGTGAATGAATGGATGAATGAAAGGCCCCCCGGGGCCCTCGTTCCACCAACAAAAGGCCCCCAGGGGCCCTCGTTCAACCAACAGACAGGTTGCTTGGTTTCCGTGCCATCATCACTGCCCTGACGAGAAGCAAACAATGGCGTGCATTCCTGTAACTACTGATATCTTACGGGAATCCACCTGTCATAAATATGGATGCCTGGGGTGCAAGTGGTTCATTCTTTGTTAACCAATTGAACTCCATGAACTAGGGAAACCAGTAATAGTCCCCCTGGCTTGAGGACGCCGGTCAGTGAGGGGTTAAGTGGGTTTAAGCCCTTATTATGCTTAGAATGTATAATGTAGGCATCTGGCAGACGCTCTTAATCCTTAGCGACTAAAGGGCCGTCCATACTGTCTCCGACCATCCAACCTTTCATCTGAAAGCTCTGGTACAACCACAACATGACGTCACTCGCAACTCCTGAAACCCATTCCTCCGAATTCTTGTTCTGAAAGCTGCACTCCCAGATGTTGTGACTCTCCGAACTCTACTTCGGAGAAAGAATTAAAGTCTGATCTTTCCGACGTAAAGTTCGGTGGTCGGAGACAGTATGGACTGCCCTTTAGAGTATTAAGCAAGGACAACACGAGGTAATGCATCAGAAGCATAGATATAGTCATCTAGGACAGTCATTTTACAACGCTTTTTATATCAAGGCCTAGAGCTTCACTTCTAGATTTTTACTAGTTGACTAGTTGTTTAACTAGGCCTATACCTATTATGTAAAATATTTAAATATTATACATTTAAAAAACTGTGTACTTTGGTGACTAACTATAATCCATAGCTGATCTTGAGGCCTACAAAAACGAGAAAAAAATAACATTCTTATCAAGTCAACTAGTACCAACAAGGTCGACTAGTATCATTTACTAGTGGACTAGTTGAATAGTGGACTAGTTGCTTAAAGCCCTCTGACAAGGTCCACTATGCATTTGGCATTTGAACCACAGTCCACCATTCAATGAGATTTAGCCTCCCTCGCAGACCCCGAAACCAAAGAATGGGGACTTTTGTCTGCAAAATATACAATATTTTACACTCTCTAATTGTGTAGACTTCTTGTAAATGAAGCAATGCGATTTAATAATAATTGAACTCTTGAGAGCGTAAAATGGCTTAACTTTACGCTCTCAAGAGTTAAAGATCTATAAGGGTCCATTTGGTTAGTGGTTACCAACTCTCTGTCATTTAGCTGGGGGGGGGGGACCACCTGGAACCTCCTCAAGGACCACTGGTTGAAAACCACTGATCTAGAAACATATCGCCCGCCTGACAGTAGATTATCCAAAGAAAATAAATAATCCGTACATTGAAACTATAGGATGCCATGTCATTAATGATCTAAGTACAGTGACATCCTATCTAAGTTAAATGTTTATTAATGATCTGGCATCATCTGTCTACATACAGTGACATCATCTGTCTGCATACAGTGACATCATCTGTCTGCATACAGTGACATCATCTGTCTACATACAGTGACATCATCTGTCTACATACAGTGACATCATCTGTCTACATACAGTGACATCATCTGTCTACATACAGTGACATCATCTGTCTACATACAGTGACATCCTATCTAAATTAAATATTTAGCCTTTGCGCACTGTAAGCCTGTAAGGTCGCAGAGGCTTTAGATTGCAAATTGTAAGCTTAATGATCAGCTGTAAAAAAAAAAAGAAGAAGAAAAGTAAAAGTCCAGAATTAAAATGCACTTGAGTAAAATTGTGTGTGTGTGTGTGTGTGTGTGTGTGTGTGTGTGTGTGTGTGTGTGTGCGTGTGTCTGACCGTGCGTGGGTGCGATGACCCTCGAGACGTTACACCATAATGGTGACTTCATCGGGCGCTGACCTCCCAGTGACATCATTTCCTGGCCTTTTAACGGCCCTGGTCAGATGGAATCTTGGACAGGTCACTTGCCAGGCAATGACAGAGTTTTGTGTGTGTGTGTGTGTGTGTGTGTGTGTGTGTGTGTGTGTGTGTGTGTGTGTGTGTGTGTGTGTGTGTGTGTGTGTGTGTGTGTGTGTGTGTGTGTGTGTGTGTGTGTGTGTGTGTGTGTGTGTGTGTGTGTGTGTGTGTGTGTGTGTGTGTGTTAAAAGCGATCAAAAACGGCCGATGAAACAAATAAAACAAAAGTCGGCAATGTCGTATTCAGCAGGGAATGTGGACCTAGAATGCATCGGTGTCACCTTACCTTGGGAAATAAGCAGATATTCAAGCTGCGAGCTTGTAGATCTGCTATTTCTTAGGGTCCTTGACATGAAATACTTCATGAGAACCACTGACGTAGAAACCTAGGTTTTTCAGACCAAGTGTCATGATTTTGATTTTGTAGAATCTGGTCTCAGGTTAATCCATTCTGGGCGGGAACCCCTTTTGGTGTTTGAAGCATTTTGTTATACTTTAGCTATTTTTTTGTAATCGTAAAAAAGGGGTGCAAATCTTTGAATATATATTCTTTCAGAGCGAACGTTTTCAACTCAAAGCTTTGCTTCTGGGGGGGTTCCTGGAATAACATATTTTCAGATGGGGGTCGTTGGCCAATTACATATAATTTTTGGTGTCCTTGACAGGAAATATTGAGCATCACTGATACAGAAACATATAGGTGATTTTTTATTTTGACGTCAGGCCTAAATGTTTGTTAATTCTTCTCATTTAAGGCTACCTAAAGTCCCAGCTGGAGGAGTACATCAGCCGGCTGGAGCGCGTGCGTCTCATACGCACCAACAAGAGGGAGGGCCTGGTGCGGGCGCGCCTCATCGGCGCCACCTACGCCACGGGGGACGTACTGACGTTCCTGGACTGCCACTGCGAGTGTGTCCCCGGCTGGATGGAGCCCCTCCTGGAAAGGTGGGTTAAGGCCTATTCACCCTCTTATTACCAGCCTTAAATCACATATTTTTGTGCCTTAGGCCAGATTTGGCGACTTTTTGAATGACAATAGAAATATGTGCGATATGAGCACAATGTCACCAAATATCTCATTTTCAAGCTGCATTTCTTCACTTTACAAAGAAATAAGAACCATCTCTCTAGCATTTTCCATCGTTTACTTATAGCACTTATAGCAAAAATGAAGCATTTTAGTTCACTGAAACCAAGGTGTATTAAAATGCTTATTAATAAACAATGGAAAATGCTAGAAAGAATATTCTTATATCATTGTAAACTACAGACTTGCAGCTTCAAAATGAGACATTCTGTGACATTGTGGTCACATCTCACATTTTTAGATTGCCATTAGATTGCTGGCCAACGCCAGCCAATTCTGGCGAAAGCCCCATTTCTTAATTCATCATTTTTATGCAAAAATAAACATCTGCGTTAAAATACAATCCGACCATCTTTTACAGTCATTTTCAAGTAGTACCCCACGATTTCCACCAGATGGCGGGAACGTACCATTATGCTGAAAATCTCTATAATGTGTAAACTGGTATAACACTTCCGGTTCAAAAGGACGTAAACAACCAATGAAAGATTGTCCCCTACAAGATAGCCTCTCTCTGTGGGATTGCTAGGCTAACAATAGCTTCATCATACATTAGTCATAAATCACCCAAA
Source organism: Protomyctophum bolini (assembly GCF_963924005.1). NCBI lineage: Eukaryota > Metazoa > Chordata > Actinopteri > Myctophiformes > Myctophidae > Protomyctophum > Protomyctophum bolini. The sequence goes on along the minus strand of NC_137878.1, from coordinate 37,587,215 downwards.
TCGAGCCCAGAAGATCCCAAAATATCAGATTTTTTGCCGCGATTCACATAGAGACGGCGCGCGTGCACGATAGTGCACGATCGCGCGGATTTCGGCCGGTTTTTAGTAGATTACATAAAAATAGAAAATAAAATGCAAAAAAATCGGAAAAAAATGATATATATATATATTTTTTTTTGAATTATTGTCTACCACGTCCACAACGTCCTTGGCCTTGAGGGATTTGTTGATAGCACGTCCAAAAAGACGTCCTTGGCCATAAGTGGGTTAATATTCATAGTCTCACCGCTCCGCTGGTGAGGTGACCACCGCCGCTCCGGTGGTGAGGTGACCAAAACAGAGAGAAGTACTGAGGAGAGCGGTGGTTTGCTCTTCACCGCGGCTCAGTGACGTCAGTAATCTCTCAAGAACAGATTCTGTGCATGCGCTACCTATTCAAAGGAAACAAACAGCAGAGGGTGCTGTTTTTCCTTTCTTTGACGATGGGAAAACGGTGACCTCTGTACAGTATGCAAAATGGAAAAGCAATAACTTTTCGTCCCCCTCTCTCTCCCCGGTGAGCAGGATCGGTGAGAACGAGAGCACCATCGTGTGCCCGGTCATCGACACCATCGACTGGAACACCTTCGAGTTCTACATGCAGACGGACGAGCCCATGATCGGAGGCTTCGACTGGCGCCTCACCTTCCAGTGGCACGCCGTGCCCGAGGTGGAGCGCAAGAGACGCACGGCCCGCATCCAACCAATCAGGTGAGATGGAGACACCAGTAGAGTACAAGGACACAGTACACAGTAAAGGACACAGTACACAGTAAAGGACACAGTACACAGTACACAGTACACAGTACACAGTACCAGTACACAGTACACAGTACACAGTACACAGTACCAGTACACAGTACACAGTACACATGACAGTACACGGTACAAGCATCCAGCCAGAGACACCACTTTTTAATTAGGTGTGCACAATTATGAAATCATGACCTCCGATTATTTGCAGGGTCATATCTGCCGATACCGATTCTGACCGGTTCCAGATTCTGTACGGATTATGCTGCCTTCAAACATTAGAAATACACAAAACACAAGTGACCGCAGAGTCATTGACGGTCACATTATTCTGGAGTCATCAATATCTGTGAAAATAATCTGCATTCTTTTGAGACCGATCCGATATGGCCGATATGCTACCGATTATATGCACCACTATTTTTTTTTAATTTATATTAACCCACACGTCCTGTCTATTCCTCCCAGATCTCCCACCATGGCGGGCGGCCTGTTTGCTGTGAGCAAGGCCTACTTTGAGTACCTGGGCACGTACGACATGGGCATGGAGGTGTGGGGAGGCGAGAACCTGGAGCTGTCCTTCAGGGTGAGTACTCAGTACGACATGGGCATGGAGGAGGGGGAGGGGAGACCCCTTCAGGGTGAGTACTCAGTACGACATGGGCATGGAGGAGGGGAGACCCCTTCAGGGTGAGTACTCAGTACGACATGGGGGAGGGGGAGGGGAGACCCCTTCAGGGTGAGTACTCAGTACGACATGGGCATGGAGGAGGGGAGACCCCTTCAGGGTGAGTACTCAGTACGACATGGGCATGGAGGTGTGGGGAGGCCCCTTCAGGGTGAGTACTCAGTACGACATGGGCATGGGGGAGCGGAGACCCCTTCAGGGTGCGGAGGACAGGACACCGCTTCTTCTTTTGTCGTGCCTTTTTTTTTACCTCCGTTTTATCCCCAACGTAGTCGTTATTACGTATGCCAATTCATTTCTCAAACTATTTCATGTCAAGGACCCCCAGAATGATCTGTATTTGGCCGTATTTGACCCCCATCTGAAAATATGTTTCCCCCTCCCCCCAGGTGTGGCAGTGCGGAGGAAGCCTGGAGATCCACCCCTGCTCCCACGTGGGTCACGTGTTCCCCAAGAAGGCTCCGTACGCGCGGCCCAACTTCCTGCAGAACACGGTCCGCGCCGCAGAGGTCTGGATGGACGGATACAAGCAGCACTTCTACAACAGGAACCCCCCGGCCAAGAAGGTAAGAACACGGAAGGCAGGACAATGGAGGACCCTGATCAAGGTTCAAGTTTTGTTTTTGGCTTTTTGCCTTTATTGATAGTTATTAGTGGGAGTGGAAAGTGGGAGAGAGAGAAGGGGAGAGACATGCAGCAAAGGTCGTCATGAACGGGACTCGAACACGCGACGCGCTGTAAAGCCAGAGCCTATATGTGCCTGGACCACTAGGCCAGCGGGCGCCCTGATCAAGGTCAAGTTGATTTGCATGTCCCAAATTGGACTACAACAAGTTTACAACGGGTAGAAAAGCTCTAAAAACACAGTAAACAGAGCAGCAATATTGCTGGAGATGCTTGGGTGTTCGAGTGCCAATCACTCCCATATATTCTGGCTGTGCGAGAAGGTGCCCTGTAACCCTGTAACCCTGTAACAGACAACTGTAGATTTAGTCAACTAAAATCTTTTGATATTTAGTTGACTAAAACTGGACTAACACTAAAACATTTCAGATGACTAACATATGACTAAAACTAAATTCAAAAGCCTATGGCTAAAACTGAATGTTTCTGTTATTTCTGGCTTATTATGCTTGAGTAAACAAAATCCCAATTAACAAAAGGCAAACCGAGGCAAAATAACAAGTCGTCGTACGTTGAGCACGAATGATTCAATTCCGTCAAAACTGGAATTATACATGCAGAACTATGGTATTACATGTAGTTTGTAGACAAACAGGAGAAGGGCGCACACCAGTATTGGTAGTATAAAGGCCTAAGGCGGTGAACATAGGCTGCACACTCATAGCTACGATGCTGGAAACGTATTAAAAAGAACCCTACGTTTGAAACTATTAAATATCTTCTTCAGGGAATGATTACACATACTTTGTAAACGCAGCCATCCGTGGCTGTGTGAGCTCTCATCTGTGCCCCAGGTGTGTGAACCTGAACCTATAATACCGGTTCTCCTTGAGGTCTCATCCATGCAGTGGATCCTGATCCTCCGTCGAGCCGAATCACTGCCAACGCTGCCATGTAACACCGAGCACAGCCCTGTCTGGAAACCAGAGATGGCATATGATATGATTCACTCCTCCCATCCAGGTGTCTGCGCTAGATTGACGTCCCATCAGTCAGTCTATAAGATTCGGGTGGAGTGAGAAGAACGCGCCACGATAGAGTTGTTTTTACAGGTCCCTTTTTTGTTGTCCTGCCTACCAGGCCACGCAAAGCCAGCCTATAGCCTCTCTTCCCACCATCAAACTTTTATGGTATCTCAGTTTCACCTGCATGAGAGAGTCAGAGAGAGAGAGAGAGAGACAGAGAGAGAAAGATGTAGTGCATTATTAATGTGGAGGAACTTTGATCAAACCATAAATTAGCCACCCACGGTCGGACATATTGAACACAGGGCAGCAAATCACCCGTACTGGCATCTCAACAATGAAATGTCTGGGTGTCTGTCATCCCTACTACTGGCCTCTCAACAATGAAATGTCTGGGTGTCTGTCACCCCTACTATACTGGCCTCTCAACAATGAAATGTCTGGGTGTCTGTCACCCCTACTGCTGGCATCTCAACAATGAAATGTCTGGGTGTCTGTCACCCCTACTATACTGGCATCTCAACAATGAAATGTCTGGGTGTCTGTCACCCCTACTGCTGGCATCTCAACAATTAAATGTCTGGGTGTCTGTCATCCCTACTACTGGCCTCTCAACAATGAAATGTCTGGGTGTCTGTCACCCCTACTGCTGGCATCTCAACAATTAAATGTCTGGGTGTCTGTCATCCCTACTACTGGCCTCTCAACAATTAAATGTCTGGGTGTCTGTCACCCCTACTGCTGGCATCTCAACAATTAAATGTCTGGGTGTCTGTCACCCCTACTGCTGGCATCTCAACAATTAAATGTCTGGGTGTCTGTCATCCCTACTACTGGCCTCTCAACAATTAAATGTCTGGGTGTCTGTCACCCCTACTGCTGGCATCTCAACAATTAAATGTCTGGGTGTCTGTCACCCCTACTGCTGGCATCTCAACAATTAAATGTCTGGGTGTCTGTCATCCCTACTACTGGCCTCTCAACAATGAAATGTCTGGGTGTCTGTCATCCCTACTACTGGCCTCTCAACAATTAAATGTCTGGGTGTCTGTCACCCCTACTGCTGGCATCTCAACAATTAAATGTCTGGGTGTCTGTCACCCCTACTGCTGGCATCTCAACAATTAAATGTCTGGGTGTCTGTCATCCCTACTACTGGCCTCTCAACAATTAAATGTCTGGGTGTCTGTCACCCCTACTGCTGGCATCTCAACAATTAAATGTCTGGGTGTCTGTCACCCCTACTGCTGGCATCTCAACAATTAAATGTCTGGGTGTCTGTCACCCCTACTGCTGGCATCTCAACAATGAAATGTCTGGGTGTCTGTCACCCCTACTGCTGGCATCTCAACAATTAAATGTCTGGGTGTCTGTCATCCCTACTACTGGCCTCTCAACAATGAAATGTCTGGGTGTCTGTCATCCCTACTACTGGCCTCCCAACAAAGACGAACGCTGCACTGCAGAAAGACAACGGTCACTGTCCAGATGACTGAGCTATAAACAATGGTAGCGGCTTGGGAGAGTCTGGAGATGTTTTTCCACCAGCTGCTTTGAGATGCAGGACACAAAGACACTGGCGATAATTAAAAACGTGTACTATACACCCTATAAGGGGCGGCTGTGGCTCAGGAGGTAGAGCATGTCGTCCAATGATCCCTGGGTTGGCGGTTCGAATCCCGGCTCCTCCTCCTGTCCGCATGTCGAAGTGTCCTTGGGCAAGACACTGAACCCCACAGTGCCTCCAATGAGTCGGTCGGTGTGAGCTCGCCACCGTCGGTGTGTGAATGTGGACGCTGGCGTCGAATGTTCGCCGCTTCACCTCCCAATGCATGAAGGAATGAATGAAAGCACCTTGAGCACTTGGAAAAGCTCTATAAAAATGCAATTCATTAGACAATCTGCACAGGTCTCCACCATGGCAGCTATAGCTTATTGTGGGCCAACAATGTTTCATGGCAATTGGACTGCGTTCATGATTTGAGGCATGTTGTTCAAAACGGGCCACAGCCACAGACTAATCTTGGCCAATTAGGATGGAATGTGCAAAATCGGACAGATCCGTCTTGATCACATGACTATAGAGATGATGTGTACCGATTTGCGTGATGTTTGGACAAAATCTGTAGGATTACTACAAATAGTGTGTGTTTGCGCGCATGTGTGGTGTGCGACTGTGCGTGCCTCACGTATTTGGCCTCGCCTTCGGCCTGGCGGAGACCCCCCAAAAAAAATATTCAAAAGTACAAATTACAAAGTACATTTTCCTTTTTAATATCAATGCAATGCTGTGTTCAGACTTTCCAAGATGTACCAGAATGTAAGCCCCCCATTTTCACTATCTGAAATGGGGGACTGTACAGTGTGCAGTGGGAGTCAAAAGTACAATATTTGTCTTTCAAATGTTGCACGTCTCTGCCCGTATATCCTCTTATCATATCGCTGTTCAGCGGGGCTTGATTTGCAGGATTACGAAGTGATTTGTTTTGCGGATGTGACTGTCGACACTCCCGCACTTTGATGTTTGCACGTTAACCAAAAGCCTCGGCCCTGAAGAGCGCTACGCTTCAAAGTGTCTTCCCTCCAGTCATACGGAGGAGCTGCTGATTCTCAACAGACTGCTCTGTCTCAGGCGCTCTGCTCTACGTTTCCTCATAGAATCATGGGACTGAAAGGTTTAAAACAAAGAGACGATTTAACACGCTTAGCATTTCATTTCAACCAACCACATTTTACGACGATAGGCGAGGCGACTTTTATTTGTATAGCACACAGCCCGCTTGCAATGATTGCACAATTTGCCCTGCTGCAGTGGGCAAAAAACGGCAAGGAAAAGTCAAACTAGATGCTTGGGAGTTTTGTTTAATACGTTCATGTCTCATGTACATAAATGATGGCCAGCATTGTTGAGCAACACTTTGAGACTAAACAAGAACAAATGCGTCACATCGCGACTCATTGTGAGCTTGTAGATCGGCAATTTTCAAATGGTCTTATTACTACATGGTAAGAAATGCGAGTAATTATTTTCCACCACTGCATCTGACAACTTTGTTGACGCCTGAGTGCACTCAGCAAACACCTTTATCCATTCCATTCTCAGCTTATCGGAGCTCAGAAGGTGTGTACTTTACACATCACATGCCCAGTGTGTGTGTGCGTGTGCGTGTGCGTGTGCGTGTGCGTGTGTGTGTGTGCGCGTGTGCGTGTGCGTGTGTGTGTGCGTGTGTGCGTGTGCGTGTGTGTGTGTGACAGACACAGGTTAAATATTAGCATTTTATTACCGTCTCTGTCGGGTGGAAAACTCATATCTCCAAAAACTGTCGCTTGTCAGAAAATGTAATAAAGAACCATGTCGATCCACAATGTAGTTATTGTTTAGTTTTGGTTAATACTTTTCAATGTTTATAAAAACCCACAGACAACCCTTTTCATATCAAAGTCCATCATTTATTCTGCATTTGAGCCACATGGACCACCATTTGATGAACCTATGTTTTTGTACGGGTGCAGTACTTAGTTTAAACAGTACTTAGTTTAGACTAGTCATTTTGTTAGACCAGTCATTAGTCCTACAACTACAACCTATCTCAGACCCTCACCCTAACCTCCCACAGGGCAGCACACCTAAACCTAACCTTAACCCATGTCTAACCAATGACTAGTCTAAACTAAGTATGCACCCCTTTTATATCAGTGGTTCTCAAACTATTTCATGTCAAGGACCCCCAGATTATATTATTATATTATATTATTATATGTAATTGGCCATGGACCCCAATCTCAAAATATGTTGTCCCAGGGACCCCTACCCAGAAGCAAAGATTTGAGTTGCAAATGTTCGCTGTGAAAGAATATATATTAAAAGATTTGCACACGTTTTCACGATTTTTCAAAAATAGCTAAAGTTTAAAATAATGGTCAAAAGTGGTTAAAAGCTAAAACGACAAAAAAATATACTTTAAAAGTTGAAATATGGAGATACAATGTTTCTGCCCCGACAATATTGTGCAAGCATTTTGTTAATATTTCCCAATTGCAGCAAGATTATCGCAGATAACATTATGTCCGAGTGTTGTGGGGAACAAAGAGAGAGCCGTGCCGGTGAACGAGACAACCCTTTTAACCTCATTCACACCAATGGAAGAAAACACAAACCAAACCAATTATTGTGTGACGTCCCCTTGTTGAATAGTGTAGCAATACTGTATTTATTCACGGCAGTGGAACACAAACGACAACAAAAACAGGTTTTCCGCGTTTGATCGCGCTGTAGCGCATTGTGAGCTTGTATATTGGCTATTTTCAGCATGCAGTCAAGTGTAAAATCGGGCATTACGGCGCCATCAAGGCCCGCCAACATTTTTTTTTTTTGGGTGTGTGGACAAAATCAACTCTAGAATTAGTGCACTAAAGTCTTATCATATTTAGTCAGCTAAAACTAGATTAAAACTACAACATTTCAGGATCCAGTTGCACCACCTCACACTAAGTTCAAACTTAGTCTAGTTAAAAGTCTTGACTTAAAAGCCATTTAAGCTATAACTAGGCTAAGTCTGAACTTAGTGTGATGTGGTGCAAGTGCAACCCCCCCTACTGATAACTAAAATATGACTAAAACTAAATGGAATCTTATTCAAAAGACTATGACGAAAACTAAATCAAACTTGGCAACGCTAAAGGCCTTTTACTGACATGCCTAGTAATGAGAGGCGTGCGTTTATTTTGCATAGCGCATGAGCTTGCAGATCTGCTATTTTTCAATAGTTTATTAATGCGCATTAATGAATGCGCGTGCCTGTTTTGCTTCCCAGGAGAAGTATGGGGACATCTCGCACCGCGTGCTGCTGAGGGACAGGCTGAAGTGTAACAGCTTCGACTGGTACCTGAAGAACATCTACCCCGACCTGCACGTCCCCGAGGACCGCCAGGGCTGGCACGGAGCGGTGAGTCTTCCTCCTCGTCCTAGCCGGCGTTTCCGGTCAAAACGGCGCTTATTGCACGGATCATAGCGGTCGCTGTAATTGCACCGGCCTGTACTTCTCATCATCTAGCGGCTATCCCCGGACCGGCACGTTAAAATTACCACCGCTGAAGTGCCCTTGGACAAGGCATTGAACCCCTACCATGAAATGTTCTATGAGCAGGGCCTGGATGAAAAAACAAGTTCTTGAGCTTAGTCCAGTTACCCTGGGTAAACAAACCTTTCCTTTCCTTTGTATATATCTCCTCTCCCAACAGGTGCGTAGCTCTGGGATCCATTCAGAGTGTCTGGACTACAACGCTCCGGAGCACAGCCCCACCGGCGCCCACATCTCTCTGTTCGGCTGCCACGGGCAGGGAGGCAACCAGGTCTGTAAAAAAAACTCTTTTTACGCTGTCCATGTCTCTCTCTCTCGCTCTCTCTCTCCATCTCTCTCTCCCTGCAACCCTTTGCTAGCTTGCAGATCCGCTACTTTTTACGTTTTTGCGTGCGCCGTGCGATGGAAGTATGGGGGTGTTAATTTCAGGCCAGTTGTAATATATCACACAAAGCGCACTCGGCAGCTAGATTTCTTTTTTTCTTATAATTTTTCCCATATATGGGGGACAAGGGAGAGCAACGGACTTGAACTCATGCTTCCTTCATGCCTGAGTGTCCAAGTTGCTCCTTTACACCTGACAGGGGGGAGTTTCCCTGGTTGGACGTAGCGCGTGGAAGGAACACGTTATTCCAACCAGTTCCTTTCCCCTCCATCAGGCGCCCCGGCTGGCCAGGGGGAGGCAGTTTAGAGACCAGGATTACTGCATGTTTTTTGTGAGCGTACCTACCTACCCTATAGGGGACACGGGGAGAACATGCAAACTCCACACAGAAAGGCCCTTTCCCCAACCCCGCCTTCGGGTATGGGCACTGATGACGCGGAGGAGGAAACACGCCACCAGCACCCCGAGCGGGAATCGAACCCAGGACCTTCTCGGCAGCTAGATTTAAAACAGAATCCTTGTGGTCTTCCATATTTGATAGAGGGTACAGCCGGGGCCGCGGGGTTATCTGTCTGCGACAATGTATTTTTAATGCGGGGCCCAGGACAGTAGCCCAGAAGCAGGGCTCTTCTCTCTCTCTCTGTGTGAATCTTCTCCCTGTCCTGTATATCTTATTACCCATCTGACGCGGCGCATCAGGTGTCCCGCCACCGGGGCCACAAAAAGCAGCATGTGTGATCGAAAATCAATGTTTCCATGGCTGGTCGTTGAAACGGGAACCTGAGGCGCCCCCTCCTCCCCCCCGCCCCCTCTTCCCCCCCCCCCCCCCTCCCCCTCCCCCAAGAACCCAGGTTCCATTTAAAAGATACATGAGCCTTCATAGGCAGACTGAATGGCACTGCTGGGTAAATAAGTTTGAAAGCGCCACAGACAGACACACACACACGGGGGGGGGGGGGCCCGGAGCGGGTTAGATAGAGAAAGGGACAGGTTGAAAGTATGAAGATTGATTACCTGGCCCTTTTTTTTTAAAGGGCAACATGCCCCAGCGAGCCAGGCTGCCTTTTGTCCCCGACGGCGGCCTGCGATGTTGAAACCACAGCAGACAGGAGGGGAGTGGAGTTTAATGTGTTTGGTGTGATTGAGAGGAGGGCAAAGCCCAGTTCCAACCCGGGCTCCCCCAGAGTTACTGTCGAAGTGTCCTTGAGCAAGACACTGAACCCCTAATTGCTCCCGATGTGCTGGTCGGTGCCTTGCATGGTTGCCGCTGCTGTATGAATGTGTGTGTGAATGTGATGCACAATCTCTGTAAAGCGCCTTGGATAAAGGCGCTATATATAAATGCACCATATTTACTCCCTCCCTCTGCAGTACTTTGAATACACGACCCAGAAGGAGATCCGCTTCAACTCTGTGACGGAGCTGTGTGCCACGGTGTCAGAGGGACAGGCGGGCATCGGGATGAGCCACTGTCCGCACGACAAGGACGCCACGCCACCACACGTCACGTGGCACTTCAAAGAGGTACACACACACACACACACACACACACAACACACGAACGATAATTATACCGCACACCACCAGAAATCACATGGCACTTCACTCTTCACTCTTCACACTGTATAGTGTGTACAGTCATTCTGTCATCTGACTGTCTACATAACCTTTGCATAAGACTGCAAGCACACAGGAGGATTGTGTTGACATTTCGATATTAAGAATGACTTGGATTTGATGACTGAGCTTTGTCTAGCAAACACACACGCACACGCACACACACACACACACACACTCTCACACACTCTCACACACTCTCATTCACTCTCACTCACACACACACAGACACACATGTTTGTATTACTACTAGAAGCTTGCACGCCTGTTAGACGTGCTGGGCAGGTTGTGGTCGCTCTGTAATCGAGCAAGGATAGAGAGAGGTGCACTGCTCACCACAGTTCTGGGAAGGTGTATGACTTTGACCACCTGAACCTGCGTGCACTAATCTGTGCGCTCCCATGGGCACAGATGTATTTGCATTGTGGGCGTGGAATTCTCTCAAATGTAATAATTGATCCTTGTGAGGACATCAATATTTTTTCATAAACACTATTTTCACCCCTTTTCCCCTCTTGCAGAACCTGCAATTTCTCGGGAAAATTGGGGAAAATCCTCTTCTCGGGGAAATTGGGAAAACACTCTTTTTTGCCAAAACGAGAAATCTCGTGTTTGTCTAATGTAATTTAATCCAGAATTTTAATAGTATTTTATTTACCGTTTATTTTACCATGTATGTTGTGACGTCATAGAATATCCAAAATCGTCTTCGCAAACACACACAATTGTTAGGGCTCAGATTGAGATAAAGGACCTACACCTCTAAGGTATATTAATAATGACATAGTAAAATGTTGAAAATGAGTGGAATGCCCCTTTAAAGTACCAACAGTAAAAGTACTCATTATGCATGAAATGTCCTGTTTCACAAGGTTTCAAGTGTATAAAAATGTATAAAAGATATTTTTTAAATAGCTGCTATACAAGCTAGATCGGCTATTTTCAAATGGTCGGAATGCACATGCTGTATTATATAGGGCTGTGGGTAATGTATGCTTTGTAGGCTAATAATACTCCAAATCTACAAAGTAACTATAGTAACCAAATGTAGTGGAGTTAAAGTACAATATTTAGATCTGAGATGTACAGTAGTGGAGCAGAAGTAAAAGTATTAGGAATTGGAAATACTTATAATAAAGTAAGAAATAACTCAACCTTGTACTTAAGTACAGTAGTTAGTTACTATACTTCCCACCAGCGCCTAAAGCTATAACCTCTAAATGCATCTGAAGACCAACCTGAATGTTTCCCCATAATTGGAAGACTACAGTTACAGTAACTCTGAAACTCTTTTAACCCATTCTGACCTGAGATCAGATTCATACGAGGTTTCCACTGGACACACACTGGTTCTGATGAACCCATTCTGACCTGAGATCAGATTCTAAAAAATGTCAGTCGTTCTTCGATTTTTCAAAAATAGCAGACCTACAAGCTCGTAGCGCGCCACTCGGTGGCGCGATATGAGCTTGTAGATCTGCTGTTTTTCAATAGCTAAAGCATAACATGATGCTGACACCAAAAGGGGTTCCCGGTCAGAATGGGTTAACCGTAAAACCGGCCATTTATCTTGTGAGGAGGACAAGGATAATTATTGTCCCCACAAGGACTATTTCTCACATTTCCAGGACTTGTGGCTGCCTGGGGGGGCCCCACACACGATCTCACACGCACGCACGCACACACACACACACAGTCACACACACACACACACACACACACACACACACTGCACTGCACTCCCTGTGGGGTTGTGCAACGCTTTTGTCGAATTTGAAGTTGTGGGGCGAACGGTTCTCGAGTTACGTGGATTACAGACGTACACACATAACGTACAGAGACTACAGAGTGCATTTATAGATAGATAAAGGTCTGGTGACATAACTTTTTTTTGTAGGTTTTCTGACCTCAACTGCACCCCAAAAAACCTGAAGTTTGATCATTCAGTAGATTTTCTGTGGTCTTGAGGTTTTCTGAATAACTAGCCTCAAAGAAAGTGGTCTACAGGCAAACTGATTTGCATGTGGAGTGTGGACGACGGTGATGTCATCAGAATCCAGATGGGTATCTCTCCACTTAACACTAGAACACTTAGTTCCAGAACATAGTCCAGTTTTCGGTGAAGAGGTTGACCGCCGAAAGCTCCGACGTGACGTCACGCCGCGGTGGTCAACCAACGCTCAACACAACACATCTCTCTGTTTTGGACTGATCGCCGTTTTCGGTGGTCAAAACTGGTCTATGAAATAGGCACTTAAGGGGAAAGGAACTGGTTGGAATAACGTGTTCCGTTCCACACACGCTACGTCCAACCAGGGAAACTCCCCCCCTGTCAAGTGTAAAATGAGCAACTTGGACACCCAGGATCACATTATATGATTGACACAGGGGTGAAAAATGGGTTACAAAATCGTGGGATAAAAAATATATATATATTTAAAAAAAAGATAGGCACTTAATCCTTCTCTCTCTCTCTCTCTCTCTCTCTCCTCACTCGCCCTCTCTGCAGGACGGCAGCATCTATCACCCCCACTCGGACATGTGCGTCACGGCCTTCCGCACGGCAGAGGGACGCGCCGACGTCCAGATGAGACGCTGCACGCCGGGAGACAAACACCAGCAGTGGACTTTCGAATGGTAGAGAGACAGACACCAGCAGTGGACGTTCGAATGGTAGAGAGACAGACACCAGCAGTGGACCTTCGAATGGTAGACGAATGACAATGGAGACAGACAGACACCAAGCAGTGGACGTTCGATGGCTCTTAGACGACGAAGCGTACGAGGGAGGAGGGAAACTCTTTTAACCCAAAGTGCAATTAATCTTCCACGGTCGCGGCGGCGGCTGCTGTCCTCGCCGCCGTCTTCTCTGCCGCCGAGCGCGGCGCTCTGCCGCCGAACGCGTGATCTAAGACGACGGTATAGCGTGCCTCGTTTGTCATTAGACTCCTAATCCACACCTCCCAGGTTCCAGTCCCGTTGGTCATTAGACTCCTAACCCACACCTCCCAGGTTCCAGTCCCGTTGCAGTCACTATTTTTCCAACAACCGCAGACTTTTTATTTCTTTTATTTTTTTTGCCGATAATGTATCGTTTTTTTAGACCACGACGAAGGGGGTGCCGTCTCTAGCGAACTTGAGCCACGAGAGGCACACCACCGAGCACAGGTTGCCGTGGGCGGTTCTTTACGCAACCGGGCCGCAATTTAGAATCACGCCCCCTCAGAACCTCTGAACCGGCACTTCATTTTAACTGGGAATTGACAGTGGACAGGCGGGTGGTCGGACGGACGGATGATAATTGTGCTGGAAATGTCATTTTGGTGGCCAGTTTGGCTAGTTTTTCATACCAATTGGGGGATGGAATGAATTGTGTTAGGGTGGTGAGGCTCAAAGTAGAGAGACCTGAAAGGGGACCAAAAGGGAACCAAATGGACCCCTAACGGTTCTTCAAATGGAACCATAATGGTTCATTTGCTTCTATTTTTATTCCTGAATTTTAAGTGCCTGTGCAAAGCAGTCCAGCCCATGTTTTCTGTATCATTCCACAATTCAATGTCGTTCTTTTTTTAATTTTAGTTTTTAAATAGTTTTTCTCTCACTGACAGGACGTGAATGCGGGATGCGAGGGCTGATTTAAACAGTCCAGCAAGAAAAAATAAGTGCCTTCCCTCAAAGAGTGTCTTTGAAAAACATTTGGGTTTTATTTTTCTAAGATGTTAAATTCAATTGTCATGTTGCACTACATCAAGTGCAAAATATGTTTTATAACTTTGGGTGATTATTACGAATTAGATGAACAGTCCTAATGTTTACTCAATTTGATCAAGGGGGAGTCTTAAGGTTTACCGATTGTTTAATATATGATTACATTTGGGGGATGAGGGGCTCAAAGATGACGCAACCTGTGCCAGCGATGTAAGCAGTTGACTTTTTTCTTGTCCTGGATGGCTTGATAAATATTTTTGTAAATTTCTGGGAAAGATGAAGGGGTTTTGGATCGATGGCACCAGAAAATGGCTGCCACTTCTATGCCCTATGCTAGCAGTGATTCTCAACCAGTGGTCTGTGGGCCAATTTTGTTACACACCTGCATTACTTAATTTACAAGAAGTCTACACAATTAGAGCATGTAGTGAATAATTGTTACTTTGATCAACCAAATATTAGTTATTTTTGATAAAGAGCTGGAGACGGGGAGGACACGCATGTTACCGTACAAACCACTCTATATATTAACGGGGTTCCCTACGCAAGTATGGAACAGTATGGAATTCCATTTCATACTTTTCCAGGTCTGGAAAAGAATGCAAAATGTCAAATAATGTATGGAAAGATATTTATGTTTCCAGACTATTACTCTCTGTGGGGAGGCCCCTGGTCAGGGGACTCTCTGTGGGGCGGCCCCTGGTCAGGGGACTCTCTGTGGGGAGGCAATGTATGGGGGGCACCACACATTCTGACACTGAACCGTCCAGTTTTTTTTCCCCCTTCCGACACCTCGGTTTTCCGGCCGCAGCTTGCCCGGGGAGAGCGAGCGTCTGGGGGAAAAAGTATGGAATTTTGAAATTCCAAATGTGTATTAGGAACCCCGCCTATTACTGCCAATTACTTATAGGAATATAATAGAGTTATAGTTTTAACACTTACTTTAACGAAAGAAAATAACGTACTGCACCTTGAAGATTCCAAATCCATCGCTCTGTGCCTTCTGCTTTTTATTGGGTTTTAGTCGGGGTAGTCTTGTTTGTGCCGAAAATGACAGCTTAGCTGTGCCTTCACAGGTCCAATGCTTCACTTACACTCGGCAAATAGCCGATCTTCAAGCTCACAAATGTGTCTCATTGTGGCGCGTTGTGAGCTTGAAGATCGGCTAATTTTCTCGGGTCATTCCGGGGGTGTGCACCTTTTCTCTAAGAAAGCACCTGTCTCTCAGTACTTGAACCAATAGAGCTATAGAAGTCCTGACGTCACTCGTTCATCCCCTGGTTCGCAGAACGTTTTTCTCTATGGAGAATTATATATGTTTTGTTTTTTTGGTTTTTCTTAATCGTCTCAAGGATTGTGGTCCACAAATAAACATGGGATTTGATTGACCGATGGAACTGTGTAGCCTATAGGAACTATAGAGCGGCTTTTAGAAGAGCAGGATTTCTCGCTGTATATCGCTGAATAGCTGCTGCATCGTTGTTGAAGACGGCTGCTCGGTGTGCTCCTTGCGGTCTTTAATTTTGCACCTTATGAATATCAAATATTCATACTAGTCAGTGTGTGTGTGTGTGTGTGGGGAGGAGGGGGGGGGTTGGGTGGGGTGACTGATCATTCAAAATGACTCCAGGCACCGTGAAGGGTTGCTCAATTTAGTTTGTGCTGTTTTTTTTATCGACTTTTTCTTTTAACTATTGCTGTTTTTATGGTTTTAAAAGGGACCTGAGTGGGACAGTGCATCTCTGGAACTACTGAGCTATAAGAACAAAGGGATGTTTGGTTGTGTGTGGGTAACCAGAACGCTCCCCCCCCCCCCAAAAAAAAAACCAAACTAAAAAAACGCCCCCATTTTGTCATTTTAGATTTGTAACCAATTATTTCATACTTTTGCTGTTCAAACAATGGCAGAAATTCAAGCTCACAAAGTGGTGCACCATGAGCCTGCCATCTTTGAAGAATCGTGAACATTTTTGCAAATCTTTGAATATATATTTTTAAATGGCTTCCAACACAAAAACTAAACATTTTATCAACTCAGTTATTTTTTTTTCCTGTAAGCATGCAGACAAGTCAAGCATTCTCTGAAGGTCTTTCGTTGTCGCACGTTCACAACAGAGAATTTTCAGTAAATCTTTCACAAACGCCATTCTGCCATAGAGAATCCTATCAACTATACGTTGAAATGCCTTGGATCTGGCAGAGTGTTAAAAGCGAACATTTTTATTTCAAATTTTTGCGCCTGGTGGTCCCTAAACAAACAAAATATTTTGAGATGGGGCCAAAATACATTGGTTACAACAGTTTTTTAGAACGATTTAGAAAGATTATTTTTAAAGTTTGCTAATAAGGCATTAGTTTAGGCATAGTTTTACTTAGGTTAATACGTTTAGGAATAAGGTTAGGTTTAGGTATAGTTTAGTGAGGTTAATGTTTAGCAATACCTGGATTTGACCCGTGGCGAGTGTGTTTTGGGGGTGAGCGTTCTTGTATTCATTGTATGGTATGATTGGATAATTGGGATGGGGGTTTTGTGTGTGATTTGTTTCAGGTGGGGATCAAAATGATGGGAAGGATTAAAAAAAAAAGAAACTTTATTTGTGAAAATCACTTGTATATTTGTCCTTTGCTCCATATATTCAAAAGGCTACTGGTGTTAGAGTTTAACTTTTTCTACAATTATAACAACATACATCATTGGTTAGCTCTTTTATCTGGCCAATGGGAACGGGAATCCAATCTGTGAACGTGAGTTCACAGATTTGGCATGCACTGAAACTGAATACTGGTATCATCATTCCATCTCCATTCTGAAGCACTAACCACTGTTGGTCTATAGGCCTCTGCTCGGTCCTTTAGCACCACCTACTGACAGGAAAGCGAAACTACACCTCTGTCCAAGTAGGTTGGACTGTAGAATCATCGTTCAAAGTTCAGATCATCTTTTATAGTAGATTGAAATAGATATGGCATGAACCATAAAGATATGACATTGACCTGAAAGTGTTATTCTCCGGGGTCATCAACATGTCGTCCGTACACAGACAAAAGTGTCAAAGACTTGTCCTTGTCTGTGGCAAATTTTAGATTTTCCTTTTTACATATAATCTTCTTATTTTGATCATAAGACCCAATTACTGAATGTCAGTGTCCAGGTTTTCATGACAATATTTAGGACACTTATTTACTTCGACACATTAGGAGTGCACTAGTAGGCTACTAGTGGTGCTCAAATGTTTTATTTGCAAGGACCCCCTTGAGAGTGTACGGATATTCATTGTGAACCTGATCACCTGTGGCACACTGCCAGACTGGATTGCCAGCCAAACAAAAAAAAACAAAGCAATACTACCTCATCAAAGTTGGTGTTGTGACTTTATATATTGCCAATGACTTCCATGAGAGGGGGAGAGCTGGAATTATAGTTACTTTTATAGCAGACATTTTGAGGGTCCAATATAGTTAAGTGGTTTTGTCCAAAGCACTTTTTACTACTTTCCATCGGTTCAATATTTTCAAGAAAAAAATAAAATCAAAAACCTCAAAAATGGAGCTGGAGGTTTCCTCCCGACAGCAACAAGTTAATATATAAATGCACCATTTACTGGTAACAACCCCCAGTTTGCCAACCACTAGTATTAATAATTACTTACCATCTGCTAAATGGCTAATTAACACTATTATTACATGGTCAGACCACATATCAGCCTTCATATCAACACAGTAGGCCTGGTAGCCTACTGTCGTGTGTGGTTCGTTGGCAGTAGGTACAATAAAGCCAGTGTGGCGTTGCCACATTACAACACTGGCTTTTGTGCTTCAGACACAATAACATGTCATCATCAATCAAACTCAAAACCACTATAATAATGCCACTCAAATTACCTCTCGGGCCCCTGAATGGAGAGGGCATTGCATTATTCATCATTTTAATTGAATCCTCAAACATACACACTTTGTGTCAGATGGATTTCAACGTGTCTGTCTGGATAATTAAACCTTTTATTTTTATTTCTTTATTATTATCGGCCTCATTTGGACGAGGCTCATTTGGAAGAGGCTATAGTTGTAGCCGATCTGCAAGCTCACAACGCGTTTGCGTTGCGACGTGTTGTGAGCTTGTAGATCTGTTATTTTTTCAGCATGCAACCAAGCATAAAATGACTTGTCTTTTAGTTCTACTGTCTGCATCTCCTCCCCACTAGTACCTCCATAACATTTTAGTATTTTGTTGACAAAATCGTCAAATTAGTCTTAGTTTTAGTCATCATAGATTAGCTTTTAATTGTTTTTTTGCCAGTGAAAAAAGGTATTCGACAAACATCTTTTGTCATAGTTTTAGTAGCTAAAATAGCCTGCTTTTTTTTGCATGGCTGCCAGTTCCCACCTGATGTTGTGTGGGAGTGTCGGAGTGACTCCTGACTGCTTCAAACCGTTTTTTATAACTGCTAGCTTGCATACCGTCTTGAGACTAGGACTTAAGTCTAAGATGTACTGGCCATCAGAGGGTAGTTACGATGTATTGTATCCACCGAAGAGAAAGATGAGATCTCCCACCCTGCAACAGCTCAAGAGAAAGATATGAGATCTCCCACCCTGCAACAGCTCAAGTGGGTTTCTGAGCGTGGAACATTGCCCTTGGCCTCAACCTTCTTCCAGGAGAGGGTCTCTGGGTTGAATTTCCACAGGTCACTGAAGGTCTGGCTCCAGTCCTCACCACCAAATATATGTACAGCTCTCCATTGTAGGTAAAGGATGAATGATCTGAACGGCCTTTTGGAAGAAGCTGTGCCGTGCTCAGCCAGCAGTCTGTCTCTGATAGTATCGGGGTAGGTATAGTGTCCATCATACCCCTAAATACAAACATCTTTGTCCCGATGATGGTGGTGGCACTGTGTCATAATTGCGAACTCAGTGAGCACTTACTATGAGACCTAGCAGATCATGTCTGTGCGTGCGTGTCCCCCCCCCTTTGTGCCCATATATGGAGCTGAGTGATTTGTTTGTGATTGATGCAACACACTCCATATTTGGACGTATAGCTGCTTTGGGGACTCCTTATATGGTTATGGCTGAGTCATGGTGACATGAGACTTAAAAAAATAATAACTTAAAAATAAATCTTAAAAGAACCCAAATATGTACGAGCTGCGTTCGCTTCCCACGTTTGCGCGTCTTACTGGTATGTCAGACTTATAATGGAGCACATGATGTCAGAGGTAGAGTGTCGTCAGCTCCATATATGGAGATCCAGGTGATTTAGGTATGTATATGGATAATACTGCAGGTGTAATGGAAGATAAGCCTTGTTTGTTTTCAGATTATAAACGTGACGTCTCGTGACAGTGTGTGAAACAAAACAAAAGATTACATCTGACGCATTGTCCATTATCTTCTCGTCAAGTCAGCAGTAGATAACACTCATTATCGTTCCTGTATGTAGGCATGGGCGGCCTTAGGAATCTGGAGGCCTGTTTCATGATCAAATGAGGCCCCCATACACAGTATATAGGCCTACCTAAATAAATATATACATAAATACAGGCGTATTGACACATAGTTTTGACTGTTCAATATCAACAACACCTCTCCTCATCTTGTCGTCCCCTCACAATAAAGTGTCTCCCATGGTGCACATTTCTCCCAGGTTATTAATTAACAGGAAATAGGTATAACTTTAACATCGTGGGAGAGAGCAAGGCAGCGAGTGGGTGAGAGAGAGAGGGCCAAGGGTGGTGGGGGGGGGGGGGGTTTAATGACGTCCGGCGGGCAGTCGTAGCTCGGAGGCCCCCTTGAGGGTGGAGGCCCGTTTCAATTGAAACTGGTGAAACATAGCAAAGGCCTCCTATGTATGTAGGCTACAAACTAAGCTATAGAGCAGAATGTCGACTTGTCGAGCCATGCGGCCAATAGGGCAGGAGCCTATAGTATCTCCTGTTTCTGTAGCGTGAGGCAATTTGGAAATGACGTCATAGTAGTCTATAACGTTTGTTTAAGGCACTTTTAACACAAATCTCATGGCAGCCAAGTCTATGGACTTTTAATGTTTGTTTTTGGAAACTGACGTGCCGACATGAGACGCAACGTGGCCAATATAAATACACCTTGTGTTGTGTATTGTGACTGGTTTCGTTTTATATAAACACACTGCATACATTCATGTCTCGAAGTGTAGATGAAGTGGCCGTGAATCTGCAATGAATGAAAATGACTCTGCAGCATAATGTGCAGGATTCTAAAAGTCAAAATGATGTTTCATTTCAACATTACCAGGCACCCCTCACCTTTTTATTTTTTGGAGTATTTCCAGTTCTCAATGCTTCAATTTACGTCTACTCAAAGGAAAGGAAAGGTACTATGTTTACCCAGGGTAACTGGACTATAAGCTCAAGAACTTGTTTACAGCCAGGCCCTGCTCATAGAACATTTCATGGTAGGGGTTCAATGCCTTGTCCAAGGGCACTTCAGTCCACTACATCTCCACTAAATTTAGTTGCTATAGTGACTGAATTAGTTTTGGGTTTTTTAGGCCTATAGGCCTATACTTTGGTTATTTGAAAATAGCCGATTGATCTACAAGCTCACAACGCATCTCTTGTTTGTAGATCAGCTATTTTCAAAGGTTTTTTTTATACATTTGGAAATGGGGACATTCCGCCTAAGAGTTAGAGCAGTGCCCGTTGGGCACTAGGCCTACTTGGAACTACGCAAGTTGGTAATGCATGCCCCACCCAGTTATGTCTGTGTCCCTTTTATGCGCATATATGGAGTTCTTTGTCAGGCATGCTCAAATGTGGAGTCTACACGCAGACGTCAGAACATCAATGTGATGTCTGATCAGGCCAGCTCCATATATATGGAGATCTAGGGGTGATCAGGTGTGATCAATAAAGAGGTCAAATTAAGCAGCTCATTACATTTATTTAAAAAAAACCTCTTATAAACAATATGATAGACAATTATAAAGTGGATTGATATCATAAAAGTATAACCACAATACTCCTTCCTCCCTTGTGTTTATTATTATTACTATTATCATCATCATTATCATTGTCATTACCATTATTATTATTATTATTATTATAATTTTTGTTGTCCTTCTGTTTGTATGTTTTGTTTTTGTCTTGTTTTTGTTTTGTTATGTTTGTTTTGTTGGAACTGTACTTGTAAAGTACAGTCCGTATTACTAGTATTCAATCAATTAGTCGTAGACAGTGGGTGATGCTTTTATTTTGAAAAAACAAACCGGGAAACAGCGCCGACAGACACACGTCTCCTGTCTCGACGCTCCTTGCCAGCCCGGGTTGAACTTTCTCTCCAAAACTTCAAGACAAGTAGCTGAAACGAGCCGAGCCGCTACATGTAGCCAGCCAACCTGAGCCGGCTACTATAGAGTCCCGTTAGCCGTTACAAGTAACACAGACAAGCAACAGACAGTTGGAGGACTCTTGGAATGGATACAATGATGCCACGATGAAAAACAAACCTCAATAAGGGCAGCCGGAGATACAGACGGCAGCGCGAAGATTAAAACGCATCCGAAAACAAGTTCAAAGGGACATGATCAGACTGTTGGTAAAACTTTTCTGAACAGATTGCCGAAGAAGCAGGAAGGACGGATCCCTGATGCAGCCAGCCAACAGAAGAGAAGACGCCGCGGCTATTTAAAACCCCCCCTCGTACTACGATGATGATTTGACCTGGATCTCACACTGATAATCCCTGCTGGAGCCTGGAGGTGTAAACACGTACACATTACCTATACCCTACAATACTCCTGCTAATCCTACGATCCTTGTCCAATGTCCATTATCATACCATACCACACCACGTCTACGGGCTCAGACAGCGAGACGCGACGCGTTCCGTTCAATCATCAACATATAACTGGCGGCTCCTTATCAAGTGAACGTCTGGTTTAGCTGCATGGAACTCAACTCAACTTCGCCTCCCGAGACAAAGTTGACCAGCCCCGCAGCGCTATAGCTACTCCCCCTCGACCTCCCCTCCCTTCCCACAAGACTTATTTTCTAAAACCGTCGCTGCGTAAAAATGCTGGATTACTTAATACGCGTTTCTGTTATAGTGCCAGCCAGGTTGAGTTGCGTTGCGGTGTGTGTGACTGTGTGTGTACACGGTATAGCGTGGTAGAATGAGTGTGTGCCGGCGGTTACTGGGTGTTGTTGGCAGTGCCAGGAAGAAGAAGACATGATGGAAACTGAACGACCGTTGACTCCAACGACATAAAGGAAGGAAGGAAGAGGTTTTTTTTTAGACACGTAGATGATGGCAACGCTGTGCGGCCGCAGGACCAACCGAGCCCGGCTTCTGCTGCTGCTGATCGGGGCGAGTCTGGTGGGATACCTCCTCCTGCTCAGGAGCCACTCCACCGCCGGTGGGGCCAGTGGTAGGGGCAGTGTGGATGGGTGCTACATCACTCACTTTGTTTTTATTTTATTTTTGAGGGGCGCTAGCCTTTCCTATGTCCAGCTTTGAGCGTTGGTGTAAACACACACATTGTCCTTTTTGATTGATTGATTGATTTTAAATGTATTAACAGTTTGCAGAATTACAGTAGGCCTACATTTCAAGCACAAACTCAATACTGTTAACTGTGAGTGGACGATCCAATTAAGCATTACACTTGTTTACAAGAGGGTCCACCATGTTCAATTCATCAAAACATTTAGAGACGTACAAATAGACACTACTATATAGACAAAGAACAGAACAGGAATTAATCATATATTCATCCTAACACAAACATTGGATTGCCATTGATGATGAATGGCCAGTTTTGAGTGTTTGTGCAAACACGAACATTGTTTTAACACAAACATCGAAGACAAAAGTGAGGACACAAATTGTGATTGGCCGAAATGAGATGATGTATGATGACGATAGACTTAAGTTCACACGGGTGTGATATATATATATTTTTTTTTTGTAGGCTACTTGACTAAATAAAAGTACAAAAGTATTGTCTTCAAAATGTACAGTATGTACTTGATTGTAGTACTAAAATAACTCGTTATGCAGAACGTGTCCCATTTTAAAGTTTTCAAATGTATAATATTCGTTTTGAAAATGGATCTACATACAAGAGTAGAGTTTATTTGTTTTGGTCATTATAACAAATCAATGCATGCTTTTTTTCCCCTGTTGCAAGTAAAAGTCATGGTATTCAAAACGTATATGCACTTAAGTAAAAAAAAAAAAGCAAAGCTATTCAAAGTAGGGAAAGTATGCAAAGGTCAAAGGTCAAAGTATAGGCTACTTTAAAGTAGGCATATTGAGCTGTGCATATACTGCAGCGTTGTTAGCTAAGTGTTGTTAGAGGCAGCGGTGGCCGAACGGTTTGCGGAGCGGTCTTGATATCGGAAGGTCGCTAGTTCGTATCCCCGGACCGGCACGTTAAAATTACCACCGCTGAAGTGCCCTTGAGCAAGGCATTGAACCCCTACCATGAAATGTTCTATATGAGCAGGGCCTGCAGGCTGTAAACAAGTTCTTGAGCTTAGTCCAGTTACCCTGGGTAAACATAGTACCTTTCCTTTCCTTAGTCCAGTTACCCTGGGTAAACATAGTACCTTTCCTTTCCTTTCGTGCCAAAAGAGTGTCTACTTATGAATTAGTCGTCTAATTAGTTTCCCAGGCTAATTATCAAAAAGCGGCACAAATTAGCTGACATCACCCTACGATATACCTTAATGTATACTTCTGTAGAATGATGGTTTAGTTTGCCAAAAATAAGTATTTTGGTCTCTAAAATAAATGGTCTCGTACTCCTTTTTCGTTTTTGTGTAGGACGTTGTTGTACTGTTAACCCATTTTGGGCGGGTACCCCTTTTGGTGTTTCAACTGAGCATTATGTTATACTTTAGCTATTGAAAAATAGTAGATCTACAAGCTCATAGCGCGCCACCGAGTGGCGCGCTACGAGCTTGTAGGTCTGCTATTTTTGAAAAATCGTAAAAATGCTTCACAAATCTTTGAATATACAGTATATTCTTTCAGAAGACTTTTTTATTTCGACGTTAAAACACCAAAAGCCGGTTCCTGCCCAAAATGGGTTAAGTAACTTGAAAAAATAACCATAACAACGTGTGTAATAATAATATTGTGAATTGTGATACAGCTTGGGAAAAAAAAATGATTGTGATATTATACTTTTTCCATATTATCGCCCACCCCGCCGTATAGCACACGGACTGCCCGAGGCCGCCGCACAGCGAGGAGAGGTGGAGGTGGAGGTGGAGAGGGTGGCGAGGAGGGAGCGCCTGAAGAGGCCGGTGTACCAGAAGCCGTTCCCGCTGGACCTGAGCGCCCCGGGGGAGATGGGGGCGGCCGTGAAGCTCAGCCTGGACGCGGAGGAGAGGAGGAAGGAGGAGGACGGCATCAAGAAGCACCAGATCAACACCTATGTGTCCGAGAGGATCTCGCTGCACCGCACGCTGCCCGAGAGATGGAACCCGCTGTGAGTTGGAATTATTATCAACCCATTCTGACCTGAGATCAGATTCATACGAGGTTTCCACTGGACACACACTGGTCTGATGAAACCCATTCTGACCTGAGATCAGATTCTAAAAAATGTCAGTCGTTCTTCGATTTTTCAAAAAATAGCAGACCTACAAGCTCGTAGCGCGCCACTCGGTGGCGCGCTATGAGCTTGTAGATCTGCTATTTTTCAATAGCTAAAGCATAACATGATGCCAACACCGAAATGGGTTCCCGGTCAGAATGGGTTATTAGAACTCATTCCCTGCTGCCAGGGTCGTTTTTTTAGTTACACATCTATCTTTCTTTTTTTTTTATGTTTTTTTGCCCCCAGAGGGCCTGCAGGGACATCTTTCACATCTTTGGGGGCGGGTGCGGGTGGTGGGGGGGGGGTTATTGATTCAAAATGGTCACAATCTCTAACCCGTTTTGACCTGAGATCAGATTCTAAAAAATGTTCTTCTACATCCCTGACAGTTTTCTGAAAAAGCTATGTTTCTATGTGAAGTCGTTCTTCTATTTTTCAAAAATAGCAGACCTACAAGCTCGTAGCGCGCCACTCGGTGGCGCGCTATGAGCTTGTAGATCTGCTATTTTTCAATAGCTAAAGCACATTAACATAATGCTAACACCAAAAGGGGGTTCCCACCCCCAAAATGAGCTAATATCTACCGAGTAGTATGCTTCCCTGTCGTTAAGCAACGCTCGCTTCCTCTTCTGCGGTCCGTTAATGAAATGATTCCCCCGCCCGTCCGCCATCACGACGTGTCGCGAGCTTGTAGATCGCCCCATATTCACTACTACTTAAAACATTTGTTTTCTAATTTATGGAATTGCTTTGAACTTTCTTTAATTTCTTCATGAAATTTCGGGAAAAAAAATAATTTAATTTATTTTTAATTGCCTTTTTGGGACTGTTTTTTGAAAATGTTTTGAAATAATAATAATTGAAAAAACAATGTGAGAAAGGAAAAATTAAGCGACCCATAAAAGTCAGTGTGTCTGCGACCCACTGTTTGGGAAGCAGTGGTCTATATGGTACCTGTATATGGGACCTGTATATGGGGCCTGTATATGGGGCACTGTTTGGGAAGCAGTGGTCTATATGGGACCTGTATATGGGACATATATGGGACATATATGGGGCACTGTTTGGGAAGCAGTGGTCTATATGGGACCTGTATATGGGACATATATGGGACATATATGGGGCACTGTTTGGGAAGCAGTGGCCTATATGGGACCTGTATATGGGACCTGTATATGGGACCTATATGGGGCACTGTTTGGGAAGCAGTGGCCTATATGGGACCTGTATATGGGACCTGTATATGGGACCTATATGGGGCACTGTTTGGGAAGCAGTGGCCTATATGGGACCTGTATATGGGACCTATATGGGGCACTGTTTGGGAAGCAGTGGTCTATATGGGACCTGTATATGGGACCTGTATATGGGACCTATATGGGGCACTGTTTGGGAAGCAGTGGTCTATATGGGACCTGTATATGGGACCTATATGGGGCACTGTTTGGGAAGCAGTGGTCTATATGGGACCTGTATATGGGACCTGTATATGGGACCTATATGGGGCACTGTTTGGGAAGCAGTGGCCTATATGGGACCTGTATATGGGACCTGTATATGGGACCTATATGGGGCACTGTTTGGGAAGCAGTGGCCTATATGGGACCTGTATATGGGACCTGTATATGGGACCTATATGGGGCACTGTTTGGGAAGCAGTGGTCTATATGGGACCTGTATATGGGACCTATATGGGGCACTGTTTGGGAAGCAGTGGTCTATATGGGACCTGTATATGGGACCTGTATATGGGACCTATATGGGGCACTGCTTGGGAAGCAGTGGCCTATATGGGACCTGTATATGGGACCTGTATATGGGGCACTGCTTGGGAAGCAGTGGCCTATATGGGACCTGTATATGGGACCTGTATATGGGGCACTGTTTGGGAAGCAGTGGTCTATATGGGACCTGTATATGGGACCTATATGGGGCACTGCTTGGGAAGCAGTGGCCTATATGGGACCTGTATATGGGACCTGTATATGGGACCTATATGGGGCACTGCTTGGGAAGCAGTGGCCTATATGGGACCTGTATATGGGACCTGTATATGGGACCTATATGGGGCACTGCTTGGGAAGCAGTGGCCTATATGGGACCTGTATATGGGACCTGTATATGGGGCACTGCTTGGGAAGCAGTGGTCTATATGGGACCTGTATATGGGACCTGTATATGGGACCTATATGGGGCACTGTTTGGGAAGCAGTGGTCTGTATGGCACTGCATGGTGGAAAATGATGCCCATACTGACACCCATATGACACATGGTGGTGACGGGATTTGGGGGGCTGAGATCATAGTTGGGTGTGTCTTACTTTTAGGTTAGCCCAGTGGCAAGCTTAACCGCTTGATCCACAAGTATCCCCAAGTATACTTCTGGGGGGAAATATCAGCCAAAAAGTTACCGATCTACAAGCTCACAGTCACAACTGCACGTTGCAATTGGGTCCTTTTTAAGAATTTTAATGATTCCCTCCCTTAATGGTCAGATTCCTTGACCAGTTCTCTTTAACGATTTGTATAGTGTGGGGTTACAAAATATAATACAAATGGACCTTTTTACAGGGCTGTAACTCTGAGAGGGTTCCATTTGTACACTCTAAGAGTTATGGTTGTTCCTTGCTATTGTAATTGTATAGCAGGCGCAAAGTCCACATACAGTAGCAACTCTGACAGTGTGGTAAAAACCGCCTCCCCAAACCGCATGTTTCAAGTGATGTAACCGATATCTGTTTCCTCAATTCCTCTCTTGTCCGCTTCAGGACTTCCTTGTATACACTCACACCTCAAAACCGCTAAAACCTGTTCATGCTATTAGCATAATATTATTACTTGTACTGCTGCTTATTTCTGACCTTTACACAAGGTGTTGTATTGTGTTTTCCATTTATTTGTCTAAAAGGAGTTGAGGGCTATAGGGATGTGTGTGGGAGAGCAATGCATGAGCACGCTATCTGTATCTGGTTCCATGTACAGTTTCAACTCAGACCCATTTCACCAGGGACAAATTAGCCATTGGGCCAGTGGGGCCGTGACCCAGGGGCCCTTGGTTCTCAGGGGCCCTACTGGGAAATTGAACCGCGCAGTACTAGGTTTGACACCCTGAAAAGGGCTCCTGGGGCCCTTCATTGGCCATTGATTTAGTTAAATTTAGGTCAAAAACTTAAAAAACAACACGGAAAAACACAAAAATGTTGCGCGCACGCGCGCTATGGGGGCCCTGCAAAAATGACTGGACCTCATGGGGGTTAATCAGTCCCTGCATTTCACTAGTAAAGGGTTTCATTGGTTAATAGATCTAGGACAGGTTGGATTTGCTTGATACCCTTAAACCCATTTCGACCTGAGGACGATTAAAAAAATGTCTGTTTGAAAATGACAGTTTTCTGAAAAAGCCATGTTTCTATGTCAGTCGTTCTTCGATTTTTCAAAAATAGCAGACCTATACAAGCTCGTAGCGTGCCACTCGGTGGCGCGCTATGAGCTTGTAGATCTGCTATTTCTCAATAGCTAAAGCATAACATAATGCTAACACCAAAAGTGGGTTAAAGATCCAGTAGGTAATAGATGTTGTTACATTTTATTTTGTCCCTAGACGGGTGACAAAGGACACACCTGAATAACTGAGTGGACAGTGGACACACAATGAATTTGACCTAGATTTCTGATCAACATTTGGGCGCGGCCCGGCCGGGCCATAGCTATTGAGCCCACCTGAGAGGGCAGAAGGTCCACTGTTCGATTCTCCATTCTCTGCTATTGTCGAAGAACGACAGACATAATAGAAAGTAACATAGCTTTTTCAGAAAACTGTCATTTTCAAACAGACATTTTTTAAATCTGATCTCGGGTCAGAATGGGTTACATAGTTTTTTTTTAGACGGAATGTATAAACAGCAACAGAGTACAGTCAAACACTCCAAAAGGGATTGCACCATTGTTTCCATTTAGGCCCTTGCAATCAATTCATAGACATGACATGAACAATAACGACAACAACATTAAACCCTCTACTAGTCTATAGTCCGAGTTGAAAGCAGAGATTAAAATAGGGTGCATTTTGTCATCCCAAAACGCAGTTTTATAGTTAAGGGACGCAATAAAACAATGACCTCTGCATCCACGGGATGCACTACTGTACCGTTTATTTTACTATAGCTTTAGTTATAATAATCATTTCTTCTTCTGTTTTCTACATGAATATAACCACATTATAGCCATATAAAATGAAATGGGAGTTAAATGCTGCAATTTGGGAATTTGGGAAGCAGTGGTCTATATGGGACCTGTATATGGGACCTATTTGGGGCACTGTTTGGGAAGCAGTGGTCTATATGGGACTGCATGTGGAAAATGATGCCCATACTGACACCCATACAGTATGACACATGGTGGTGACGGGAGTTGGGGGGGCGGTGAGATCATAGTTGGGTGTGTCTTACTTTTAGGTTAGGCCAGTGGCAAAGCTTAACCGCTTGATCCACAAGTATCCCTAAGTATTCTGGGGGGAAATATCAGCCAAAAGTTACCGATCTACAAGCTCACAGTCACAACTGCACGTTGCAATTGGGTCCTTTTTAAGAATTGTAATGATTCCCTCCCTTAATGGTCAGATTCCTTGACCAGTTCTCTTTAACGATTTGTATAGTGTGGGGTTACAAAATATAATACAAATGGACCTTTTTACAGGGCTGTAACTCTGAGAGGGCAGTGTTGCCAACTTAGCGGATTTGTCGCCATATTTAGCTTCTTTCCAGACCCCCCTAGCGACTGAATTAGTGAAAAGCTTCTGGCGAGAAATCTAGCTTTTTTTCCTCAGTGAATTGGGGACAAATCGTGTTGACAGGCGCCAGATATGCGCCAGAGATAAAATCCAAACAGTGTAAAAAAACAGTGTCAGGCAGCCACCACGGTAAGGTGATGGTTCCTTGGAGAGGATTTTATTTTTTGTTGTTTTTTAATGGGTAGGGGTTTTTCGACGCAGCAGCTGCAGAGGCACTCTGTGCTGTGGTCTGAACTCTGAAATTTCGCTGCTCGTTTAAACTCATTGTAATATAAAAAAAACAGCAAGAGATGATACAAACTATAAGTGCACATAAATGACAATTTTTTTTCTGGGCTGGCTACATATTTTCGTTGCTAGGGGCGCCTAAAAGTCGCTAGGGACGCAAAAAAGTCGCTAGGGGCGGCGCGCGTTACGCGCGCATATCCCACCCCTGGCGACTTTTAGCTACTTTTCGAGGAGCCACTAGCTACTTCCGTTAGTGGAGAGTTGGCAACACTGTGAGAGGGTTCCATTTGTACACTCTAAGAGTTATGGTTGTTCCTTGCTATTGTAATTGTATAGCAGGACGCAAAGTCCACATAGCAACTCTGACAGTGTGGTAAAAACCGCCTCCCCAAACCGCATGTTTCAAGTGATGTAACCTATATCTGTTTCCTCAATTCCTCTCTTGTCCGCTTCAGGACTTCCTTGTATACACTCACACCTCAAAACCGCTAAAACCTGTTCATGCTATTAGCATAATATTATTACTTGTACTGCTGCTTATTTCTGACCTTTACACAAGGTGTTGTATTGTGTTTTCCATTTATTTGTCTAAAAGGAGTTGAGGGCTATAGGGATGTGTGTGGGAGAGCAATGCATGAGCACGCTATCTGTATCTGGTTCCATGTACAGTTTCAACTCAGACCCATTTCACCAGGGACAAATTAGCCATTGGGCCGTGGCCCAGGGGCCCTTGGCTCTCAGGGGCCCTACTGGGAAATTGAACCGCGCAGTACTAGGTTTGACACCCTGAAAAGGGCTCCTGGGGCCCTTCATTGGCCATTGATTTAGTTAAATTTAGGTCAAAAACATGAAAAAAACACGGAAAAACACAAAAATGTTGCACGCACGCGCGCTATGGGGGCCCTGCAAAAATGACCGGACCTCATGGGGGTTAATCTGTCCCTGCATTTCACTAGTAAAGGGTTTCATTGGTTAATAGATCTAGGACAGGTTGGATTTGCTTGATACCCTTAAACCCATTTCGACCTGAGGACGATTAAAAAAAATGTCTGTTTGAAAATGACAGTTTTCTGAAAAAGCTTCTATGTTTCTATGTCAGTCGTTCTTCGATTTTTCAAAAATAGCAGACCTATACAAGCTCGTAGCGCGCCACTCGGTGGCGCGCTACGAGCTTGTAGATCTGCTATTTCTCAATAGCTAAAGCATAACATAATGCTAACACCAAAAGTGGGTTAAAGATCCAGTAGGTAATAGATGTTGTTACATTTTATTTTGTCCCTAGACGGGTGACAAAGGAAAGACCTGAATAACTGAGTGGACAGTGGACACACAATGAATTTGACCTAGATTTCTGATCAACATTTGGGCGCGGCCCGGCCGGGCCATAGCTATATTGAGCCCACCTGAGAGGCAGAAGGTCCACTGTTCGATTCTCCATTCTCTGCTATTTTTGAAAAATCGAAGAACGACAGACATATAGAAACATAAGCTTTTTCCAGAAAACTGTCATTTTCAAACAGACATTTTTTTAGAATCTGATCTCAGTTCTGAATGGGTTAAATAGCTTTTTTTTTAGACGGAATGTATAAACAGCAACAGAGTACAGTCAAACACTCCAAAAGGGATTGCACCATTGTTTCCATTTAGGCCCTTGCGATCAATTCATAGACATGACATGAACAATATAACGACAACAACATTAAACTCTCTACTAGTCTATAGTCCCAGTTGAAAGCAGAGATTAAAATAGGGTGCATTTTGTCATCCCAAAACGCAGTTTTATAGTTAACCCATTCTGACCTGAGATCAGATTCTAAAAATGTCAGTCGTTCTATCGATTTTTCAATAGCTAAAGCATAACATGATGCTAAACACGAAAATGGGTTCCCGTTCAGAATGGGTTAAGGGACAAAATAAAACAACGACCTCTGCATCCACGGGATACACTACTGTACTGTTTATTTTACTATAGCTTTAGTTATAATAATAATTTCTTCTTCTGTTTTCTACATGAATATAACCACATTATAGCCATATAAAATGAAATGGGAGTTAAATGCTGCAATTTGTAAAAATAAAAAAGGCAAAATATGACTCCTAACGTCGCTGAAGTGGGACTCATCTAATGTCCCGGCTGGGACTCATCTAAAAGAGCATCCCTGCATTTACACTTTTGATTGATTGATTGAAATATGTATTAACAGTTTGCAGAATTACAGTACATTTCAAGCACAAACTCAATACAAAGACTGTTAACTGTGAGTGGACGACCCAATTAAGCATTACACTTGTTTACAACAGGGTCCGCCATGTTCAATTCATCAAAACATTTAGAGACGTACAAATAGACACTTCTATATAGTTAAAGAACCACTGTGAAACTGTACTTTGAACAGTTTCTTCCATCTACCAGTACATCAAATCTCTTTGCCAAAAGGTTGCCACTCTACAATCAGACGCTCACAACACATTGCAACTAACTAGGTTTGGGGAGCAGTGGCGTGCACAGACATTTGGAGGGGCAGGTGCTCAAGTGAAAAAAAGGGGCACCTTGTGCAGCACGTGGAACCGGCCGGTTGCCTTGGCTTAACCCATTCTGACCTGAGATCAGATTCAGAAAATGTCTGTGACATGACAATGGCTACGTTTACATGAAGGGTGATCATTCCGAATAAATACTTCCGAATAAAATACATCCGATGTAATGTTTTTTGCCGCGAGTTTACATGGGAAATGGTCATTCCGAATGAGTGTTTATATGGAGAAGTGATAGAAGACATGATACATGTTATTTCACGTGAAACTACGCCATCTGTTGGACACATAAAATATAGGCAACACTGATGATTATTATTGTATCGGGTCGCTCGTTATTTTTGAGAGAGAGAGAGAGAGAGAGACCGTTGAACACACACACACACACACACACACAGACACACACACACACACACACACACACACACACACACACACACACACACACACACACTGTGACACACACACACACACACACACACACACAGATCAGGGGTATCTCATCTGCTGCTGCTCCACGTTTTTTTTGTGGATTTCGGATCTGAAAAAAGGAACGAAATAACGCGCTCTATGTGCAAACTCCTCGGCGCCGACGGCGCGCCTTGGATATGAGCGCCTTGGAGCATGCTCAGAAAGACCAGAATGAATTTACATCCGAAGCAGTGTATACATGAGTCAAATTTATTTCAATCGCATTGAAAATCGGAGTAATCCGGCCAGTGACATCGGAATGGTTTTTAGATCGCATCGAGCGTTTTCATTCGGATGTAAGTTTTTGTAGGTGTTTACATAACAACGTTTAATAGGATTGAACTTCTATTCGGAATGAAAAGGGGATTTAACTGCTCATGTAAACGTAGCCAATGACAGTTTTCTGAAAAAGCTATGTTTCACTCGGTGGCGCGCTATGACCTTGTAGATCTGCTATTTTTCAATAGCTAACACCACAAGGGGTTCCCGCCCAAAATGGGTTAATAGTGTGATTTTTTTTTAGATTTTGGGGCATAAATAATATATTAGAAGCTTTTTTTTTTTAAATCAAGAATTGATCAATGTCACCATGGTCCACAGTACACGTGTACAGTGTGTTTTCTTTTTTTCAAAAGGGCACATTACTGTCCAGAGGGCAAAGGGCAGGTGCTCTATACAGCACCACCTAGTGTCGACCTGTGCACGCCACTGTTGGGGAGGAACCCCTGAGGGTCCCTGGAGGACACCACACTGTCCTAGATAGTTTTTAAATGATCGGATCGGTACTCGAGTTCTGGGTATCGGGGAGGAAGGAACAAAATGCCACCGGTGGTACATTCTCTATACTACTGTGTCCATTGCTAACACTCGCCCCGTCCGTCCTTCTGCCCGGTCCAGATGCAGGGACCTGCAGTACGACTACAGCTCGCTGCCCACCACCTCGGTGGTCATCGCCTTCTACAACGAGGCCTGGTCCACGCTGCTCCGGACGGTCCACAGCGTGCTGGAGACGTCGCCCGACGTCCTGCTGAAGGAGGTGGTGCTGGTGGACGACTACAGTGACCGAGGTATGGAACGGATGGATGGATGGATGGACAGAAACCTGATAGAAAGTCGCTTGTTTTCAACCCTTTTTCACATCAAGGTCCCATATTTTAGGTCCCACATTTCACCGCTGGCAGTCACTACTCAATGTTCATTTGCAGAGCCGATTGGTCCTATACGCAGACTACGCAGGCTGCGTAGCGCCCCCGATTCCCCCAGAAGGCCAGAGGGTTGCGCTCTACCGCAACGAATAGGTCTCAGGTCTTGTTTTTGTCCTCTTTCTTTCTCATTGTATGGATTTTGGCCCGTAGTTTCTCTCTGTCGTTTTTATCTGGCAGGCTATAACCAACCAGGGCCCTGTATGCAAATATAAAAAAATGTATACGAGTATATACAGAAGGACGAGACTAATATCCACACAGTGATATATCACTACGCAATAAGGCTAGGTTAATATATTGCAAGACCAGTCCTCCCAATGTTTACTTTAAACCCCAGATTTGTGTGTACTCAACAGGTTTCTATCGGCTCTCTATTAGACTGCAAAGTAATTAAAAAGTACTTAAGGTAGTTACTTGCCTGCAGTCACAGGAAGGAATGTGCTCACTGACTCTACGGTAGCATTTAAGTTGGGGCATCACTCTCTGTGTGTGTGTGTGTGTGTGTGTGTGTGTGTGTGTGTGTGTGTGTGTGTGTGTGTGTGTGTGTGTGTGTGTGTGTGTGTGTGTGTGTGTGTGTGCAATATGTCTGCTGCTGCATTTTTCAGAGACAGTTTCAATGGGCATGGCAGCCATATTGACATGAAATGGCAGGGTAAATACAGGTGTTGCTAACGATACCGCCTGTAATTAAGGCTCCATTCCATTCGGAGTATAGCAGCGGCAGTCTTTTTTTCTTTCCACTGTGAGCCGTGTGTGCAGAACAATATATAAAACACTCACACGCTGCAGGTTGACCTGAATGGAATGCAGCCCGTAAGCAGCACCGGTTACTCCTATTCCCATAGTAACTTTGCTATAGATCAGGGCAACTGTTTGACATGCCCATGTTTTTTTATGTTTTAGTCAGTGTTTAATTATGACACCATATCAAATCAAAATAAAATGTTTTTTTATTGACTGTTTTTCAATGTCCTTCACACTTGCTAGGGGACAGTGTTGGGGGTGTTGCACATGGCACCCGTGGGTGCTTGCTAGGGGACAGTGTTGGGGGTGTTGCACATGGCACCCGTGGGTGCTTGCTAGGGGACAGTGTTGGGGGGTGTTTTAATGGCACCCGTGGGTGCTTGCTAGGGGACAGTGTTGGGGGTGTTGCATGGCACCAGTGGGTGCTTGCTAGGGGACAGTGTTGGGGGTGTTGCACATGGCACCCGTGGGTGCTTGCTAGGGGACAGTGTTGGGGGTGTTGCACATGGCACCCGTGGGTGCTTGCTAGGGGACAGTGTTGGGGGTGTTGCATGGCACCAGTGGGTGCTTGCTAGGGGACAGTGTTGGGGGTGTTGCACATGGCACCCGTGGGTGCTTGCTAGGGGACAGTGTTGGGGGTGTTGCATGGCACCCGTGGGTGCTTGCTAGGGGACAGTGTTGGGGGTGTTGCATGGCACCAGTGGGTGCTTGCTAGGGGACAGTGTTGGAGGTGTTGCACATGGCACCCGTGGGTGCTTGCTAGGGGACAGTGTTGGGGGTGTTGCATGGCACCCGTGGGTGCTTGCTAGGGGACAGTGTTGGGGGTGTTGCACATGGCACCTGTGGGTTCCTTGCTAGGGGACAGTGTTGGGGGTGTTGCACATGGCACCTGTGGGTGCTTGCTAGGGGACAGTGTTGGGGGTGTTGCATGGCACCCATGGGTGCTTGCTAGGGGACAGTGTTGGGGGTGTTGCATGGCACCTGTGGGTGCTTGCTAGGGGACAGTGTTGGGGGGTTGCCTACTCCTACTTTTTCAGTAACAGGATCTTCTCCAGCTCTTTAGTTAAAACAGACAAATACACTTTCAGGTCAGACATTTTTGATGGCCGATATTTGTGTTTTGTAATAATTGTCAAAAGTACAATGAACATAGGCTGCTGAGAGTAAAAGTACAGTATTGGAAAATGGAGAACCTGAGAACATGCACTTACTTATACTTACTTATACTTGCTTCACTCTAAACCACTGGCTAAAAAAAAGAAAAACTTTAATGAAGGTCTCTCTACTAAAATAAAATGATGAACCATCTAACGAGGCCTTAACTGTAAATCCCTTTTTAATATAAAGGCAAAAATTCCCGCCCCTGTATGCTCTGTCACATTTGTAATTATATATCCGATTAGAGACGTAGCAACGAGGTGATTAAAGATGCCGTGAGGATGTGTGCAGACTCTCTCTCATTCATGACAAAGTTAAACTCATTATGTAATTGCATTTTCCTAACCCATTAAACCCGGGAAAGCGTCGAGTGTCATTTTCAGGTTTGTGGTTCTCAAAGTGAACGGATTGAAGCAAGACGGAGTTATAATGCCGTGGCGTCACCATCATTTTAACCACTTCAACTATTATGTTATACTTTGGCTATTCAAAGAAAAATGGCAGATATACAAGCCCACAGCGTGTCACTTCATGCCACGCTATATGACCTTGTAGATCTGCCATTAAAAAAAAAAAAATCTTAAATGTGTTGCATATTTTTTAAACTGAAAAGGACAGGAAAAAAACAGTGCCCTTTCTTCCTTTGAATGTATTGACGGAGTCAACCGTCTGTCTCTGAGAGAGACTATCGATTTAGTAGACATCTGGAGAAGCAACATCAGGTCTTTGTGGTTTAAACGCTGTAAAGTACTGTCGACCCGAGAATGAACTAACTTCAGCAGGGAGACAATGGTGGCAAAAACCAAAGAGTCTCCTACTCCCTTTTTATTTTAATTAAAACGCACCAAGTATAGCTAAATAATTATAGATAAGACCTCGGCGAATTATGTGTTTTAAAATCCCTTCACCTCGTCGCCAAACACTTTCCATGCATATTTTGTTCCTCTCTCTCATTTTAGTGAATGTCACACCGGACACTTATGAGTCTAATAATGAGTACACCTTCATCATTGACTGTCCTGCTGTTACCTTTTGTCCCCAAAATGTTCCCGGGATAAAATGATAATGAACCATATATTATTCGCACGGCGGCCATGTTGGAAAGAGCATGGTGGCAGGGCTGGGGAACGTTGTTGACACCGCCCTACCCTACCCTACTGACCGTGCACAAGCAAACAGTGAAATACATGGACAAGCAACGGAGTGCATCATGGCGCTCCAAGGTTTCGCGCCCCAAATCAAGAGAAATGCGGAAGTATAGAGTGCTTCAAATGTCCACTGAGCAACTTCCATTGAAATGAATAGCAGAGGGCGAGGGGCGGTCTGCCCTCAAGTTTAATTATATATTACTCTATGGTGGCAACGGGTGGCCAGTGGCGTGCACAGATAGACACTAGGGGGTGCCAGAGCACCCCCTGCCCTTTTGGCAATGTGCCCCTTGAAAATACAAAAAAAAAACATTTTTTTGTACAGTATGTGGACCATGTTGACATTGATCAATTCTTGATAAAAAAAATATTATTTAGGCCCCAAAATCTCTAAATCTCTATTAAGACAACTGGCCGGTTCCACGCACTGCACAAGGTGCCCTTTTTTTCCACTTGAGCACCTGCCCCTCTAAATGTCTGTGCACGCCACTGCAGGTGGCATTTCATCAGTGGTGGAAAGTAACAAAGTACATTTTACTCAAGTGATCACCTGGTTATTCCTTTTTTTTCTCCTCGCATTTACTCAAGTACTTTACTTGAGGTAGCCTACTTTACTGGGAGTATTTACAATTTTCAATACTTCGATTCCTTTAATGATTCCAATAGGGAGGTCTGTACAAAATGATCGTTCCATGTGTACACTCTCAAACCTTAAAAAAATGTCAACAACCACCAAACATGTGATGAAGTCCACATACATGTGATGAAGTCCACATCCACATACCAGCTCTGACGGCGTGTAGAAACGACGCTTCAAGAAACGGTTCCAAATAATTATGATGGCACAATGGTTGGATCGGATTCATCCGGTTCCGGGATCCCGACCCAACCCTGGTCACACCATGACGTGGCTCTCCCTCCATCTGCACCAGGTCTTCTTTGTGTATTTAAGATAACGGGGAAAGAAAAGCAAACTCTGGGCCGGAATTACACACGACTGCCTTGAGCTACGCCCGTGTAAGCACACACTCACTCGGCCGGGTACACACACACACACACACACACACACACACACACCTCGGTACACGGATATGCGCACGCACACTCGCACGCACGCGCGCACACACACACAAGACTCTTATCTACCTGAATGTAACAAGCATTCTGGTAGACTTTGGTGTTATCCATTTAGCAATATTGTATTACTGTTCCTTTTGTACGTTTTTACAAACTGTTCTAGTATTTAATCAATCAATGCATACGTTGGTTATAGACATGCCAACAGTCATTAGTCAGACAACCCCCGTGCTGCAGGTTAAAAATCACCCGTGGCTCCAGACATGCGTGGCGGGTTAAAAAAAAATAATCACCCGTGGCTTCCTGTGAGCTTAGGGTATTTGGGGGGAGGAGGGTGTCTGTCTCATGGTGTGTCTGACTGTTGTTGGTGTTGGCATCATGAAAAATAGCAGATCTACAAGCTCGTAGCGCGCCACTCGGTGGCGCGCTATGAGCTTGTAGGTCTGCTGTTTTTTTTTTTAAATCGAAGAACGACATAAACATAGCTTTTTCAGAAAACTGTCAGGATGTAGAAGAACATGTTTAGAATCTGATCTCAGGTCAGAATGGTAAACTGTCAGGATGTAGAAGAACATGTTTAGAATCTGATCTCGGGTCAGAATGGTAAACTGTCAGGATGTAGAAGAACATGTTTAGAATCTGATCTCGGGTCAGAATGGTAAACTGTCAGGATGTAGAAGAACATGTTTAGAATCTGATCTCGGGTCAGAATGGTAAACTGTCAGGATGTAGAAGAACATGTTTAGAATCTGATCTCAGGTCATTAACTCCGCAGCTCACCTGAAGGAGCCGCTGGAAGAACTACATCGCGGGCCTCAGGAAGGTGCGTCTGGTCCGCGCCACCAAGCGGGAGGGGCTGGTCCGAGCCCGCCTGCTCGGCGCCTCCATCACCAGCGGGGACGTGCTGACCTTCCTGGACTGCCACTGCGAGTGCCACGAGGGCTGGCTGGAGCCCCTGCTGCACAGGTGGGGAGACCCCGTTGGTTGGTGACCGGCGACCACGCCTCTTTTTGAGATTTAGGACAGTGGTCCCCCCCCCCAACCTTTTCATGTCATGGAGGACCCCCCCTAATTGACACTAATTAATTAGCCCCGCGGACCCCCCCATTTGAAAAGATATGCCAGGGACCCCCATAAGAGAAGATTTTTATGGCTCTAAGCAATGATTCTCAACCCCGTCTAATTTCAAGGACCCACAGTTTGACATGCATATTAGTCCACAGACCCCCGTTTAATGGCATTTCTATCTCTGAGACCCCAATTTATATTGTAAACTCAATATGAATTTAACGGGTCCATTTGGTTCCATTTGTACACTCAAGAGTTCCAGACCCATAAGGGTCCATTTGGTTCCAAACTATAATTTAGCTGGGGACCCTCTGGAACTTCCTCAATGACCCCTGGGGGTCCCCAGACCCTTAATCTTAACTTTTCAGAAATTAGAATGGAATTGCAACCAAGATAATTTCATGAATAAAAAAAAAAGAAATTCAATTGTTTATTTTTTACAAACTATAAAAATATACAAACTAGCAGATCTACAAGCTACAAGCTGTTTTATTTTGTTATGTATTGTTTTGGTTTCATGAAAGGCGCTATAGAGTTTTGGAAACCTAACTTTAGCTTATCATTTCTCGCCCCTCAACCAGTCCATTGTAACCAGATAGACGATAGATTGAAGAGGAGAAACCAGTCCATTGCAACCCGATAGACTGATAGATTGAAGGGGAGAAACCAGTCCATTGTAACCAGATAGACTGATAAATTGAAGAGGAGAAACCAGTCCATTGTAACCAGATAGACTGATAGATTGAAGGGGAGAAACCAGTCCATTATAACCAGATAGATTGAACCCTCAACCAGTCCATTGTAACCAGATAGACTGATAGATTGAAGGGGAGAAACCAGTCCATTGCAACCAGATAGACTGATAGATTGAAGAGGAGAAACCAGTCCATTGTAACCCGATAGACTGATAGATTGAAGAGGAGAAACCAGTCCATTGCAACCCGATAGACTGATAGATTGAAGAGGAGAAACCAGTCCATTGCAACCAGATAGACTGATAGATTCAAGGGGAGAAACCAGTCCATTGTAACCAGATAGACTGATAAATTGAAGGGGAGAAATAATCGACCAAAGTTATGTTTCTGATCTTTTTCCCCGTCACAGGATAAAAGAGGAGCCGTCTGCCGTGGTGACCCCGGTGATCGACGTCATCGACTGGAACACCTTCCAGTACCTGGGCAACGCCGGGGAGCCGCAGATCGGCGGCTTCGACTGGCGCCTGGTGTTCACGTGGCACACCGTGCCCGACTACGAGCAGAAGCGCCGCCGCTCGCCCACCGACGTCATCAGGTGTGTAAAAGGAACGTGTTGTAATGGGGAAAAGGCCGTAGCACTTGCCGTATAGCACTTGCCCACGACCTTACAGGCGTATGCAAAAGGCTCAACTTACAGTATATAACTTATATATATTATTTAATGTAGACATACTGTAGTACTCTATAGTGTACACTGCATGAAAAGAGGAGTTGACGGGCAATTGTGGGCACTAGATTTTCCCGTAAACCTCACGTTTAGCAGGCATATACAGTAATATACCGTACAGGTGTGATGGTGCAATTTGGGGGTGTACCGGAGTTTGTTGGAAAGTTTAACGGGAGTTTCCTGTAATATACACATCCGTGTTCCATGCTTTTTGCGCAGTGGTATGTATGGTATGGTTTCATTATATAGATAGATATTCCACTGTTATGTTCTTAACGTACGTATGATTCTTGATGACAATCTTTTTTATGTATTTGATGTGTTTTTGTTCTTGCGTACTATAAGTCGCTTTGGAATAAGAACGTCTGAATCGGACCGCTAAGAGGGGAAAAAACTACAAGCTATGATGACTTAAACTATGACTGAATGTAGTGACACTTCCGTCAACAAATAAAAACTTGACTCGGATGTTATAGAGAGGGACTATAGTGGAGAAGAGATCCAGTAGAACTACAAGACAAGTCATTTTACGTTTGGTTGCGCTCGGGCGTTGCACTCTGAAAATAGTCTTATCTACAACAAGCCAAAAATCTACATCAACTGCAGATTTAGCCGACTACAATTTTATGATAAT
Source organism: Protomyctophum bolini (assembly GCF_963924005.1). Taxonomy (NCBI): domain Eukaryota; kingdom Metazoa; phylum Chordata; class Actinopteri; order Myctophiformes; family Myctophidae; genus Protomyctophum; species Protomyctophum bolini. The sequence continues at coordinate 37,546,231 of NC_137878.1, read as the reverse complement.
TAGTTGCCTAAAACTAGACTTGAACTAAAACATTTCGGATGACTAAAATGTGACTAAAACTAAGTGTAATTCTATTCAAAAGACTATAAAACTAAATCAACAGTGCCACAGACAGCCCAGGCCAGACTGCTGCTGACCTAATTGGACCCCCGGGCGGCAGGGATCAATGGATCAATGGCATTCATTCTTATTCTCATCGCATGGCTGTTGATCACAGGCCTTTATGGCATGGCCGAGAGGAGTTCTGAAAGAAACACGTGGCTCGTCAACATTTACTCATTAACTCGGGGAAAATACAGCCGCTGAAAGCCAAAGTAGCTGCATCTCAGTATTGTTGTAGGGAGGGTGCAGTTCATCTCAGTATTGTTATAGGGAGGGTGCAGTTAATCTGAGTATTGTTATAGGGAGGGTGCAGTTCATCTCAGTATTGTTATGGGGAGGGTGCAGTTCATCTCAGTATTGTGATAGGGAGGGTGCAGTTCATCTCAGTATTGTGATAGGGAGGGTGCAGTTCATCTCAGTATTGTTATAGGGAGGGTGCAGTTCATCTCAGTATTGTTATAGGGAGGGTGCAGTTCATCTCAGTATTGTTGTAGGGAGGGTGCAGTTCATCTCAGTATTGTTGTAGGGAGGGTGCAGTTCATCTCAGTATTGTTGTAGGGAGGGTGCAGTTCATCTCAGTATTGTTGTAGGGAGGGTGCAGTTCATCTCAGTATTGTTGTAGGGAGGGTGCAGTTCATCTCAGTATTGTTATAGGGAGGGTGCAGTTCATCTCAGTATTGTTGTAGGGAGGGTGCAGTTCATCTCAGTATTGTTGTTATAGGGAGGGTGCAGTTCATCTCAGTATTGTTATAGGGAGGGTGCAGTTCATCTCAGTATTGTTGTTATAGGGAGGGTGCAGTTCATCTCAGTATTGTTATAGGGAGGGTGCAGTTCATCTCAGTATTGTTATAGGGAGGGTGCAGTTCATCTCAGTATTGTTATAGGGAGGGTGCAGTTCATCTCAGTATTGTTATAGGGAGGGTGCAGTTCATCTCAGTATTGTTGTAGGGAGGGTGCAGTTCATCTCAGTATTGTTATAGGGAGGGTGCAGTTCATCTCAGTATTGTTATAACTTATAGGGAGGGTGCAGTTCATCTCAGTATTGTTATAACTTATAGGAGGGTGCAGTTCATCTCAGTATTGTTATAGGGAGGGTGCAGTTCATCTCAGTATTGTTGTTATAGGGAGGGTGCAGTTCATCTCAGTATTGTTATAGGGAGGGTGCAGTTCATCTCAGTATTGTTATAGGGAGGGTGCAGTTCATCTCAGTATTGTTGTAGGGAGGGTGCAGTTCATCTCAGTATTGTTGTAGGGAGGGTGCAGTTCATCTCAGCATTGTGATAGGGAGGGTGCAGTTCATCTCAGTATTGTTATAGGGAGGGTGCAGTTCATCTCAGTATTGTTGTAGGGAGGGTGCAGTGCATCTCAGTATTGTTATAGGGAGGGTGCAGTTCATCTCAGTATTGTTATAGGGAGGGTTCAGTTCATCTCAGTATTGTTGTAGGGAGGGTGCAGTTCATCTCAGTATTGTTGTAGGGAGGGTGCAGTTCATCTTAGTATTGTTATAACTTATAGGGAGGGTGCAGTTCATCTCAGTATTGTTATAACTTATAGGGAGGGTGCAGTTTGAGTTGCGTAATTCCACCGTAGCAATAACATGGTTTCTGTGGATGGTTTGGTCTCATTCACGTCGGGTGATGAGACGTTTGGAGGTAACCTTGTTCGTTTTTTTAAGAATTGTTAGCAATAATAAACAAATTACCACCTGGGATTCTCGGTGATCGCGAGAATCCCGCGCTTCGAGCTTGTAGATCTGCGACTTGTGATGCCTTGGGGTGGCGCTGTGGTACGACCACGTAGGCCAGAGCGTTAATCGCAATAAAAGAACACGAAAAGTTCAAATGTGGAGATAAGCGGTTTCTGCCCGACAGCAACGATATACAGTATATATGACTGAATACTTTGAGTAAAGAGGTAATTCGTGTGTGTGTGTGTGTGTGTGTGTGTGTGTGTGTGTGTGTGTGTGTGTGTGTGTGATTCACAGATCTCCCACTATGGCGGGCGGTCTTTTTGCCGTGGGCAAAAACTACTTCCATTACCTGGGCACATACGATACTGGCATGGAGGTCTGGGGCGGCGAGAACCTGGAGTTCTCCTTCAGGGTGAGAAACCGTGTGTGTGTGTGTGTGTGTGTGTGTGTGCGCGCGTGACTCGCAAGTGTCACTGCATACATGTACAGTACTAGCTTTATAGATTAGATACATACTGTGCTTGCTTTGTAATGCTTATCTCTGTGTGGTGTCAAATCTCACAACGGTGTTTGTCTAAACCGCACCCTGACGCTGTAAAAGCTCCACGCACGTACACACACACACACACACACACACACACACACACACACACACACACACACACACTGCTGTGACACATTTATGGCTGCGTGAACGATGGCCCCCTCGGCAATGTGAAGTATTCCCAGCCCATTTTGCACCGAGCCACAATAAGACGCAGGCGACAGCAGAGAGCAGAGAGTTCAGTCCTCAAATCTGCTTCGCATTTGAGACCCGAGACCAGATTCCACAAAATGTCTTCTAAATCATGACAGTTTTCTGAAGGGGGAAAAAAAAACCTGTTTCTGCATCAGTGGTTCACGTCAAGGACCCCAAAAATATGGCCGCTGACCCCCCCCCCCCCCCATCTGAAAATATGTGGTTTCAGGGACTCTCCCCCCAAGAAGCAAATATTTGAGTTAAGAACGTTCGCTGTGATAGCGAATAGATATTCCAAGATTTTCACACATTTTCACACGATTAAAAAAATAAGTAGCAGATCTATAAGAGTGAAGCGCTACGAGCTTGTATGCTATTCTTCAACAGTTCCTCAACTAACCGAATTAATGATATAAGGTTCGCTTCATTGTCTCTTGTGGGAAATTGGTTTGCAGCCAGATAATAGGAAAGGATACACACAACAAACAACATTCAAAACACTAATTATAGAAGACTAAAAGCTTTTCTATTAGCTTTGATGACCTGCTGGCCACTAGTGAAAGTAGTCTGAGAGATTCTGCAAAGGCCTTCTACAGCGGTTCAATGCAAGTTCTCAAATGTTTCCATGCCAAGGACTCCCAAAATGATGGAAATGTTTTGTCCCAGGGACCCCCAGGAGAGAAGTTAAGGTTTTGTCCCAGGGACCCCCAGGAGAGAAGTTAAGGTTTTGTCCCATGCAGGGACCCCCAGGAGAGAAGTTAAGGTTTTGTCCCAGGGACCCCCAAGAGAGAAGTTAAGGTTTTGTCCCAGGGACCCCCAGGAGAGAAGTTAAGGTTTTGTCCCAGGGACCCCCAGGAGAGAAGTTAAGGTTTTGTCCCATGCAGGGACCCCCAGGAGAGAAGTTAAGGTTTTGTCCCATGCAGGGACCCCCAAGAGAGAAGTTAAGGTTTTGTCCCAGGGACCCCCAAGAGAGAAGTTAAGGTTTTGTCCCAGGGACCCCCAGGAGAGAAGTTAAGGTTTTGTCCCAGGGACCCCCAGGAGAGAAGTTAAGGTTTTGTCCCATGCAGGGACCCCCAAGAGAGAAGTTAAGGTTTTGTCCCATGCAGGGACCCCCAGGAGAGAAGTTAAGGTTTTGTCCCAGGGACCCCCAGGAGAGAAGTTAAGGTTTTGTCCCAGGGACCCCCAGGAGAGAAGTTAAGGTTTTGTCCCATGCAGGGACCCCCAGGAGAGAAGTTAAGGTTTTGTCCCAGGGACCCCCAGGAGAGAAGTTAAGGTTTTGTCCCAGGGACCCCCAGGAGAGAAGTTAAGGTTTTGTCCCAGGGACCCCCAGGAGAGAAGTTAAGGTTTTGTCCCAGGGACCCCCAGGAGAGAAGTTAAGGTTTTGTCCCAGGGACCCCCAGGAGAGAAGTTAAGGTTTTGTCCCATGCAGGGACCCCCAGGAGAGAAGTTAAGGTTTTGTCCCAGGGACCCCCAGGAGAGAAGTTAAGGTTTTGTCCCATGGTTATTCTACATTTTTCTGAATACTTTCAAGATTTTTCTTGAAGCTCACAGACACTTCAACTACGTTGAAGAATGCAGCCAAGTACCCAACTTTCAATCCAATAGCCTCTGATTTCCTCAAGGCAGTAAAATAATCTCTCTCTCTCTCTCTCTCTCTCTCTCTCTCTCTCTCTCTCTCTCTCTCTCTCTCTCTCTACTATTTCTCTCCACAACAGCAAAACAGCTTTTGTCCTCACTCACAACAAAGGCTGTCCATTGTACTTTGTTTGATTAAATCATGGCTGAGGGACTGACCAGATCCTTGTGGTGTTTGTGTGTGTGTGGGGACGGGGGACGGGAGGACGATATCATTTCAGTTACAGTGTGACTCTCAAAAAGTAGAACCATATTTCACTTATCCTTGCTCCTTGCATTGGCTCGCAGTCTTGTTTAGAATTGATTTTTCAAATGTTAATTTCATTTTAAGGCCGTCTCTGGGTCTGGCCTAGTATATCTCCAACCTACTCGTACTAAAACGTAGTCGTCACGAATTCCCAGACTAAAAAAGGAGATCAGGGCGTTTGCATCCAGAGCTCCGTCCTCTGCTTTAAATCCCTCTTGAAAAAATAACCTTCCTTTATTCCCTGAAATGTCTTAACCCATTGTGTCCTCCTGCATTCGCTGGAAGTCACTATAATGTTTCTCTGGAGCTCTCTGGTGGAGCCGTTGCCCCGCGACCCGACTACGGATAAGCGGTTGAAGATGGATGGATGCATGGAATAATGAATTGCATTTTTTTCAAGTGCTCAAAGCGCTTTACAACGGTTCATTGTCTTGCCCAACATGGACACTTCCACATGTGGACAGGAGGAGGAGCCGGGATTCAAACCGCCGACCCCAGGGATCATTGGACGACCTGCTCTAACCTCCTGAGCCACAGCCGCACCACGTGGATGTTTTCTCATGTCTGCATGTCTTGTCATGTGACGTGTTTGTTTTGAAAAGGAGCTCCTTTATTATTCTTATCATTCCAGATCTGGCAGTGCGGCGGCACCCTGGAGGTGCACCCGTGCTCCCACGTGGGCCACGTGTTCCCCAAGAAGGCTCCGTACTCCCGGAACAAGGCGCTGGCCAACAGCGTGCGGGCTGCCGAGGTCTGGATGGACGAGTACAAGGAGATGTACTACCACCGTAACCCGCACGCCCGCCTGGTGAGTCTTATTACTACCACCGCAACCCGCACACCCGCCTGGTGAGTCTTATTACTACCACCGTAACCCGCACGCCCGCCTGGTGAGTCTTATTACTACCACCGTAACCCCCCACACCCGCCTGGTGAGTCTTATTACTATCACCGCAACCCGCACACCCGCCTGGTGAGTCTTATTACTACCACCGTAACCCCCCACACCCGCCTGGTGAGTCTTATTACTATCACCGCAACCCGCACACCCGCCTGGTGAGTCTTATTACTACCACCGCAACCCGCACGCCCGCCTGGTGAGTCTTATTACTATCACCGCAACCCGCACGCCCGCCTGGTGAGTCTTATTACTACCACCGCAACCCGCACGCACGCCTGGTGAGTCTTATTACTACCACCGCAACCCACCACCACCGCACGCCTGGTGAGTCTTATTACTACCACCGCAACCCGCGCGCCCGCCTGGTGAGTCTTATTACTACCACCGCAACCCGCGCGCCCGCCTGGTGAGTCTTATTACTACCACCTCAACCCGCACGCCCACCTGGTGAGTCTTATTACTATCACTGCAACCCACACGCACGCCTGGTGAGTCTTATTACTACCACCGCAACCCACACGCACGCCTGGTGAGTCTTATTACTACCACCGCAACCCACACGCCCGCCTGGTGAGTCTTATTACTACCACCGCAACCCACACGCACGCCTGGTGAGTCTTATTACTACCACCGCAACCCACCACCACCGCACGCCTGGTGAGTCTTATTGCTGCCACCCCAACCCTCACGCGTGCCTAGTGAGACTCTATCCCATTAACCCATTCTGACCTGAGATCAGATTCTATAAATGTCTTCTACATCCTGACAGTTTTCTGAAAAAGCTATGTTTTTCTATGTCAGTCGTTCTTCGGTTTTTCAAAAATAGCAGACCTACAAGCTCGTAGCGCGCCACTCAGTGGCGCGCTATGAGCTTGTAGATCTGCTATTTTTCAAAAGCTAAAGCATGACATGATGCTACAACACCAAAAGGGGTTCCTGCCCAGAATGGGATAAGGACAGGGGAGCCCGGGTCGACATTGGACAACCTTTATGGTTCCCATGCGGCCCGCTCTACCCCTGAGCCACTGACCTGTCCACCCCTGTGTGCAGCTGTAGTTATGATCATCATCACGTATGGTGTTCATTTATGGAAGAACACACAGAAACCTATAGGATATATGGAGATTAACCCATTCTGACCGGGAACCCATTTTGGTGTTAGCATCATGTTATGCTTTAGCTATTGAAAAATAGCAGATCTACAAGCTCATAGCGCGCCACCGAGTGGCGCGCTACGAGCTTGTAGGTCTGCTATTTTTGAAAAATCGAAGAACGACTGACATTTTTTTTTAATCTGATCTCAGGTCAGAATGGGTTAATCAGACCAGTGTGTGTCCAGTGGAAACCTCGTATGAATCTGATCTCAGGTCAGAATGGGTTAAGAGGAGTCTGCCCGACAGCGCCCGCAATGCTGTCCTCACAGTATTCAATCACACAACGACGCACACGGCATGACGTGCAGCATCCTCTAGGCTACTGGCTACAGCTCTACTATACTGTACTCTACTGTATAGGAAACATGACGTGCAGCATCCTCTCTAGGCTACTGGCTACAGCTCTAGGGAAGCTAAACACTTTCACAACTACTGTGTAGCAGGAAACAAGACGGGAGGCATTCTTTTTTTTAAGCTCTCTCTCTCTCTGGCTTATTATCATTGCATCTGAAGAACATTTTTACGTGAGTGGTGGTGTGCGGGACAGACGGACGGACGGGTGTTTCCCCTTTTTTGGGATTATAACGCACGTCCTTCAGCCCTGCCCTCTGTGTCCTTCAGCCCTGCCCTCTGTGCCCTTCAGCCCTGCCCTCTGTGTCCTTCAGCCCTGCCCTCTGTGCCCTTCAGCCCTGCCCTCTGTGTCCTTCAGCCCTGCCCTCTGTGCCCTTCAGTCCCCGTTTACTTAACCCATTACCTCACAAAGGGTGAGCAACTCTCACAGCCACAACACTATATAAATAATGATCTGGTGCGTCCCGCATATAGAACAAATATGGGTAAATCCACTTTCCACAGCACTGCCACTCAGGTGTGGAATGCCCTGCCCCCCTTCCCTCAAAACAAACAAATCACTGCTTCCTTTAAAACCGGGCTGAAAAATCACCTGTCAATGTCAGCGCGTCAAAAGGAGAGAAGATGACTGCCCAACCTCCCCATACCCCCCCCCCCCCCCCCCCACCCCCCCCTCCCCCTCCGAGTGATTTATTTGTATTTAGATTTTTTTGGTACTTACACCTGTAAATAAGGTGTTTCATGTTTTTTTGGTATCTCGATTACTGTCATCATTGTATTGTGAATGACTGCATGGGACCCGAATGGAAACAAGACCGCAAGGTCTTTTTTCGGTGCTATCCTTTTGGATAAAATGTGCTTTGACTGTACTGTAATGTACTGTTTTGCATTTGTTATTATCTAATAAAAATAATCAATCAAAAAAAGTCTTTCGAACCTGCGAGGCCATCATCGTTTAAATTCAAAGTCTGGTGAGTTGAGCATACCAGTATACTTTTGCACTACAACAATAAGTATGGCGAGTGTTCCAAGTCCAACCACTGCACTGCTATGGCGAATTACCTCTTTACTCAACCATATCATGTCTCCAGTGGCTGGATTACACTCTTTCAGTGTAATATCCACACACACACACACACACACACACACACACACACACACACACACACTGTGCCAGAGGACATGTGGGCCACGCCAGACACCTGAGCGGCGGACGGACGGGTGCCCGGGCTGACGGGGAGCGTCAGGAGGTTGCGGTGTGTGATTACTTACCGCCTCACCTTAAAGCCCCGTGCCAACGAGTGTCATCATCTGCCTGTCCCCGAGGTGTGTGTGTGTGTGTGTGTGTGTGTGTGTGTGCGTGTGTGTGTGTGTGTGTGTGCGTGTGTGTGTGCGTGCGTGTGTGTGTGTGTGTGTGTGTGTGTGTGTGTGTGTGTGTGTGTGTGTGTGTGTGTGTGTGTGTGTGTGTGTGTGTGCGTGTGCGCGTGTGTGCGTGTGCGTGTGTGTGCGTGTGTGTGTGCGTGCGGTTACATGCAGTACATACCTTTTTTAGAATGAGGACAATCTTGCTCAGTCGGCTCAGTAATGAAGCTGTCTCTTCCCTGCCAACAGGATTTTATTTAGAAACCCCCGAAATTCATCCCAAAGTAAACAAAATCTGATCTGCCGCGATCATTCAATTGAATTCAATTGTATTAAAGTGTCAAATCACAACAAGTTGTCTCAAGACACTTTACAACCAACAAAGATCCACCCAGAGCATTAAGCAATATTGCGACAATGGTAACGAAAAACTCCCCTTTTTAGGGAGAAACGTCAGGCAGAACCCGACTCTAGGGTGGGCGGCCATCTGCCTCCACCGTGTCGGGAGACAGAGGGGGGGGTTGTAGAGGGGGAACAGGAAGAAAGAATAGAAGAGAAATGGATCATTACTTTCACGTTCATCAGAAGAGTTAATATTGTAACTGCGAGAGGTATCGCTGATTTTCTTTTTTTTTTTACTACTTTTGGGAATGTCGTTCCAGGATATACAAATTAGTAGATCGTGGTCACGGGGGGGGGGGGGGGGGGGGGGGGGCTGGAACAACATATTATCCCATACGGGTCGCCAGCTAATTACATATATTTTTGTGTGCGTGTGTGTGTGTGTGTGTGTGTGTGTGTGTGTGTGTGTGTGTGTGTGTGTGTGTGTGTGTGTGTGTGTGTGTGTGTGTGTGTGTGTGTGTGTGTGTGTGTGTGTGTGTGTGTGTGTGTGTGTGTGTGTGTGTGTGTGTGTGTGTGTGTGTGTGTGTGTGTGTGTGTGTGTGTGTGTGTGTGTGTGTGTGTGTGTGTGTGTGTGTGTGTGTGTGTGTGTGTGTGTGTGTGTGTGTGTGTGTGTGTGTGCGTGCGTGCGTGCGTGCGTGCGTGCGTGTGTGTGTGTGTGTGTGTGTGCGTGCGTGCGTGTGTTTGCTGTGGCAGATTGGGTTTGCCCTGGCACGAACACCTTGGCACAGAGTCACCTCCTCTCAGGGAGACGAGCTGAGAGAGTGAGCGAGTGCCACCTGATCCGTGTTTGGATGGCCTCTCTCTCTCTTAACTACACCACACTGAGACGCGCACACACACACACACACACACACACACACACACACACACAGCTGAGCAAAGGCTCATACAAGCCTGGCTTTGCACGCTTATAGTTCTTCAAAATGTTGTGTGATTGCTTGCTGCAGTGTTGCGGAGAGAGCTGTAGATGGTGCTGTTGCACACAGATGGTGCAGGCATGCTGCTGTGTCCAAATGAAACGGTGAACAGCAGAGGCCCCCAAATGTGTCTCAAAAATCACACCTGTGTGAACCGAGTGGTGCAACTCACCTCTCACCTCTCTCTCTCTCTCTCTCTCTCTCCCCCCCCCCCTCTCTCTCCCCCCTCTCTCTCTCTTTCTCTCTCTCTCATATTAGCAGGCAACAGTGTCTGCAGCACTGTCTCTCTCTCTCTCTCTGTTTCTGGCAAACAGCCCCCCTACTGGTACTCATTATACTGGTGCTCATTAGTGAACACATAGGTGAACACGGACATTGCTGTTCCTTGGAGTGGTTGCACCACTCAAAAATAGCTGATCTACAAGTGCAGAACGCTGCACTGTGTGGCGTGTTGTGAGCATGCAGATCGGCAAGTTTTACAGTTTAACCAGGTTTTATAGCGATTACAGTAGTGTGTGAAATGGCGGTATAGGGTAATAATACTGAACAAGACGGAACGATACCGTAATAATCTTATTTACGATAACGTGGCGGCGTTTTGTTTTCCAGGAGGCGTACGGAGACGTGACGGAGCGCAGGAGGCTGAGGGAGCGTCTGGGATGCAAGGACTTCCGCTGGTTCCTGGAGAACATCTACCCTGACATCCACGTGCCTGAGGACCGCCCGGGGATGTTTGGCATGGTGAGTACCCCTGGAGAACATCTACCCTGTTTGGCATGGTGAGTACCTACCTGGAGAACATCTACCCTGTTTGGCATGGTGAGTACCACCTGGAGAACATCTACCCTGTTTGGCATGGTGAGTACCTACCTGGAGAACATCTACCCTGTTTGGCATGGTGAGTACCACCTGGAGAACATCTACCCTGTTTGGCATGGTGAGTACCTACCTGGAGAACATCTACCCTGTTTGGCATGGTGAGTACCTACCTGGAGAACATCTACCCTGTTTGGCATGGTGAGTACCACCTGGAGAACATCTACCCTGTTTGGCATGGTGAGTACCTACCTGGAGAACATCTACCCTGACATCCACGTGCCTCAGGAAGATGTTTGGCATGGTGAGTACCTACCTGGAGAACATCTACCCTGTTTGGCATGGTGAGTACCACCTGGAGAACATCTACCCTGTTTGGCATGGTGAGTACCACCTGGAGAACATCTACCCTGTTTGGCATGGTGAGTACCTACCTGGAGAACATCTACCCTGACATCCACGTGCCTCAGGAAGATGTTTGGCATGGTGAGTACCTACCTGGAGAACATCTACCCCGTTTGGCATGGTGAGTACCACCTGGAGAACATCTACCCTGACATCCACGTCTCACAGGAGGATGTTTGGCATGGGTGAGGGAGAACAGTTTACAATTTATCCCATTTTGACCTGAGATCAGATTCTAAAAATGTCTTCTCTAAATCCTGACAGTTTTCTGAAAAAGCTATGTTTCTATGTCAGTCGATTTTTCAAAAGTAGCAGACCTACAAGCTCGTAGCGCGCCACTCTACGAGCTTGTAGATCTGTTATTTTTTAATAGCTAAAGCATAACATAATGTTAACACCAAAAGGGGTTCCCACCCAGAATGGGTTACCGTATTATGGGATGGACAGTGTTGTCCCTGAACACGTTCAAAGAACGATCGTTCATATTTTGGGTGAACGTGAACCGAACGTACTGTATTTTTGCCTGATGAACGTCATTGTGAACGCGTTCGTTTCTGGCGTCCCGCATGGCCAGTGGCCACATTTACAGTAAAGCATTTACAGTAAAGCAGTGGCTCTCAAACTGACTCACGTCAAGGTCAAGGACCCCCTTGGCCTCGGGACCCCGTATGAACATTTGTGTGTAATAAAAACAGATCTACAAGCTCAAAATAGGGCATGAAACGGCACGTTTTGATCTTGTAGATCTGCTACTTTTCTGAATCACATGACGTTTCCATCTGTCAGACGATATATCATCATCATCATCATCATACTATAATTCAGTCAATGTCTGAATGTGTGTCTGGCGCAGTACCCCTGCGGCCACAAGGGGGGGGGTACTGCGCCCGTGGTAAGGGCTAGTATATATAACTTAGAGATTGTGAACTTGTTGGTTGTTCACAGCTGAAGAATCGAGGCAAAGTGAACTTCTGCTTCGACTACAACCCTCCGGACGAACTGGTGACCGGTCACCGGGTCATCCTGTACGCCTGCCATGGCTTGGGCCAGAACCAGGTACTGTACTGTACATCTGCCTTCAGACAATTCAGTTGTATTAAAAGTGTCAAATCACAACAAGTTGTTATTCAAATTCGAAAGCATCTATTGTATATAGTAGCAGATCTGCAAGCTCGAAATGTGTTGCTTCGCGCAGCGTTTAGAGCTTGTGGATCTGCCATGTTGATGCTTTAGTGTGATGATACATATACAGTATGATCAAGTAGGGCGTTCATTTTGAAAGAAAAAAATTATAAAAAATGTGAGATAAGCGGTTTCTGCCCTACAGCAACAATATACAACTATACCGTATGTTTTGATGTGAGCTTGTATGTCTGCCGTACGACGGGCTATAAATGAAGCAGGGTTTTTTTTTTTATCCTGTGCATTTTCTCACATCCTGCATTTTGGATTTCTATTTCATTGAGGCTCGATCGCGCTGATGCCCTCTTCACCGGCAACGGGGCCTTGTTGCTGCTGCTGGGGTGTGTGTGTGTGTGTGTGTGTGTGTGTGTGTGTGTGTGTGTGTGTGTGTGTGTGTGTGGGGGAGTGCAGCACGCACGCACGCATGCACAGTGTACACAACAACACCCGTCACACTCACCTGCGTAACCCGCACTACTGTAGTACTACAAAGTACACCCACACACCATGCCTGAGTTACAGCATATCCCCACGCACGCACGCACACATGCACGCGCACGCACGCACGCACGCACGTGTGGGTCATGTGCGGGAGCGCTGCGACGCGCTGCGACGCGTTGTGAGCTTGTAGATCTGCTATTTTCAGCATGCAACCAAGTGTAAAATTACGTATACTGGATCTGTTGTCCACTATAGTCCCTTCCTAACATTAGTCTAGTTTTTATTTGTTGACGAAATTGTCAGTATATTTAGTCTTAGTTTTAGTCACCATAGCATAGTTTTAGTTTTAGTTTCCACTTAGTTTTCTTCAGTGGAAAAGGTAGTCGACGAACATTCTTCGTCTTAGTTTTAGTCGACGAAAACAACACGTCCCCTGACCGCTGTGTTTCTACTTCCTCCCGCAGTTCTTCGAGTACTCCTCGGACGGAGAGCTCCGCTACAACACGCGCGAGCCGGCGGGGTGCATCGTGGGAGACAACGTCTCCACCTACCTGACGGTGGCGCTGTGCCGGCGACCGGGGCAGCCCCTCCCACAGGACCACAAGTTCATCCTCAGGAAGGTAAGACGCGCGCACACTGAGTGTGTGAGTGTGAGTGTGAGTGTGTGGGTGTGTGAGTGTGTGTGTGTGAGTGTGAGTGTGAGTGTGTGTGTGTGTGTGTGGCAGAGTGGCAGAGGACACCATGCGAAGTGCCAACCTGCTCACGGAGAGCAGTTAGGGGTTAGGTTACAGTCGGTGTCTCACTCAAGGACACTTTGACACTAACCGGGGGGGGGGTTAGTGTCTTTACTTTTAAATACGTTTTTTTTCAGAATCTACAGCTTGCTACTGTAGGCCAAGGGTTCTCAACCCGTGGGTTTTGGGGGGGGGGTCCCCAAATTATTAAAAAAACAACAACTTTTTTTCCTTTTTTTTGCAACTGTATGACTGGAAATGAAGAGTTTACATATAGTACACATATATACACCTTCCCTAATGATTATCTAATTTCAGTAATTATTTATGGTGTATTGTCTCTATTATTAAGGTTATTGTAGCAGTCAATTTATATTGGGGGTCGGGAGGCCGATATAACGGTGTGTCTCCCTACTTTGGAGAAGTAGTTAGCCAGAAATGAGGACACTGAGGGTCTCTTTGTCTGTCTTAAATACCAGATATGAGGACGCTGAGGGTCTCTCTGACTGTCTTAAATACCAGATATGAGGACGCTGAGGGTCTCTTTGACTGTCTTAAATACCAGATATGAGGACACTGAGGGTCTCTCTGTCTGTCTTAAATACCAGATATGAGGACACTGAGGGTCTCTCTGACTGTCTTAAATACCAGATATGAGGACGCTGAGGGTCTCTTTGACTGTCTTAAATACCAGATATGAGGACGCTGAGGGTCTCTTTGTCTGTCTTAAATACCAGATATGAGGACACTGAGGGTCTCTCTGACTGTCTTAAATACCAGATATGAGGACGCTGAGGGTCTCTCTGTCTGTCTTAAATACCAGATATGAGGACGCTGAGGGTCTCTCTGTCTGTCTTAAATACCAGATATGAGGACGCTGAGGGTCTCTCTGTCTGTCTTAAATACCAGATATGAGGACGCTGAGGGTCTCTTTGACTGTCTTAAATACCAGATATGAGGACGCTGAGGGTCTCTTTGACTGTCTTAAATACCAGATATGAGGACGCTGAGGGTCTCTTTGTCTGTCTTAAATACCAGATATGAGGACACTGAGGGTCTCTCTGACTGTCTTAAATACCAGATATGAGGACGCTGAGGGTCTCTTTGACTGTCTTAAATACCAGTCCCTGCTAGTGGTGGACAAACGGACCGAGCAGATTGAATCAGCGTGCTGATTGAAAGGCAGATCTGCTCGCCTTTAACACGCTGCCGCTGAGGGATGTTTCCCCTCTGCACGAGAAGCCCCCCCCCCCTCGCTACGTTATTTACTATAGCCTACACCTGTCACCTGATACTGAGAGTTATAGGGTTTCCAAACGTGTCTTGACATCAGTTATGTTGATTTTGTCGACTAAAAGTGTTCGTTATTGTTCGTTTCACTGACGAAAACGAAATAAAAAATAAAATACATTTTAAGCTAGTATGATGACTAAAACTGAGACTACATAATTATATTGACAATTTCATCAACAAAATACAAAAATAGACTCAAATGTTATTGACTAGTGGGGAAGAGATCCAGTAGAATTAAAAGACACAATTCGTTTCATGCTTGGCTGTGCTCTGAAAATAGCCAATCTACAAGCTCACATAATACAGACTCGTTCCTTATTTTTTGGGGAATCAATGAATGACAGCAACGACATACAAAAACTGTAAATGTATACACTGAGATTGTATCTTCTTTTTTTTCTGGAGCGTCCCGTATTTGTCTTGGAAATAATGGGGACGCACAGCCGCGTTGAATTTAACCCATTCTGAACGGGAATCCATTTTGGTGCTAGCATCATGTTATGCTTTAGCTATTGAAAAATAGCAGATCTACAAGCTCATAGCGCGCCACCGAGTGGCGCGCTACGAGCTTGTAGGTCTGCTATTTTTGAAAAATCGAAGAACGACTGACATTTTTAGAATCTGATCTCAGGTCAGAATGGGTTCATCAGACCAGTGTGTGTCCAGTGGAAACCTCGTACGAATCTGATCTCAGGTCAGAATGGGTTAAAAGACACAAGTCGTTTCATGCTTGGCATGTGCTCCGAAAATAGCCAATCTACAAGCTCACATAATACAGACTCGTTCCTTATTTTTGGGGAATCAATGAATGACAGCAAACGACATACAAAAACTGTAAATGTATACACTGAGATTGTATCTTTTTTTAATTCTGGAGCGTCCCGTATTTGTCTTGGAAATATGGGACGGACGCACAGCCGCGTTGAATTTAAAGTAGTGGGCAAAGTGACAACCCTGTATACTCACTATTCAGAGCAGGTTCTCAGAGTAAACAGTACGCCTGGCAAACTCATCTCTCAAACTAAACAACCAACAACTTCAGTTGATGAGCACACATGCTGTCTAAATATGCAGTGAATCACATGCTGTGTAAATATGCAGTACAATTGGTAGAAAAGGATGTGCCCGTATATTGACGTACCCAAAATATGGACCACAGGTGTTTTATTTTTTAATCTGAAAAAGCCTGCATCGCTTTTGCTATAAAAAAAATTGCTGATATAGAAGGCTCATAGAGCGTCACTTTGTGCTTCGCTATGGGCTTGTAGATCTGCTATTTTTTTTTTGTTGTGCAAATCTGAATATTATTATTATTATTATTTATTTTTTTTGCTCAAATTTTGCCTCTAGGGGAATCTGGAACTAAATATTTTGAGATGGGGCTTGGCGGCCTGTTTTGATGGAAAGCGATGACCCATCATTTGCAGCCACATATACCTCTGAACCCTATGGCATGTATTTATTTAACCTATTGGGAAAATGTACTGGGAAAACATGAGCTTCAGTTTGCTGCTCAGTCTCGTGCTTTCGATTAGTCCATGTTTGATGAAAGGTCACTTCTTGAGAGAGCGTTTCTCTCTATTAACCCATTTTGGTCGGGAACCCGTTTTGGTGTTAGGATTACGTTGTGCTTTAGCTATTGAAAAATAGCAGATCTACAAGCTCATAGCGCGCCACCGAGTGGCGCGCTACGAGCTTGTAGGTCTGCTATTTTTTGAAAAATCAAAGAACGACTGACATTTTTAGAATCTGATCTCAGGTCAGAATGGGTTAAAAACCATTAGGTTCACACATGGTGATCAAAAGGCTAGAGGCAGCTGTGACGCTATTCATCTTAACATTTCACCAACCTAGCATCACCCTTTTATGTGCGTGAAGGGCAGCGGGGATCACACGTGACCTTTTGTGAGTATTCGGTTTGATGAATGACCAACGCAACCCATTGGCAAGAGCCAGAGTTATACTGTATATACAGTATTACTGTGTAGTATAATTTAATTTAAGTCATAGTCTTTTGAATAAAATTCCATTTACTTTCAGTCTGGTTTCAGTAGAGTAAATCTACGGTTGATTTTGTAGACAAAATGTAATTTCGTGGGCCTTGATGGTGTCTTAATGCCTGCTTTTACACACGACCTGTTGTGAGCTTCTGTAAAGCGCCTTGGATAAAGGCGCTATATACTGTTAAATGCACCATTTACCATTTACTAGATCTGCTATTTTCAGAGCGCAACACCCGAGCGCAACCAAACATACTGTAAGTGGAGGGGATTCGAGTGAAAATCAACCGATAATCCCCAGTAGGTTACTGTACTTATCGGTCTATACTGCACATTCTGGGAGCCTAGTGATAAACGACAAGCCTCCTCATACCCTCACCTAAACATAAACGCAAGCACGTAGCAGCGCGGTCCCCAACCTTAATCATCGTTTTCGTTTTATCAATGCCAATCCCATCCAGTAGGCTCCCAGACTCCATGCAGTAGGTCGATAAGATCGGCTTGATAAGTACTGTAACCGACTGGGAATTATCGGTTGATTGATACCATTCGAAGCGGGTGGTAAGTGTGTAAAAATGACTCGTCTTTCCCGTCCTACTGGATCTCTTCTCCACTAGAGATAGTCGAGGTTTAGTCGCAGAACATTTTTTTCGGCCATAGTTTTAGGAGATTAACATTTTCTTCTCCATCATTTGTTGGTATGGAAACCTAAACGTAAAGGACAAAAACCAACCTTGGTAGGATTGTGAGAACGGCCTCAAAGATTGCCGGAGTTAATTTCAGTAGTCTCTAGACCAAGTATTTAAAGACCAGGCCGCTTGAGAAAGCCAAGTCCATTTGTACGGACAACTCCCATCCCCTCAGCTCTGAGGTCAAGCTGCTTCCCTCTGGCATTCGCCTAAAAGTTCCAGGGGCCAAAAGCAACGGGTATAAGTTCTCCTTCGTGCCTGTAGCTATCCAGGCTCTAAATGCCGATAGGAGGAGGTAACTTGTCACCTGACTCACTTGTATATAATTATTTATACAACTTTCTGGAAAAGTTATGAATTATAATGTTACACTGATACCTCGAACTGCCATCCTGTTTTAATGTTCCATGTGTACTATGTGCCTTTTTACTGTGTTTCTGTGTTTCATGTTACCTGCCTGCGTTATGCCTTGCTATGTAAACCAAATCGCCCCACGGGGACAAACAAATAAATGAACCTATAACAACCCCATCTCCCTCCTCCAGGACGGCAGCTTGTACCACGTGATGAGCGGCCAGTGTGTGCAGGCCGTGGAGGAGACGGACAACGGCAGCCCGGCCCCGGTGCTGCGGGCCTGCCTGGCGGACTCCCCGCACCAGAAGTGGTTCTTCGAGGAGAGGGGAGCGTAGCGGACCGGACCGGGAACAGAGGGGAGAAGAGAGAAAGGTTCAGGTTCACAGACGTGGGAGGGGGTCCACCGTAGAGTTCTCTACTGGCCTGGAAATTATTAAGGCCTGGCCCTAACTGGGCCCTAAGTTGTCCGGGCCCCGAAGCCCGGCCCGGCCCGACCTGACTAATTAGCATGGATTTAAGGCCTGACCTGGCTCTAAAAAGTCGGGTATAGGGTCGGGTTCTGGCAGAATTTGAGAACTCTTATCACAGAGTAAAAGTGAAACCAGTCGGCACCATCTTCATAATACATAAACACACAGACAGAACAGAACTATTATTTTTTATTAAAAACAAACAATACATATATATTTTTTCATGGAGCCCAATAAGGCCTGGCCAGGCCCGAAAACGTCGGGTCGGGCCTGGTCGGGTTTCGGGCAGAATTTGAGAACTCTAGTCCACCGTCCATCTGAGAGAGGTGGTCCCGAACGGACCGGACCTTGAGATCCCGTGCTGTAGTCCGATCCAGGACCTTTAGAACCTGTGCTGTAGTCCGATCCAGGACCTTTAGAACCTGTGCTGTAGTCCGATCCAGGACCTTTAGAACCTGTGCTGTAGTCCGACCCAGGAATGCTGATATCTGCGGATGCTGTTGAGTTGAACAAAAAAAAAAAGAAAGGAAAAATTTGCTGTCGTGGTAGAAACCTCGTATCGCCGTATTCAAGTTTTTTTTTGTTTGTAAATTTAACGTGTAAAAGCATCAAAAGCAGCAGATCTACAAGCTCTCTAAGACAGGCCCCGGGGCCACAGGGGGGTCAAAATGAGTCATTGACCCCTTCAATTAAAAGGACCACCTTTAACACCTTTTGTTTTCAAAGGGCGCACCGCTGGCAGCAGACCGACGGTCAGGCGCAGAGCGCCCCGTAGGTATATGCAAATGTATGTATGGTTGCCCCCAGGCCCTCTATACTTGTGCAAATGACCCCTACACCGTTGTCTCGTGACCCCTACACCGTTGTCTCATGACTAGGCATGTAACGATATATCATATATCACGATATATCGATATTATATCCCGACGATATGTATCGTAAAAATCTTATTTTTTTTTAGGGGGGGCTAGTGTGTGATGATAAATGTCAGCTGTAATCATATTCCATCATATTCACATGATTCTGGAGAGAAATGAGACAGTAGAGGCCTGGAGAGGGGAGCTGTATATGTGTCTGTGCCCCAGGTGATGGTCGTTATTGATTAATGCATCAAGGAAGGCAATTAAATATTTGCAATGTAGTTAAATAAAAATTGTGAAAAAAGCTTTGAGGGGAAGATAAATCATGAAAAAAAAAAATTGGTCATTTTGTCTGGAAAATCATTGTGTTGAAAATATTGTGAAAAATCGTATCGTGAACCTCATATCGTGATGCGTATCGTATCGTGAGTTGAGTGTATCGTTACATGCCTATACTCATGACCCCTACACGGTCTCGTGACCCCTACACCGTTGTCTCCAGCGGCCGGGGCCGCTCTGTAGATCTGCTACTGTTGAATTTGAATCCGGAAAAGTCACCGTTTTTTTTTTCTTCCGACATAGACGATGCCCTTGTTTTCAAAGCGAGAAGACACACGCGTCGTATACGCCTGTTTTTTTTGCGGCATTATAACGTTTGCACACTCTCTCTTTTTTTGGTGTGCCTGCTGGTGCTCATTGAGAAAAGTGCACAAGTTCATGAAGGAAGGACTTTCTGGGATTAATATTATTTTTGGTTCTTCCTTTTCATTGCACGATGATAATGCTGGTGGTGCAAACCTCTGGGAGACTGGAGCCGATTGGAATATTATGGACGATTATGTGCAGTGTATAATATATATATATATATTGTATTATTCAACGTTTCTTTTAATCGCACATGCTGGTAGTTTTATCTTGTTTATATTTCCCGTCGCGGGCTAAATTAACTTGTGGTCTCGGGTGGCTATAGACTGTTTGTTGCCTCACAAACACATTCCAAATGCAGTTGGCTCACGGAAACTCTTTTAATGATTAAGTGGAGAATTAATGTGAAGCGTTTCGTCTTTACAGTCGCGCACATTTTCTCCTAATATAAATTTAAAATCATCAAAGATACTTTTGAGACTATAGTCCACTTGTAATAGCTTTTTGTGTGAGAGTTGAACTCTCTCTCTCTCTCTCTCTCACACACACACACACACACACACACACACACACACACCGGAAGCGTGTGGCAGCAGCTGTTGACTGCATGATGGCGCTATGGAGTGACTGTGCGCTCCATTGTCGTCACCGCTAAACCCTTACCTTATCCATAAACTTCTTTGCCTTTTTTATTTACTATTTTGCAAAACATTTTTGAATACTAGTTAAAATGGCCAGTCTATACAAGCTCACAACGTGGATTGGCTAGTTGAATTATTCAAAAATGTTTTTCAAAATAGTAAAAAAGAGTTTAGGGATAAGGGGTTTAGCGTGACATGACGAAAATGGAGCCCTGTGTCTCTCACTGCATCACACCAGTCACTGTAGTGTACAGTTCCACTCTTACCCTGTAGAGGGAGCCAGTACTCCCCCCCTCCCTCTCCTGCAGTCTGCTGTGTGCTTGTCTGTTGAAAAGTGGAACCAGCACTCCTTGGGGTGTTGTGATGTGATGTCACCGTTTCCACTTTATTTAGTTCCACAGCCATGTTGTACACCTGTGATTTTACCCCGCACCCCCCATTTGATTAGATGTATTCTCTATGCCAGGGGTTCTCAACCTGTGGGTCGCGAGCCGCGACCCATCGGGAGGGTTGCCAAATTAATATATTATTATTATTATTATTATTAAAGAAATAAATGCAACACATGGCCAAAGCATTTCCGGGCGTCCCCAGCCAAAAAAAATTTGAGAACCCCATGCTCTTTGGAACCAGAATCTATACACACAGTAAAACTGTCAAGCATTTTACACAAATTCCCATTGTTCCACACGCTGATAATGTTTAGTCTCGGGGTCAACGTTGATCTTGATGCAGGACATTTGCTTATTCGGCAGCATTCACCACCAGGGGGACGCACACGCAGATTAGACACGCCAACGGACCGTGCTTGCGGTTAGGGTTAGGTTAGCCCTGAAACATGACTGCCATGATGATTATCATGACAGTCATGACTTAACTGCACCCCGTTTCACGCGGTCGCCACATTTACAACAAAAACGTATATATAAACATTTTTTTATCCGAGCGCCCCGGCTACTTTTTTCAAACCGGGTTCGTTTGGGAAATCCACAGTTGCACACCGGGAGCGCACTCGCCTATTAGTCTGGTATTGGCAGGGCAGTCAGCGTACCTATATCGAACACACTGAGTGCCACCCTCCTCCCGACCGATAAGGGCGCGTAGTTGAAAGCCAATGGCAAAATAACAGCTCGGATAAAAATGCTTTTTATTAAAGAACGCGGGATGCAGCCATTCTAATCGCTGGTGCAGCAACTAACTAACACCCGTGGGACAAATTTGTGAGTACTTTATATTTGAAATCAGAATGTTTATATATACGTTTTTGTTGTAAATGTAGCGACCGCGTAAAACAGGGTGCAGTTAAGCCATGACTCTCGTATGAATACGAGAGTCATGATGAACCATGGCTAGGGGTTAGGTTAGGGTTTGAGGTATAGGTTCTGCATGGTACACCCACATTCCCTGTGTGACAGACGGGCTCCATTTACAGAACCAATGTAGGAGTAGTCGGGTCTGAGCAGAATTTATCTAGCTATCCTGACTTTGAAGTGCTGGCTATATACTCACATTTATTTTCAGTGCATGGATTTGACAGTACTGCTCTGTGCAAATACGGAATCTATAGCTTGCTGCTTAAGCACAAATGGAAAAATATAAGCATCTCTAGTGATATTTTTGGGATCCCAACTCTACCAGGGAGGACACGACTTTGTCCTGCTCTGCTCTTCGTCGGAAAATAACTAACTCGCATATTAATCACCGCTCCGCAGTTACCCTGTGTCTCGCCTACGTCTCCCAGACTACAGCTGTATTGGGACGGGGGGGGGGGGGGGGGTGTGTGTGTGTGTGTGTGTGTGTGTGTGTGTGTGTGTGTGGATGGATGGGGGGGCAGGACAGCTGTTGACATGCCCAGAGCGCTAGGACACCAGATGGGATCCTGATTGATGCCTCGCTCCCTGCCCACCTCCCACCTCCCAATACTTTGTCATCAAGTGCCTCGCTCCCTGCCCACCC
Organism: Protomyctophum bolini; assembly: GCF_963924005.1. Lineage (NCBI taxonomy): Eukaryota > Metazoa > Chordata > Actinopteri > Myctophiformes > Myctophidae > Protomyctophum > Protomyctophum bolini. The sequence continues at coordinate 37,524,245 of NC_137878.1, read as the reverse complement.
CCCTCGCTCCCTGCCCACCCCCCCCCCCCTCGCTCCCTGCCCCCCCCTCCTCGCTCACGGCCCCCCACCATTACCCCCGACGGCTGTGTCATTGAGAGAGAGAGAGAGAGGGAGGTGTGTTAGTTTGACAGTGACAACTTTCTTTGCCCCCCCCCCACCCCACCTCTCTCTCTCTCCCCATATTAATGATAACACGACATTTATTTGAAATGTTTTGTTTACATTTATTTTTGTAATTCTTTTGTATCTAAGAACTTCAATTAAAGGTATATTCAATGATTTCACTTAATTCAAATATATCACTAATTATTTTGGTTTTGTTGTGATAATCCTCTCTACTATAGAGTGTGCTGACCATAGTTAGCCCCTGGGGGTCAAAAAACCTTGGGTTTCGTTTTTGGTTCTCTATCCTGATTGGATGAAAGCTTGGGTCCCAAGGCAAAAACGAAACCTAAGGTTTTTTTGAGTGAAATCACTGAATATACCTTTAAAACACTTTGCGATGCACGGTGGTAGACCATCGCGTCTTCCTGTCGCACGTTGTATAGGGGAGCGTCGACAGCAAAGCTCATCGCCTTTCCATCGTCAGGATAACAGCGGGCTTGTTGTTGAAAACGACGTCGAACCATAGTCTATTTTTAGCACCATAGTAGACATCTGTCGGTGTCTCTGCACTCGGGTGCATTCAGCAACTTTCCTTTTCACACCTTCCAACTATAGGCTATATTTGACAGATTAAGCATTTTCGTACGATAATCTGTTTACATCCGATAATGAGATTGAGTGGTATACGTATACGGCCAAATGACATGCAGAGCATGCATGCGCGCCGGCCGGGTCTTACGCTATAGTAGTTTGCCTTTTTTACGGAAGCTTAATGCTGAATTCTCCTTTAGGCGCCTGAGCATTATATGTCTCACTCTGAGGAATAATTTAGTGGTGGATGAATTGCGGGGGGGCCTTCAGGGTTTGTGAGGCATTTATTCCCATGGACAAGGCGGCAGGCCTTTATAGCCTACTGTAATGTGTGCAGACTTTATAAGCAGCGCACTGTCTGTCTCTCTCTCTCTCAGACACTAGGGAAGCAAAGAGTTTTCTCTCTCTGTCTGTCTGTCTGTCTGTCTCTCTCTCTCTCAGACACTAGGGAAGCAAAGAGTTTTCTCCCTCTGTCTGTCTGTCTGTTTGTCTCTCTCTCTCAGACACTAGGGAAGCAAAGAGTTTTCTCTCTCTCTCTGTCTGTCTGTTTGTCTCTCTCTCTCAGACACTAGGGAAGCAAAGAGTTTTCTCCCTCTGTCTGTCTGTCTGTCTCTCTCTCTCTCAGACACTAGGGAAGCAAAGAGTTTTCTCCCTCTGTCTGTCTGTCTGTCTCTCTCTCTCTCTCAGACACTAGGGAAGCAAAGAGTTTTCTCCCTCTGTCTGTCTGTCTGTCTCTCTCTCTCTCAGACACTAGGGAAGCAAAGAGTTTTCTCCCTCTGTCTGTCTGTCTGTCTGTCTGTCTCTCTCTCTCTCAGACACTAGGGAAGCAAAGAGTTTTCTCTCTCTGTCTGTCTGTCTCTCTCTCAGTCTCTCTCTCTCAGACACTATAGGGAAGCAAAGAGTTTTCTCCCTCTGTCTGTCTGTCTCTCTCTCAGTCTCTCTCTCTCAGACACTAGGGAAGCAAAGAGTTTTCTCCCTCTGTCTGTCTGTCTGTCTCTCTCTCTCAGACACTAGGGAAGCAAATAGTTTTCTCTCTCTGTCTGTCTGTCTGTCTCTCTCTCTCTCTCAGACACTAGGGAAGCAAAGAGTTTTCTCTCTCTCTCTCTGTCTGTCTGTCTCTCTCTCTCTCAGACACTAGGGAAGCAAAGAGTTTTCTCTCTCTGTCTGTCTGTCTCTCTCTCTCTCAGACACTAGGGAAGCAAAGAGTTTTCTCTCTCTGTCTGTCTGTCTCTCTCTCAGTCTCTCTCTCTCAGACACTATAGGGAAGCAAAGAGTTTTCTCCCTCTGTCTGTCTCTCTCTCTCTTTCTCAGACACTAGGGAAGCAAAGAGTTTTCTCTCTCTGTCTGTCTGTCTCTCTCTCTCTCTCAGACACTAGGGAAGCAAAGAGTTCTCTCTCTCTCTCTGTCTGTCTGTCTCTCTCTCTCTCAGACACTAGGGAAGCAAAGAGTTTTCTCTCTCTCTGTCTGTCTGTCTGTCTGTCTCTCTCTCTCTCAGACACTAGGGAAGCAAAGAGTTTTCTCTCTCTGTCTGTCTGTCTCTCTCTCAGTCTCTCTCTCTCAGACACTATAGGGAAGCAAAGAGTTTTCTCCCTCTGTCTGTCTGTCTCTCTCTCAGTCTCTCTCTCTCAGACACTATAGGGAAGCAAAGAGTTTTCTCCCTCTGTCTGTCTGTCTGTCTCTCTCTCTCTCAGACACTAGGGAAGCAAAGAGTTTTCTCCCTCTGTCTGTCTGTCTGTCTCTCTCTCTCAGACACTAGGGAAGCAAATAGTTTTCTCTCTCTGTCTGTCTGTCTGTCTCTCTCTCTCTCTCTCAGACACTAGGGAAGCAAAGAGTTTTCTCTCTCTCTCTCTCTGTCTGTCTGTCTCTCTCTCTCTCAGACACTAGGGAAGCAAAGAGTTTTCTCTCTCTGTCTGTCTGTCTGTCTCTCTCTCTCTCAGACACTAGGGAAGCAAAGAGTTTTCTCTCTCTGTCTGTCTGTCTCTCTCTCAGTCTCTCTCTCTCAGACACTATAGGGAAGCAAAGAGTTTTCTCCCTCTGTCTGTCTGTCTCTCTCTCTCTCAGACACTAGGGAAGCAAAGAGTTTTCTCCCTCTGTCTGTCTGTCTGTCTGTCTCTCTCTCTCTCAGACACTAGGGAAGCAAAGAGTTTTCTCTCTCAGTCTCTCTCTCTCAGACACTATAGGGAAGCAAAGAGTTTTCTCCCTCTGTCTGTCTGTCTGTCTCTCTCTCTCAGACACTAGGGAAGCAAAGAGTTTTCTCTCTCTGTCTGTCTGTCTGTCTCTCTCTCAGTCTCTCTCTCAGACACTATAGGGAAGCAAAGAGTTTTCTCCCTCTGTCTGTCTCTCTCTCTCTTTCTCAGACACTAGGGAAGCAAAGAGTTTTCTCTCTCTGTCTGTCTGTCTCTCTCTCTCTCTCAGACACTAGGGAAGCAAAGAGTTCTCTCTCTCTCTCTGTCTGTCTGTCTCTCTCTCTCTCAGACACTAGGGAAGCAAAGAGTTTTCTCTCTCTCTGTCTGTCTCTCTCTCTCTCTTTCTCTCCCCCCCCCCCCATTATTTCCATCCATTTGCATCTTTACAATAAAAAGACACATTCCTGAGGTCCCACCAGTGTGTGTGTGTGTGGTATAAATCTTCCACGCGCCTCTTTATTAAAGAGCCTTATTTATGGTCCCCCCCGTGGCCATCTCTTGATTCCAGGCATGTCCTACACCGTAAAGCACCTTTTATGGCATTATATTGTATGCTAATTTGATATGCCCGATGGGGATCATATCTCTCTGACAGGTCATTTAACCCATTCTGACCTGAGATCAGATTCTAAAAATGTCTTCTACACATCCTGACAGTTTTCCATTCTGACCTGAGATCAGATTCTAAAAATGTCTTCTACATCCTGACAGTTTTCTGAAAAAGCTATGTTTCTATGTCAGTCATTCTTCGATTTTTCAAAAATAGCAGACCCGAGCTTGTAGATCTGCTATTTTTCAATAGAAGCATAACCTAATGCTAACACCAAAAAGGGTTCCCGCCCAAAATGGGATAAGTGGGGTGGGGGATGTGTCATAAAATGCGACGATGTTCCAGGGACGCGGACCCCGCGTGCGTGACTCGCTGCCGGAGCGCCTCAAAACCGTCGTTATTTACATTTTCGTCTTGTTTTTTGTGTTCCGTTTCGCTGCTGAGCGGGACGCCAATGGGCCGTCGCAACGCTGTTTAAAACGGTGCTTCTCAAAGGGAGAGGGTCCGTGGCGTGCCAGGAACCCCCGAGGAGGGGTCCCCCTTTTTAGGGGGGGTTCAATAGCCAAAACAAATCGGATTAACTAGTTTAACATTGTCTATTTTCAAAAGATCTTTTGAAAGACTTTGAATTACTGTTTTTTTTAAACAGTCCCACAACACTTTTCTTTTCTTCCAGATGTGACCAAATAGAGTCCCTGACTGACACGAAGGAAACATTTTGAGAACCACTGATTTAACCCATTTTTGACGAGAACCCCTTTTGGTGTTTAGCATTATGTTTTTCTTTAAGCTTGTAGGTCTGCTATTTTTGAAAAATCAAAGAACCACTGACGTAGAAACATAGCTTTTTCAGAAAACTGTCAGGATGTAGAAGACATTTTTAGAATCTGATCTCGGGTCAAAATGGATTAAAATGCTGAGGAGGCGCAACAGTTTACAAATCCCAGAAGTAACATATCAATTTATCGAGGCCATGTTAAGAACATGGCTTTACACACATACATTTTATGCTGGACTTCCACTCTGCAGTGAGGGTGGTTTACATTGCTGTCAAATATTCTTGTCTTGTCCTTTGACCTTAACCCATTCTGACCGGGCACCCATTTTGGTGTTAGCATCATGTCATGCTTTACCTATTGAAAAATAGCAGACCTACAAGCTCATAGCGCGCCACCGAGTGGCGCGCTATGAGCTTGTAGGTCTGCTATTTTAAAAAAATCGAAGAACGACTGACATTTTTTAGAATCTGATCTCAGGTCAGAATGGGTTCATCAGACCAGTGTGTGTCCAGTGGAAACCTCGTATGAATCTGATCTCAGGTCAGAATGGGTTAAACTGCCATCAGCGAATGAAAGGACTCAAAGATTATCGTTTTATTTTGTACTTGCTGGCTCCATTGAATGGATCACATTTGATATCAATTATTTCAAAGTAAAACGCTAAGTAATGGCTTATTTTGTCTTGTCTTTATTTGCCATTAACATAACATGTGTGTCTGTCTGTCTGTCCGCACGCACGAACGATCACTCGATCAGTGCCTTATTTCTTGAGTCTCGCGAGCCTCCCAAACATTTCAAATGCTTCAGTCATACAGTCTGGAGCAACGGAAGATGAAAACGATCAGAGGATAATGACTCTGAGGATGTGACCCCCACCCCCCAAATTGATAAAAGCCTATATAGCTTGCTGCTTATCAGAAATGGAAATTATAAAATATAAAGTAAACATTTTTGTGAATGAAAATGACAAACGGATGACGGCTTCTGTTCTTCATTTCCGTGAGGTGTAGTTCCACATTAACTGGGGAGATCTCGAAAAAACTGCTAAAAACCGAGTGAAATGGAGGACATTTGTCAACGGCCTATGC
>NC_137878.1:37453946-37513946 GCF_963924005.1 Protomyctophum bolini | reverse complement strand
TATTGCCAGGCATCTTCCATAATATGGTCAACACTCAAAATAACTACACTTCCCAGAGTGCAGCAGCAAAATATGGGCATGTAGCGGCCGCAGTGTGCAGGGAGAACAGAAGAAAGGCAAGGAGAAGTAACGTGTGTACACTGTGGTGGGGGACGTTACACAGGGTCAGCTGGGTGTCTAGACCTAGGAGAGAAAAGGAGATAATGGTGAGTAGGGTCAGATCAGAAAGGAAGGGATTGTCTTATGTGGTAAAGAGAGTGGAGAGGAGCAAGGCCAATGATGCAGTAGTTGAAGTGTAGGCCTAATAAATCCCGCTACTTCCGCCAAATTTCAGCAATGCACTCTACAGCGTACTGTATATTGTGTCCAGCGTGGATGTACAATATTCATTGGCTACATTTGTTGTTGTTGTTTCATATTGGCTGACTCTCAGTAACAGGTTGTAGAAGCAGGGTGAAGGAAAAGAAAACTTAACTGTGATCTAAAAACAGCAGAAAGAAACGAGAACTTATAATATCAATATTTATCTAAAAACCAAACAGCATGCAGCTTAATGTACTGTAGGTTATTCAACTTTAATATTTGAAGATGTTGCAGAGACTGGGTTCAACCAGGTACGCTCTATGGCCCTCATTTATCAACCGTGCGTACGCCAAAATATGGGTGCACGCCGAAATTGCCGACATTTTTGACATTTACCATTTCCGCCAACGCTTGAAATTGAACGTGACAACGTTGAAAATCCACGGTTGGTCCTCAGCTGGCGTACGCATGTTTTTCTGTCTTCGAGCTGCGGAGCAGCATTGTCTGAACTGCTGACACGCTGTCACAGGCATCTAAACATATGTTTTCTCTCCTAAAATGTTAATATAAAACGGTATGTGTATGTAAAAAAAAAAGGGAGAGATTTCCAACTTTACAAGTAATTAAAATCGCGCAATTAAAAACAATATAACATGTTTACAATGTATTAGTTTGTGCTTAATCAAACAGTGATTTACTGGCCTTGTTATGCAAGCAACTTTTTGGAGCGCATGCGGTGATGCGGCTTATGATTGTGTTAGCTTATTTTATTAAAAAAAGGCATAAATGGACTGCACGCCTTTATTTCCAAGTGACAATGACAAGCATACAGCTGCCTATTTGTAGTAAGTACTAGCAGGCTATAGGCGTAAGGGACTTAATCATTCACCATTTAAATAAGTGCTTAGACAGGTTTTGACAGTTTTGACAGTTCAGATAAAAGCGAGATCATTTTCGGGGCTCGGGAGGACGGGACCGCGCGGCGTGCGTCGCCAACACATACCAGCACACATGCAAGCGGCAAGCCTTCATCCATATGTTTATGATTCGTTCATCAATGATCAAATCAGAAATCACTACATAAACGTTGATTATGACTGCCTTGACGACATGATAGCCTCTCTCATGCTGCATGTATGTCCATGCGGCATACATGCGGATTTGGGCTGTCTGTGCTGGAATATTTCCATGACGTTGGAAAGTAGCCTATAGTGCAATGCAGCTGCGGAGAGTCCCAACATGCATGGGTAGCCTATATACTGTAATCTACAGCAGGCCAACAGCACTTGTCTTTCTGGAGTTACGGTATATGCAATCTCCTCCTCGTTTAATAAACCTGACGTGTCACTGGAATGTCAAATGTGCCGTGCCAGCCCAGCGCAAGTGCATGGGAACCGCATCGGCGATAGGTATAGGCTAACCCAGCCAGTCAGCCCACCACCACCAGTAGGCTACCATATATTTTGGCTGCACATTAATATAATTGACAGTTGACAGTCCTGCAGCCACTGCAGCGACTGCGAGGCAATCTAATTAGACTGTCGAACGTGCATGCAGTTGGTCACGGACGGACCACAGTGATAGGGAGAGACAGACAGACAGGACAGGAGGAGCACCTGCAAAACAGCAGCGTGTCACCGTTCGTGTGTGTGCCTATTTGTTATTTAATTATGGTTCAGGTTCAGGTTTTCGTTCACTAATATATCTTGTTGTATATTAAATTAAAAATACTTTAATAATTTAATATACAACTAACAACACACAGTGAAAGTTGCTTGCAAATTGCGATATGTGCGTGCGTGCGTGGCGTGCGGGGGTGAGGACCGTGAGACGGGCAGCAATAAGGGAAGCGAGAGGAGAAACAGACAGGGTAGGCCTACAACTTTATTTAATTCATGCAGGTGTTCGTTTTTTATTTATTTAACAACACACCAGTTAGTTGGGCAGCTTGCAAGTTGCGTGTGCGTGCTGTGCGTCTGTGCACGGGAGAAACCTATTTTTTCATGTTGCCATGGTTTCAGTAAACGTATTGCCGTTTTCAGGTCGCAAAAACGAGGGCGAGGCTTGATTTCATAGGGCGTGCCAGATAGATTTCAGCCGTCACATTTATTAACGTGAGAACGAAATTAAGGAAGGATCAGCTGTTTGCGATCACTTTATAAATGCCGTGGCGACGTGGGTGTACTACGAAACCTGCACTCGAATCTGTGGCAGATTTTACACTCGATTGATAAATGAGGGCCTATAAGTCTATAAGTTGTGCTCCTCAACACTGTAGATGGACACCAGGTTGGCATCTTGAGACAAGCAGTTCCACAGTGACAGTACAGTACTGTCACTGTACTGTACTGGCACACCCGAAATCATACAGTTAATATGTGCGTGTGTGTTAGGTTGCGCACAGGTGGTGAAAAACAACCATGCTGTTTTCGTGCTCAGACCCAGCCAGCCAGCCAGCCACACACACAGCTCCGTAAGGGACTCAAACAATCTTCAAAAAACTGAAGAGGCTGGAGATTGGAGAACCTGATTTGGACAGGGACACATGATCTGATGCAGGACAATGTCACTCTGTTGCCACATTCATTCACAACCATAATCTCAGTGGAAATTGGGGAATATGTTGTGAAATAAAAATAATTTGGGAAAATGTCTTATTTTTACATTTTCTTAGTTCAAACCATTCAATGATTTCCCCATGCCCACACACCTGTGGGCACTCTCTCTCTCTCTCTCTCTCTCTCTCTCTCTCTCTCAGCTGCTCGCAGCTCAAACAAAAAAAGTCATAACTCGCTCATATCTTGACGGATTTTCAAACGGGTTGGTTTAATACAAACAAACGTTATCAACTTGGCTATGATTCAGGCTGATCTGTTTTTTTAATATATATATATATATATATATATATAAATGTCATATAAAAGCATATATAGGCCTAAGTATGCGGACGTCTCTGACGTTTATAACCAACCAAACCGTTTGAAAATTGTTTGAGAATTAAGCAAGTTATGGTTATTTAAAATGTACATGCCCCATAGACACAATGTAGCAACGTCGCTTTCTTGGGCCAGCAGCGCAGGTGAGCCATATAGATTTCTTATACCTGTATATATCTATGCGCACACACACGCACACACACACACGCACACACACACACACACGCACACACGCACGCGCACACACACACGCACACGCACACACAGGCGCAAACGCACAGGCTCACTCACTTTCTCTCTCTCTCTCTCTCTCTCTCTCTCTCTCTCTCTCAGGTCATTTGCTGACCTACTGTAGTAGTGCTGACTACCGCTAGATTCTAGGAGGATATGCGATCATCTTTCACTTAAGTTAATTCTTCTGTTTATCTACCTGTTGTACAACATTCACTGGCTATATTTGTTGTTTGTTTCATTGGCTGACTCTCAGTAACAGTGTTGTATAGAAGCAGGGTGAAGGAAAAGAAAACCTAACTGTGATCTAAAAACAAGAAGTTCAGTTTATTAAATATCCTATCTAAAAACCAACAGCAGCTTATATATATTATATTGTAGGTTCAACTTTAATATTCAAAGATGTTGCAGACACTATAAAGGTGCTCAAGGAGGTACAGTGAGTCACTGAGACTGGGTTCAACCAGGTCCACTCTATTGACTAGTTATACATTAACTTGAGCCAAAGCAGCAGATGTCTAGTAGCCTGTCTGTATCTGTATTGTCCAATATCCTAAAAGGCAGTTTAATACCGCCTCCCATAATTCCCTTGTACTTTATATGAAATCACGTGCAACACCGTTTACCAGAAGTTGTCAATGATTTGATTAATCATCAACCACAGTATAGAAGAGAGAGATGTTAAGATTGGGCAAAATGCAGAGTCAGCAGGCTTTTACGGTCATTGTTGTTTACATTGCTTCTGTGTTCACTGAGTCATGTGTTTTCATACATGTTTTGCATAATGTTACATATCTAATATTATATTTTTGTAAGCAGACAAAGTAAAAACAGAAATGTCTGATGATAATGCTACATACATATTTGGCTTGTTTTCTCATTTACAACCAAAGCAAAGCACACCTAGGAGATGAAGAATCAGGAACATGTCAGCCTGAGGTTGTCTCTCTGTCAGTCGAGCTTGGATTGGATTAGTCTTCTTGATGTCTCTATATTAATGTCTGTATCTTGAATGAAGACGTTAGACTGCTTGTCTTTATATCTGCTCTACAGAGGGCATCTGCACAGCTGATGTAATATGATTGGTTGTATAAACCCCCCACGTCTGTCTGTCTGTCTGTCTGTCTGTCTGTCTGTCTGCCTGCCTGCCTGCCTGCCTGCCTGCCTAGCCTAGCCTAGCCTTGCCTAGCCTGCCTTGCCTGCCTGCCTGCGTGCGTCCCTCTCTCTCTCCAGGTCTCTCTCTCATTCTTTTTGTCTATTCTAGTAGTCATTATTCAATTTATTTTAGTTAACTATAGTAACCCTTTAACCCATAAAATAATCACCCTCTGTTATGGACGAGGGGAGGGCCTTTGAGTTTGTGCCCATGACCTTGAACACAAACAGTTGCTCAATAGCACAGCACTCATTTCAGTATAGCTCTGTGGCATTGCAGGATTAACGTTAATGTTAAAGTTATAATATGAATTGAAAGCCTTATAGCCAACTACACAATGTGTGTGTTCTTGTAAGCTTATTGCCAGGCATCTTCCATAATATGGTCAACACTCAAAATAACTACACTTCCCAGAGTGCAGCAGCAAAATATGGGCATGTAGCGGCCGCAGTGTGCAGGGAGAACAGAAGAAAGGCAAGGAGAAGTAACGTGTGTACACTGTGGTGGGGGACGTTACACAGGGTCAGCTGGGTGTCTAGACCTAGGAGAGAAAAGGAGATAATGGTGAGTAGGGTCAGATCAGAAAGGAAGGGATTGTCTTATGTGGTAAAGAGAGTGGAGAGGAGCAAGGCCAATGATGCAGTAGTTGAAGTGTAGGCCTAATAAATCCCGCTACTTCCGCCAAATTTCAGCAATGCACTCTACAGCTGTACTGTATATTGTGTCCAGCGTGGATGTACAATATTCATTGGCTACATTTGTTGTTGTTGTTGTTTCATATTGGCTGACTCTCAGTAACAGGTTGTAGAAGCAGGGTGAAGGAAAAGAAAACTTAACTGTGATCTAAAAACAACAGAAAGAAACGAGAACTTATAATTATCAATATTTATCTAAAAACCAAACGGCATGCAGCTTAATGTACTGTAGGTTATTCAACTTTAATATTTGAAGATGTTGCAGAGACTGCAGGGTTCAACCAGGTACGCTCTATACTGTACACTCTATTCACATTGATAAGTTATCTGTGGTATAAATAACACGGTAACCTTTCATCTTAGCTCAGTAACCCACAACTCCCCTCCTCGAGGTCCAACCAGACATCCTCTACTGGAGACGGTCTGTGGCCAACCAATGACCTGCATGGGTTATGATGACAAACAAAGATGAGATATCCGTGAAATCACGTGCAACACCGTTTACCAGAAGTTGTCAATGATTTGATTAATCATCAACCACAGTAGAAGAGAGAGATGTTAAGATTGGGCAAAATGCAGAGTCAGCAGACTTTTAGGGTCATTGTTGTTTACATTGCTTCTGTGTTCATTGTCTCCACCAGGCCGAAGGGAAGGCATGGGGAGAGAGTATGTTTTGCCCTCCGTCCGTCCGTGTGTCCGTGTGTGAACAGCTAAATCTCCGGCACCGCTAACCCGGTAGATGCCACATTTTGCACACACACTCCCTGGATGCCAACGATGAACCTCTGCCCCAACATTTCCAGAACGGCCTGTTATAGCGCCACCATCTGGAGGATTCTGGAGGATTCTTCAAAAGTCGGCCTCCGAGTATAGCTCACAATGTAAAGTCGAAATAAACCATCAGCGAACATCACTCCATCTGCTGTCTGCCGTCTCAAACTTTCTCCACTTTTTAATAACAGTCTTTGTACACGGTAGGGACTATATACAGTGTCCCAAGTTATTTACCACATAACCAAATCCATAACCTACACATTTCAGGATAATTAAAGTAAAGAGAGATAAATGATCACTAAACTGAAGCTATAGGTTTACTGCAGGTACAGTATATATTTAATGTATGGTGGGTTGAATGAGACAATCCAGTCATTAGGAACACGTGCGAATTTCACAAACGGAAGCATAAGTCTGATAACATTCGGTGTCACACCATTCATTTCCACAACACCAATCGGTTCCACAATTTGTGACCCCACAGTGTTGCCCGTGTCGGTGGTGGTTGTTGTTCGGCTCTCCGAGCTGCCACAAGGTGTAGCTCACTTTGGACCCGTCGGACCACGTCCACCAACCCTCCTTGTGGACGTCAGACAGTCCCACCCATGTGACCACCTGGCTCACGTCAAAGACGTTGATCAGGGTTCGGACAAAGTCGTGCTCCTCGACGCTGTGGATGGACACCAGGTTGGCGTCCTGAGAGACACAGTTCCTCTCTGCGTCGGCCCAGCTTAGACGTGACGCGACGTACTTGTAGCAGCGACCGTTGAAGCTGTACCAGTACTGTGGGCAGGTTCCTTGCTGTAGCGGCGGCTGCACCGCAGCGGGGGCAACAGCAGTGTGCACGGTGTCTGGTGCCAGCAGCAGGCCCAGCAGCAGGCATAGGAGATGAGGAATCAGGAACAGGTACATGGCAGCCTGAGGTTGTCTCTCTGTCGGCGGAGCTTGGATTGGAGTCTTCTTGATGTCTCTCGATCTGTCGATGTCTGTATCTCGCAGATGTTTTTTGTCTACTGGCTTGTCTTTATTTCTGCTCTACAGAGGGCGCCTGCAGTCGCACAGCTGATGTAATATGATTGGTTGTAAACCCCCCACCTCTGTCTGTCTGTCTGTCTGTGTCTCTGTTTCTCTCTCTGTTTCTCTCTCTCTCTCTCTCCCTCTCTCTCTCTCTCTCTCTCTCTCTCTCTCTCTAGAGCTAAGTTTTGTCGCACAGTCTGAACTGATTCGTGCTCAAATAGGGACTTTTTGCTATAGCTAGTAATGATGATCATCGTACCTGTAAGTTATGCGGGAACCAATCCAAAAAAACTTTCTGGCCTTGACAGCGCATTCATCCAAACAGAAAAGTCCTGTCTGATTGCATTAAACAATGTTAAACTCACCAACAGAAGCTGCACGAAAAGCTTGAATTATCCTGCAAAGTTTTTGTTTAATAAAAATCAACCATAGAAACGTTTACTCTCTATGGTTACTTTCTGTCAAGAAATGCCCTGCATTTGAATATTTATATTATAAGTGTCAGACTTTGGAACTGCATGTTTTCAATAACACAACAATTTGACTGCCTCCTGAATTATGTGACATTTAGAAACAGTTGGTACGCAGGACGGTTGAGTGATTTCCAATGAGCGCTTCCAAACTGCAACACATGTTAAATCACATATCATCAATGTTTTGCCACTCAGTCTAGTTAAGGGGGCGTGTCCTGATTGGAAAAGCATGCATGTGCATGCATACTCTCTATACCCCAGTTGGGGTGCCACGCATAAGTAAGTAAGTAAGTGCAGCAGTCATTGCAGGATTAAAATGAGCCATTAATGTTAACGGTATGATATGAAACTAAAGCCAACTACACAATTGTATTAAGCTTGGTGTTTAGTCAAAACTCAGGAAAAAGCATTATTGCCACTGGCATCTTCCATGTATGGTCAACACTCCAATAACTACACTTCCCAGAGTGCAGCAGCATTAGCAAGATGGCTGCTTGTTTACCTGACTAGTATAGCTTACTTGAGTCAGGTAACCTGACTATATGGTACAAACACCTGGAAATGTTTCAAAGGAGCATTCAGTCAAACACTAAAGAGAAGACGCTCCAATATCTACTTGCGGGTTCTATCCAAAGACGCCAAATGGTTGGTGAAATTGTTTTTATTTTATGTAGGCTACATGCTTGTTGTTTGAAAAGCTGCTGAATGTGTTCATGTCTTTAGCTGCTACAGTTTTAAGTCGGTTAAGGAACACATTGAACTGCAGCAATTGCTTTCATTGTGTGTGTGTGTGTGTGTGTGTGTGTGTGTGTGTGCATAAAAGTTCTTACATGAGAGAGAGAGAGAGAGAGAGAGAGAGAGAGACAGAGACAGAGACAGAGAGAGAGAGTTGACCCTAAATGAGGCTGTAGTTTATATTTTATTATTGTGAATTTATTATTGAGACCCAGTATTCAGTCACTATAGGGACAGACTGTATGTAGGCTACAAGGCTTTGGATTGGATTGGAGTCTTCTTGTTAGGTCTCTGTTGTCGCTGTCTTTACTGGAAATGCGAATGCATGCACGTCTGCTGCTTGGTGTGGAGCCTTCTGAAAATCTATACCTAAATACAATACCAATATTGCACTGACTAAAGTTACCGTTCTCATTGGCTGAGCCTCCGAGTGGCAGTTGGAAAGCTCAGGTGGTGGAAGGCAATCCAGCTCTATACATTCTAGTCATGGATTAAATAAATTAGGCTACTTGCTCCCAGCCTTTCCCACATTTGTTTTGACATTACTGGATAAGTAAGTTATGTAGCCTACATGATCCATTATTCCTCACCACACCAGTTTGTTAAATAGATTTGAACTTGATGCCTGCAATTTAAAGAGTCATCTTCTGATCACACTAGTGTTTCTTTATTGTGTCACATTATTGCCTATAGTCTGAGTTAATTGATCCATGGATGTTGTGTGTGGGTTTTATGTGATTTGATTTGTGGTTTGATCTACTTCTTTTTTTTTTTCAAACAAGATTATTTGAATTCTTCACAGTCTAATGACCATAATGATTATCAGATAATGTCACGCAGTGCTTTTTTTTTGGCGATAGCTTGATAGGGTATAGCCTAATGACTAAATTACAGAAAATGAATTAGATAAGATCGGGGAACTGGGGAGAAGATTTAAATAATTTGCTCTATACACTTTTACTAATTGAATCTGTATCCTTTACAATGGAGACACACTGGAATTGATTACAGCAGTAAACGCATGAATGTTTACAGTTTAACCCATTCTGAACGGGAACCCATTTCGGTGTTAGCATCATGTCATGCTTTAGCTATTGAAAAATAGCAGATCTACAAGCTCATAGCGCGCGCTACGAGCTTGTAGGTCTGCTATTTTTGAAAAATCGAAGAACGACTGACATTTTTATAATCTGATCTCAGGTCAGAATGGGTTAATCAGACCATTGTGTGTCCAGTGGAAACCTCGTATGAATCTGATCTCGGGTCAGAATGGGTTTAAAGTGTATTTATTACGGAGACCCAGTGCAATTCAGTGGGATTGAATCAGACAATGCAGTCGTTAGGGACACACGTCCGTAGGCTACGAGATTTACAAACGGACGGATGAGTAGAAGAGCACGCGCAGAGTCGTTCCATTTGGCGTTATAGTTTGTGATCACACAGTTCTGCATTGCGCCGCCGTCTGGCATCTTACTATACCAATAGGTGTAGCCCACTTATTTACTATAGTCCTACTAGACCCCAGGAAATTACATCTGGCCAAAGTAGTTGTTTTCCGTGTGCCTGCCCTGAACAAACACCTGACTACTAGGGGGATGCCGATACTGTGGGCTGTATTTTGCGTGTCTTAAGTACCAGGTCTTATTCCCTAACTTGAGTAAACTAAAGACCTGGAGGAGGCGTGATCAATGCTCGTTGGCCACTCAGAATAGCCAAATGGCATTGATCACGCCTCCAGGTCTTTAGTTTACTCAAGTTAGGGAATAAGACCTGGTACTTAAGACACGCAAAATACAGCCCTGTGTGCCGTAGGCTCAATATGTCAGTTTGTCACCTCCCCCTTCACATTCAGCATATTCACTACATACCGTAATTTCCTGGGGTCTAGTAGGATTATAGTAAACAATAATAAAGAAATTGCTGTAAAATTTTGTAAAATAGCTAAAATCGTTGAAAATCGTTAAAATGAAGAAAGAAAGAAATCCCACCTGTTATGTGAAGTGAGGGGCACTAACATATTAAGGTCTAACTCATGTTGATTAGGTGATGTAATGGTGATGTAAAACAAACAACGGTGCCAACACAAACATTAAATTATCTTTATTGTTAATGGCATTTAATGTGCTTTAAGGGGACAAGATGACGTACATTTTCCCTTCATTGTCAATTGCGTTTTTTAAAACAAACATTGAACTAAAAACAAACATTAAACCTGTATATAGGAGGGGCTAGTGCCCCTCAGAAATAAAATAAAAATAAAAGTAATGACCCATATTTTACTTTCTCTAATAACAATGAACCTAAAACTGCAATTAATGATGATGATTAATGATAGTATACATTAATTCATGTGTTGTGAACTCATTAACCACTTGAACCTCGGAGTCCATATTCGGTGGGAAACATCCACAAATAGCAGATCTACAAGCTCTCTGTGCGATTTTAGATGTGCTATTTTTGGCAAAGAGATTTGGTGTAGACGAAAAAAGTGGTCAAAGTGCAGTTGGAACTCCAGTCCGGTTCTCAAAAGTCCCTTTTTCCACTATAGGGTGGAACCAGAACCAGAACTTTCCAGAACCCAGAACTTTGAAGAACCAATTACGTTCTGCTTAGGTTTCCATATAACCATAACTACAGAGATTAATTATAATTAATCGTCAATGAATTACGTGGATCCGAATAAATATTTTTTTTCTCCCCTCGTGTATAGTGTCACCTGATTATGTAACAGCGTTGCTTCACAGTGTGAGTTCCAGCTGTCAGTGTTTACTGTAAGCCTACTGTACACACTCTTGGAGAATATCTAGTACCGGTATGCTAGTGATTCATTAACCCAGCTGTGGCTATAGACAAACACACGCACGCACACGCACACACACACACACACACACACACACACACACACACACACACACACACACACACACACACACACACACACACACACACACGCACACGCACACGCACACAGACACAACACACAATAGGCTATCACTCATTTTTTATCTCCGTGTTTGTCATGCGTCATCGACATGCTTGTAACATTGACAGTTTTAGTTGACAAAAGTCAGATTTTGATTTGACAGTGAGTGTATCTATAAAGAAAAGCTCATGTATATTTAGTGTGTTTTGTGACTGTGGTACGGTAGTGGGGAGCAGAGCAGATAAGGTGATGCATTCGTGACAGCATTGCATGGTTCTCAAAGTGGAGTTCAGGCCAGGGACCCTCGGGGGTTCCTTGAAGCCGATCCAAATGGATCCTTTGGTCACTGATCTGTAACTCTGAGGGTGTACAGTAAGTACACAATGTGGTTCCGTTTGTTGGCCTGCGGTCTGTCTGTCTGAGGGCCAGCTAAATCTCAGGGTCACAAAGAAGACCCGCTTAAAGTCCAGAGGCGACCGAGCCTTTTCTGTTGTGTATAGCCCCCAAACTATGGAACATGCACTCCCCTCCCACGTCAACTTGGCCCCTTCCATCGAGACTTTTAAATCTGGCCTAAAGACCCACCTCTTTACCTTGGCTTTTAACCCCGCTTGAGTTCCTTCGGTCCTTGTATTATGTTTAGTTTCACTGTGACGCTGTTGCTTTTCTGTGTTGTCTGCAGTTGTTTTCACTGGTTTGTATACCTTGTATTCTCGCTGTTGTTGTTCTGTTACTAGCTATAGTGTAGTTGTTTTTATTTTCTCCTGTACAGCACTTTGTAAACCCTGAGTTTTGAAACGTGCTATACAAATAAAGTGGATTGGATTGGATAATATCCTTGAAATGTTTAAAGTTTTAGAAGTTTAATTTAGACATACTAGTCGTGCCTGATCCCAGAGGAAGGTTCAAAGGTTATGTTATGTAACATTATTTGCCCACGTCACCTTGCCAGCCAGGAGCTTGTCATAGTTTCACGTCAGACGAGTGTTTTAGTGTTAGGTTGCTGCGCTGCAGTGCTCTTGCAAGTGTATTTTGTTCATAAAATGCCAGCATTTAAATGTAATAATTATTTTTTTGGTACAGATCATTTGTACGTTTTGTATTTTGATCGCCTTGTGTTTTGGGAGTGTTTCATTTTTAATGTATTTTTCCCTATCTCTGGCAGTATAACGGGTGTACTGAATTGATCACGGTTGTGAATACATTAAGACTGTACAGTAGCCTATATGAAGATATTATGCAAATCCATACCCAATATAAAACGGTTCAGTTCCAGTGGTAGGCTACGTTTAGGCCACAGGTTGTCAAAGTGGGGGCATGCAGTGGCCATGAGGGGCCACCAGAGGGCGCTACAGGGGCAAATTGTAAAGGAGAGGAACATGGGGTGGAAAAAAATAAATCAAAGCATATATATATATATATATATATATATATATATATAAATGCCTATAGGCTTGCTAGACCATTTGGACCTGCTGTCAAGGCCAAGCCTTCTGCAGGTGTCATTTCTTTTTTCTTTTTTTTTTTACCCACAGATGCTCCCCCTATAAATGGTGATCAATATGAACAGGCTATATACTTCAGTTCGGTTCAGTTTTATTTTCGGAATGGTGGACATATACAGTTCATATACATATAGCACACATAATTTCCTTTTTTTCTCTCTACACCTTTTGAGTGTCCGTTGCTCATGTCCTGTCCGATATCCGAAAAAAGGGCCAGGGAGAAGCCATAGGCTTGTCAGGCCCTACCCCTGGAGTCCATTTGTATATTTAGGTGGCGCACGTGTAGCAGATTGATGGGACATCTGCCTACACAGTGCATACATTCATGTTGTCCTTAGATATATATATATATTAATCTACACATATTCATATATACACAGCTACTTACATACACAACAATATACATAGCATCAATACAATAATTCCTGCTGTGCAGAGTCAATACCTTTCATTGCCATTGTGTTATGGTTTACTTGTAATCATTGACGAGGCCAAGGTGGCAAAGAGCATCCCGAGGTACGTTGTTGGCGGATTACTATATAAGGGTTATTATTTAGGGGATATTATGAGTATGATTCATGTGTCTCTGTTATGTTATCCTTATATTGAATATATATAATGAGTTACTTATAATGTATATGGTATAATATAATGTTATGTTTGTATACAGTCCATGGAGTGGAGTCAGCTGTTTATTGACGGCTATACAGTCAAATCTAAACAAGATAATTCATTTAGACTGATCTACACATTTGAATGTACGGGAAATAAGATACAGTGATACACGTATATACTATTTGGCATTCTATAAATAAATCTTGTCACCTCAGTTTAGTCTCTCCTTACCGAACCTTATTTTAAGATCAAGCACAAAAGGGTTTGTGTGGAGTTTTGGTTTTCCCGTTGGATCAGAACAATTCATACAGCCACATTCTAAAAGGTAACAAGACAACTCACCCTTTTTTTTTGCAACTCCAAGTGAGTTGTCCGGACATCTCACCCCGAAGGTCCGGACAACTCACCAGACATCTCACCCCGGTGAGTTGTCTTCACTTTCGGGGTGAGTTGTCTTCACCTTCGGCGTGAGTTGGAGTATACCCTTTGAGCTCTTTTACATACTTTACTGAATATTTCCCATTTATCCTTAATATAATCTTGATTAACCTTATCTTCCTGAATTACGGCATTGTGTGTGTGTGTGTGTGTGTGTGTGTGTGTGTGTGTGTGTGTGTGTGTGTGTGTGTGTGTGTGTGTGTGTGTGTGTGTGTGTGTGTGCGTGTGTGTGAAGTGTTCACACGTCTTTCTTTTTAGTTCCACTAACATCCGTATTAACGATGACGTGGCTAGCGGTGCAAATGGCGACAGCGGCAGGGATCAGTGCATAGGGGGTGCCGACGATGCAGGCTCCCGTGAACAGGCCTAGCGTGATGAGACCCATAGCGGAAACCTTTATCTTAGCAGCCTCCACCTGCAGGAAGGTCACAGACAAACAAAGACAGAGTAAGACATGTTTAAGTTGTAGGTCCGGTAACAGCAGGTTTATTTGTAAAAGCAGTACAGAAGACTATAGAAAGGTAAAAAATATAAACGGCACAAGACTGTGTTGAAGCAGAATTCCCTACAAGCTGTTTTGATCGCGCAACACATTTGATCCCGTAGACAGGTAAACGCGTCCTGACTCCTGATTAATAAATTTTGCGCAATGCGCGGGGCGCTCTTGACGAGTACGCCTCGTCTTGAGGCGTTTGATATCGATATAGATTGCCTTCCTATTTTTCCATTTTTTTGAACAGCTCTGGTTGCTGTGCACTGTTGCTAGGGCCCTGCCCGCACCGTTTCTGTATGACACAACCACACTATAGCTTCTGTTTTAGCCAAGGCCTTTGCACACTTTTTTCGCCCGTAGATTTGAACTATAATCGGCGATGTTCAGAGGTCTTTTCTGATTATCCGGTGAGTGCGATGGGAACATTGGCATTTTCTAGCGCAAGGATGGACCTCATTTTAGCTCGCTAGCATTGACGCTATGCTTTAGCAAACCATTCATATGTTCGTAAACGTGTGCACATGCCGGCTACCATGCATACAGTAATGTAGGTCTAATGCAAAGTTCACTGACAGTTTATGTAAGAAAATGAAATGCTGTCTACCTGCTTACAATGTGGCTCGCCGTAGCGCAGCTCAGTGACAAAGTGTTCACAATTATTTGTTCTGACGTTGTAAGAAACCTCCGTGTCCACCCGTGCAAGGGCATCCTTGACAATGTCATCTTCTGGTCGTGGCTCAAGTTCACTGTCCAGGTAATTGTTGATTTGCCACTCGTCGATCCCAGCCACGCTCTCCAGTGTATCTTTCTTTACCACAGCTTTGTTGGTGACAGACGTAAATATTTGGCCACTTGCTCCTGAAAACCCTTAAGAACAGAAAGAGACAAGGGGTTACAAAGACTTCTGTGTCCTCAATCCAAAAGCATTAAAATATTTAAAATATATTCATGCATACACGTATGTTCCCGCAGAACAACAATCTATTCCTGGATCTCAAAGTTATGTTTTCTATGCATTGTTTGGTATTCATCAGTATTTAAATTGAGGGAGACATGTAGGGATTACGGCTGCAACAACATACATTTGGTGCCAATGCCAACTAATTTGATTAACAACCAATTGTGGTGTTTTTTCACTTATGTTAGACTGCTTGGAGGCAATAATTTGCACATTTGTGTTGAAAATACAGGCCTATGTACAGTATAATGTAACATCTAGTATCAATGATGCTTTATTAAAAACTCTTTAAGCACCACCTGGTGGTCACCAGTTTAGGCTTTGGTTGCCAATTCGCCCATTATAAAAAAAGAAAGAAAATGTAATTATATTATGCATGTAATGTGCATGTCATCACCTGTACACCAGATTAGAGGAATTTTCAAAATATGGATTTTCTTTCTATTTTTTATGGCTCTTAAACTGTTCTCTCTGAGACATCTTCACCTTGAGACACATGGCTGGATAATAGTTATTGATCGCTGATCGGATAGGTGAATTGACGTATTATCAGAATTCTCTGATCGCATATCATACAACAACAATCTACTGATTCCAATCACTGGCCAATCGATTGGTTTGATTGGTCAAACTCCAGTTGTTACAAGAAGATTTGATTGATTGATGTGCATAACAGACTCACAGGTGTTGGAGACATGGACAACTTCATCATCCCCAATGTAAACAGCCCAGTGATTGAACTGTCCTCTGAGGAACTCAATCATGTCTCCCTTCTTTAGCTCTCGTTTCTGCGGTTGGAAAACAGAAGCAGAGAAGAAAGAAGCAGAATGATACCTTTGAAAGCATGTGATGGGTCTCAGTTTAAGTTGGCTCTTAATCCAGAGCGACTTACATTAAGCAATAACAAAAAGCATGGCATACATCACATATATAAAAGGTAGTTATCATGAAACTAGCTAAGAAGAAGAAGAAAGCTAAGAACGTAACAGTGTAGTATCTACCGGTATATCTATATATATTATACATGTGTACTATAAAGTGCTGTGACTACATAAAATGCAATTCTAGTGCTGTCTACGTACACACACACATACATACCCTTAATGGTTTATTATAAAGGCCAAAAACACTGACACAACAAGCAAATGGCAGAGGTATAGTAGGGACGTTTGCGCTCTAAACTCAAGGCTTACTATAGGCCTGAAAACAGTTGCGAGAGGCCAGCATAACAAGGCCATAAACGACATAAAAAGGCTCGCACAACTGAAAGGAAGACTGAGGATCTTTAGACGTGTAGCCTATTGAGTGTTCTATATATGAGCCCTTTTGACCTCGTTGTATAAATGAATGGAGAAGACCATGCAGGCATGCCCTTATTTCTGTATCATTTTATTAAAGACAAAAGCTTAGTTACCAAATTCATGGTCGGTCCACTCCAGCAGTGCTAGTCATCCTGCCGAGCTGAACCTCACACCAGCAGTGCTGTCCCGCAGTGCCCGGTCTTGATCTCTGCCTCCCTATAGCTCTCTGTCTCTCTCTCTCTAGCTCTCTGAAATCAGCTTATGGGTTTGCGTATAGCCTATGCGTTCAAACATCATACTGTAGGCTACACATGACCATTTCTAATTTCTTTGGTATGTCAACACAATGTCCCATTCATCACTATGGCCCTGCGCGTGGTGTCTCACCAGATACTGCAACAGTATATATAAACATTAAACAATATGGAATATTACATGATGTGGTTCCAATATACACAACATATATCCTCTCTCTGGCAAAACGAAATCAACGTTTGCCACAAACTTATGCTGATGGAACCACATCAATTAAGGTCCTCTCTCTGGTTGATGCACGACTAACCGGAACATCAAGCAATTAAAAGAAATCACACAATTCATTATTAATAGAATCCAAAAATAACCTAAAAAAAGGTTTTATGTAATTCAAATTCAGTGATCTTGATTAAATTTACATCATCACCAGCGTGCTTGACTCTCTCTGTGTTTACTTCATACATTTTAACACAAAAACCACAGTAAAAATCGTTTACGCCCCAATAACTTCGCTGTATAGTATATAGTACACTAAATCACAATTGTTCTGGACCCTGACCTCTTGAGTTGAGACTTATGCACCACCTTGTGGTTGGTTTGTGTTATTTCATCCCTTTTTTTAATGGTATATTGAGATGAGATATACTTTATTGTCCCACAAAGGGAAATTTGTCTTGGGCAAAAGTGCATTAGTAGCCTACATACATCAACGCTTTTTAAAACAGACAGACAATACACAAAAGACAATACACAGTAGCAGCAAAGTACAAGTCACAAGAGAAGTGCAAGTTGCAATTACTATTCTGATGGTATGTTCCAGTTTAGGTTTAGGTTCACGTGAAATTTAAAGCAATTTAGTTCATTCCCTCATTT
Organism: Protomyctophum bolini; assembly: GCF_963924005.1. Classification (NCBI taxonomy): domain Eukaryota; kingdom Metazoa; phylum Chordata; class Actinopteri; order Myctophiformes; family Myctophidae; genus Protomyctophum; species Protomyctophum bolini. Next base: position 37,496,265 of record NC_137878.1, on the reverse strand, counting down.
GATACGTGTTTTGGTGTAGATATGTCTGTATAAGTAAACTCGGATGTGAATGATGCAAAACTGTTAAAGAAAATGTTTGAGTTGAGAAAATGTTTGTAGAGTAATGTGAACTAGTCAATTCAGTAGTGTATGTTGGTCTACAGCTTATCATGTGCCATATGTGTTACCTACAGGAGTCTGTGATATTGAATCAACTGATCAACAATCAATTGATCATTTCCATGTTTCATGTTATGCAATGTTCATACATTTCATTTTTTTTTACCACTTTTCTCCCCAATAGTCGTTATATGCCAATTGAGGGTATATGCCCACAGGCATAAAGTAAATCAAATGCTGATTCCGCCATAGCCACTTGCCCAAAAGTGATGACGCCTATGGACTTTTTTTTAGCCCAAGGAGTGTTTTTCATGCTAAACTAATCTAATGCTTGGAATTAATTCGGAATCATGAAAACCCCCTAGTTTGACATGCCACAGGCTAGTTAAAGCATAATGAAATTTGGAGAAAAAAAATCTCACTTAAATACTGTAGGTTTCTAATGGTATGGTCACATATATCTGGCGATAACTGGCATTACTGAATCGGAAGATGTATCATATAAAAAATATTAACTAGAGACATGTAGCCTATACAAAAATACAATCACCTTAGGTGGTACCAATCAAAATATTCGTGTTGGCCCCTGCACTATACGGTACATCGCCACAGATATTTTGAAAGGAGGAGTTGTCAAATGTGTTGCTTAATTCTTTATTATTTTTTTCAATGATCAAGCAGACAATGCAAAGTCAATCAAAAGTTACGTGGTGAGTGTATACAGTAGGTGTTGTTTTTGGCATTGGATTACAACATTTTAACATTATCCCACATGTTAACACTTGTTTCATTTGCACATGGCTGCGTATGCTTTGCCGGCTGCAGTGATGGCTACGACGCTGACTCCGTCGCTGAATAAGCTGGTATAGCGTAGAATCTTACCCCAAATGGTATCCTTCTTCACCATAGCAGGAAGTTGACACACAAAGACAGAGCAAAATATTAGGTAGAATTGTATTGCAATTTGTAATGGCAGCTAAATTAAATCACTATAAAAGTGAGAAAAAAACCAACAAACAGCATAAACTTTTAGAGGTGATATCAACAACATAAACAAACTCCCTGTAGTTCATGAATGTCAGCTCCTACTATTAGTTAGCAGTATTTCTCCCTATAGTAGGCTAAAACTTATTAATGAACCATTCATATGTTTTTATTGTGTGCACATGAGTGCATGGCTACTTGGCTAGCAAGCACATGCACTGTAATGTAGGTCTAAAGTTCAATGACATGTTATGTATATGAAATGCTGTCTACCTGCTGAGAATGTGGCTCGCCGTAGCGCATCTCGATGGCAAAGTGTTCACAATTATTTGTAAAGAGGTCGTAAGATCGAACCTCGTCCACCCGTGCAAGGGCATCCTCAACAATGACATTTGCTGGTCGTGGCTCAAGTTTACCGTCCAGGTAATTGTTGATTTCCCACTTTCCACCCCCACTCTCCACACTCTTCAGGATCTCTCTCTTTACCACATATTTGTCGTTGGTGACAACTCTCTTAAAATTAATGATGACTCCTTTTGAATTACCTGAATTAAGTACAGAGAAACGGATGAGTGGTTACAATGTTTTTTTTTAAAATATATTATGCCTGAATAGTATTAGTCTAGAAGACATTATAGGGTTTAACCTCAAACAATTTGCAACAGAAACTCAAGCCTTAATTGGGATAAAAACGGCAATATGGCAAATAATGTTATTGTTATCACATTTGGGCAAGTGGCTATGGCTGTTTTTATCCCAAGGATTGTTTTCCATGCAAACCAAATGCTTGCAATGGATTCAGAATCATGAAAAACCCCCTAGTTTGTCACGTCACATGCTACTTAAATTAATAACATTTTCAGAATTTGCCTGAATATGTAGGGATATATAATATGTATATCTAAATATGTTGTTAATGGTACCATCACATATTTTTCAGTAGCAGTTTTCAATATGTTCTACGACTGGGATTTCTTAGGAGTTTTATGTTGTTGCTAAAATATTTATGAAACAAAGATTGATTGATTGATCATATGTTATTCATTGGATTGGTGAATTGAATTATTATTATTATCAATCGACTGATCCCAATCACTGGACAATCGATCGGATCAACTCCAGTTGTGAGAAGAAAATGTGATTGATTAGACTTACAGGTGTTGGTGACATGGACTACTTCACCATCCCCAATGTAAACAGCCCAGTGATTGAACTGTCCTCTGAGGAACTCAATCATGTCTCCCTTTTGAGGCTCTCGCTTCTGGGGTTGGAAAAACAGAGGCAGAGAAAGAAGCGGAAAGATACTTTTAAAATCTTCAAATGGGTGTCAGTTTGAATACAGTGTTAGCCCAAATTTAAATACATTTTTACAAGATAAAGCATCTGTGTAAACAACACAAAGGCTCACACACAAAAATTTGGCTCTTTAGACACATTTTTACTTTACTTACAGAAGGTGACATGGTGAAAAAAAGTGACACCGAGAGTGGACGTTTCGTCCTCAGAGCGTCAGTTCACTAACCTTTGCTGGAGACATGGTTGCTTTCTTCTTTCAGATTTCAGCTGTGTGATCCTTTTAGAATCCTTCATGTGCTTTAACTTTCCATTTACTGTGAATCCACAACAATACGCTTTACAACATCTCCTCAGTCGGCTTAGTTAATAATTTCCTTTTCCTATTGCTTCCTTTATCGGTGCATTTGCATGTTTCTATAGGAACGCACCCATAATATTTATCTGTGGAACAGAACAAGTCAAACTAAATAAATGTATGCCTTAACTCCTACATCCGAAGTTGTCAGGACAAAAGTTTGAGAACTGACTTATAGTATCTAAGCCATTCATATGATATCACTATTTAGGGAGAGCATCTCCGGGTATAAAGATGTGTTGAAGACGACACCTCAGAAGTCTGGGGCCCCGGGGCCCATGGGCAGGGAGAGAGAGGACTTGACATTTTTTGGGCCTTGTTGATTTATGTTCTATTCATCTTTTATAAGGGGACACAGCGCAAATCTTCATTTGGTTCTTCTAAAATATGCACATTATGCACACTGACAGAATGTGTTTTAATAGGATAGTGGGCAATGTTTAGGCCACCTTTTCTCGGCCTGAATTCCCCCAATTTTGGGGTGAGCAGTGTGGCTCCTAAATACGGCTGATCAGTAATTTTGGGGTCTGCCGAAATCGGCTGCCACTCAAATCCCAGCTGATAGAGCCCTGTATCACTCAGTTCAGTCTAACCTGCCCCCATCATCAGGGAGATCGAGGCTCCCAGTTCATTCTTGTTTAGATTTCATTATCGTGAGAACGATGGCTTCCATTTTCGGTTTCTGAACTGCCCACAGCCCTCCCTATGAAGATAGGTTGAAAAGTGGTGAAGTGGTCCTTTGATGTCATTTAATGCAATCAGATAGGACTATTCTGTGTTTGGATGTACTGTATATATGGGCTGTCAAGGCCTGAAAGTAGTTTTTTGCCACTGTGTGTGTGTGTGTGTGTGTGTGTGTGTGTGTGTGTGTGTGTGTGTGTGTGTGTGTGTGTGTGTGTGTGTGTGTGTGTGTGTGTGTGTGTGTGTGTGTGTGTGTGTGTGTGTGTGTGTGTGTGTGTGTGTGTGTGTGTGTGTGTGTGTGTGTGTGTGTGTGTGTGTGTGTGTGTGTGTGTGTGTGTGTGTGTGTGTGTGTGTGTGTGTGTGTGTGTGTGTGTGTGTGTGTGCGCGTGCGCGCGTGTATGCGTGCGCACTTGTTAATCCGTTATGATCACCTGGTGTATTTAAGGCTCCATGTTTTCCGTTGGTGCCCTAGACGGCAGATCAGATGCAGTGAGTGTTCAAAGTGCGGCTCGGAGCAAAATGATACTTAGCAGGAACGGTGCGTTTTGCTAAAGACGACGGTGCCACAGTGTCACATCCCAGCAGACTGTGATTTTCCGGAGCCTTCTTAGTCCCCCGACATTATCTCCCCACTGACGGAATGCGTTATTGGAATGCGTACAGGGAGTTGTAAAGACAGGATGTCGCGCCTGCTGTAGGGCTCATGAGTTTGCCGTCGTGCCTTTTATTTTCTTTGCTTTGTGTTTCCCTCTCTCGGCTGTATACACAGGTTCAGTCTGGCCTGTGTGGTCCATGGTGGTGAGGAGGAGAGCCTCCAGTCTGGCCTATATGGTCCATGGTGGTGAGGAGGAGAGCCTCCAGTCTGGCCTGTGTGGTCCATGGTGGTGAGCAGGAGAGCCTCCAGAATGCCATCAATCATCTCTCCACAGTAGAAGCTCTCATCCTGCATGACACTGTGGCCACCAGCCTAGAGAGTTGGGATCCAGAACCGGGTTTCTTCTTTTATCACACCGTCACAGCTGGTATGTGGACCTATACAGTTACAATACCGTTTATAAGGACCACCATAACTCTCCCTGAGAGTGTACGAATGGCACCAAGCAGACCCGTAAGATTCTCACTTTGAGAACCACTACAATATAATGTACTGTATCAGTGTTCATTTTGTTGACTAAGACTAACATAGGACTCTATTTTCGTCCAGGCTGAATCCTGAAACCCCTTTTCCCTAAACTATACTTTGCCTCACAGCTCACAACGTGTCGATGCAGATTGGCTATTTTAACTATTCAAAAATGTTTTGTCAGAATTTGCAATACTGTAGGCCTGCAGTGTACACTTCTGTTTGTTCAACGGAAGTTATATTGAAGGCCACAAGTTATGAATCCCCTTATAGCTTGGGAGACTTTTAGGTTATCGGGCTGAGGTTGTGAGACACTCTTCTGATTGATTGTTTGATGATTGAAGTATTAATTAACAGGAACACCTCCTCGTCCTGCTGTCACGAGCCATCACACATAATGTCGTCTCTGTCGGGTGAAAACCTCCCAAACTGGTACTTTCAGGATTCAAATTCAGAAATGACAAGAGTATATAGCAGATCTACAAGCGCTGCGTTGCGAGCTTGATTTGCGGATCTGCTACTTTCGATACGTTCGTGTGGTTTCCGTAGAAGGATCAATTATAGTGTGTTCCTTTGCACACACAAAAACCCAATAAAAAAACACACACACACAGTTAAAATAATGGAGATACGAGGTTTCTGCCCATCATTTCAGGTGAAGCCATCATCTCCTGCATGCTGTGAAACATGGTTTTAAAACATGAGCTGCTGACAGATGATGCGTTTTCATCCAGAGCAGCTCGAGACATCTGGTGTCTCCCCGGGACCCACATGCACACACACGCACACACACACACACACACACACACACACACACACACACACACACACACACACACACACACACAAACAGGCTACTGTATAATGAAGCCCTCTAAAAAATAGTGAAAATAGCCGATCTACAAGGCTATACTGGCGGTGGTCTGTGTAACACATCATCCTATGGTGATCCTAAAGATAAAAAAAGATATACGCACGCAGAGGTGGTTCTGAATTGGTTCTGTGTAGAAAGGAATCAGTGTTGATTTAGTTTTTGTAATAGGCTATAGGTTTTTTTTTAATAACATTTAATTTAGTTTTAGTCAAATTCGAAAGTTTTAATTTAGTTTTAGTTGGCTGAATATCATATATGTATATATAGTTGACTAAATCTATAGTTGATTTAGTCGACTAAAAATGTATTTTGGCAGGCATTGATGGTTGTCGTAATGCCCGATTTTACACTTTTACACATTGGCTGCATGCTGAAAGAAAATAACAGATCTACAAGCTCACAAGCATGTAGATATGCTATTTTCAGAGTGAAACCAAACATAACTCAGACTTGTATATTAGTTCTACCTGAGCTCTTCTGCTCTATAGTCCATCTAAAATATGTCTATAGTTTGTATTTGTTATTTAGTGACAGTTTTAGTCATCATAGCTTCGTTTATTAAAGTTTTATTAAAGTTAATCTAGATATATCGGCTATATTTCTCTTATTTTTGCTGGTTTGCCTTTTTTTGTAATTGAATGCTCATTCATCACAATTTGAATAATATATTTTTATAAGGCTGTCAAAAGAAGTGAAGAATAATTAATGGAATTAATGCATTAACATTTTGTCAGATATTTTAATCGACTTCTCAAGTGTGTTTTTTCTACAGCAGGTGAGCCGTGAGTTAATTTGTGGGACTGGATCCATCACTGACCACGCACCACGCACATGCATGATGCACACACACAATCCCTGCTCTCTTCCATTCTCAGTACTGTACACAGTATATATTCTTTCCTTTTTCTTCTTTTTTCTCCATTAATATATGATTTCTTACTTTGAATCAATGCTAAATATCTCTGTATTCCAATATTCCGGTAATCATTACCATAGTGTGTTTATTTCAGTAGCAGGGGCCTCCCAGTCTCTCCACTAGGGCTGGTTCTAAGGGCACAGGGGTGTGTTTATTTCAGTAGCAGGGGCCTCCCAGTCTCTCCACCTCCACCAGGACTGGTTCTGGAGGGGACAGGGGTGTGTTTATTTCAGTAACAGGGGCCTCCCAGTCTCTCCACCTCCACCAGGGCTGGTTCTAAGGGGACAGGGGTGTGTTTATTTCAGTAGCAGGGGCCTCCCAGTCTCTCCACCTCCACTATAGGGCTGGTTCTGGAGGGGACAGGGGTGTGCTGCGTGTGCAGACCCCACCGAAATGTGTCGGTGCCCACCCAATCAAAAGTTATGGAGAATATTTATTTGTAGCCAATATAAAACATACCACAACATATCAGTACCATTTATCAGTTCTGATTGGGCGGGCAGCATTTTTAGAGAAATTGAACCCATCTGAACACTGTTTGCCATGAGTGCTGTTAACCGACAGGAAGTGGCGTGCACATAAGACACTGGGTGGTGCTAGAGCACCTGCCCTTTTGCCCTCTGGACAGCAATGTGCCCTCTTTGAATGTTCGTTTTTTTGTTCATTTTATTTTTGTTTTGTACAGTGTAGGCTACAGTATGTGGCCCATGGTGACATTGATCAATTCTGGATTAAAAGCTTCCAATATATTATTTATTCCCCAAAATCTATAAATCTCACACTATTAAACCCTTGCTTTCCCAGCCCAATTTTTTTTGTTTTGGTAACAAATTGGCTTATTTTTAATTCATCATTTTAACATTAATAGAAAGATCTGATGGTTTGAATATATCGTTTTGATGAGACTGACGATCCTAGTGTCTTCTCCAGAATTGCCACCAGATGGCGAGAATGCACCATTATGCTGATTTTGACAAAAATAGAGGAATCTAGGGGAGTCACTTCTGGTTCAAATGATCATCAACATCCGGTAGTAGTTTGACCCAAGCCACTGCCGTGACTCTCGTCGATGCTAGGATAATGCCATAGTTTTCATTACTAAGTCATATTAACCCCAAAACATCGCAAAATATCACATTTTTCACAGCGACGCACATAAAGACGGCGCGCGTGCGCGATGGCGCACGATCACGCGGATTTCGGCCGTTTTTTGGTAGATTACATCCAACATTAGCGATATTTAGAAAAAAATGCTAATTTTTTCTCCTTTGAAGCCCCAATAAATAACAGTCAATAAATTCCGTTTATTCCGGATATGGCATGTTTATATTTTTCGATTCATTCCGTTTATTCCGGGTTTAGTAGTCCAAGGGTTAAGGCAACCGGTGGTTCCACGCGCTCCACAAGGTGCCCTTTTTTTTCTTCACTTGACCACCTGCCCCTCCAAATGTCTGTGCACGCCACTGCCAACAGGGTGCGGCTGGAAATTGGGTTACTGTTGGTCAAAGAAGGAGAAGATAGATAGATAGATAATCTGAGATGATAGCATAGTTTTCTATGCATTTCGGGGGATTATTACGCTATGCGGTGCGTGCAGGATGCACCCCCATGAGCACGGCCCTGAGTACCATGCAGTCACCTGCATGCAGTCATCACTATGCACAGTATATATATACATTAAACACCATGGAATATTACATGATGTGGTTCCAATACACAACAGAAAAAGTTACACAAAGAGTGGATGTTTTCAAAATATCTTTGCCTACTGCTTCTGACATCCCCCCCCCCCTCTGGTCATTCATTTTACACACAATACAACAATTCAAACACCCACACTCTAAAATGCCACATGTTTACACGTGTTTCTTTTTATTTCCACTAACATCAGCATTAACGATGACGTGGCTAGCGGTGCTAGCGCCAACAGCGGTATTTCCAATACCATCACTAACATCAGAATTAACGATGACGTTGCTAGCGACGCTAGCGCCAACAGCGGCGGCGATCAGTGCAAAGGGGGTCCAGACGATGCTGGCTCCCGCGAACAGGCCTAGTGTGATGATACCCATAGCGGAAACCTTTCTTGTAGCAGACTTCACCTGCAGGAAGGTGACACACAAACAAAGACAGAGTAAGAGTGAGACTGAGGTCACATTCTCACCAGAGAGCTTTGCTGCGATTAAAACGAATCCTGCTGCGCATTTTCAGAAAGTGCACTTCGTTTGGCAGGTGTGAAGGCTCATTCGAATCGTAATGCGTATCAAAGAACCGCATTATACTCCGAGCAAAAACGGGGGTTTCGCTTCGCTTCCAATCGCACTTGATTACGATTTCGGTGCAGGTGTGAATGCAATCCGCAGTAAATAAAGGAAATTAAGCAAACAATGTGGCGGGAGAGGAGCTGAACACAGTTGGAGACGGAGAAGGCATATTTTACTCAGTGCAAAGATGTCCCGGGCCTGATCGAAATGAGGACGAGTACACAATTGCTTAAGAAAACACATAAACACTGCAGTGCAGTGTAATAGTATTATAGCCTACAGAATATTCTGTCTGTCTGTGCGTGCCGTAAACATGGAGTGCTGTCACTGTGTGGGGACTAGTGGGGAGTAGGAACTTTCATCTCAATAAACGTGTAAACATTATGTGCTGCTGTCTGTTATATCAGCGCGCTCAGCACTGTCCCTATCAATGCCCAAAAGAACAGTGTGTGGCTGCGTGCGTATAGTGAGAGAGCGAGAGAGAGAGAGGGCCGGGTCCAGTCGAAGACGGCACGACACATGCACGTTATGAGTATAATTTTATCACCATAGATTTCACTGTGTAGGCTAGTTTATGAATGGAACTGAAGTAAATTAACTCCACTTTTTTATATGGACTAAAAAGGTCCCCCCTGCTGCGTTTCCAATTACTGCGGATGACAGTGTGAAGGCAAACCGCAGCATTAAATATGCAAGAACCCCAAATTCTCCGCCCATACGCATTGAGTCTACCGAAGTATTAGGTGAGAATGTGACCTATAAGACATGTTTATGTTGTAGGAGGTAACAGCAGGTTTATTTGTAAAAGCAGCAACTATTGTCATTAATCCACATTTTGTGGATTAATTTACCTTTACTGCGTGGCCCCCAGTGGCCCCCACAAAATGACCGGAACTACTTGAGATTTCACCAAAACTAGAGCAGAACTCCCACCACGGGACTCTGGCAATCAATTAATACAGTTGCAACCACTATATTAATGGCAAGTATTTCATACAACTTAAGTTAAAAAAAAATCTGAACTATCCCTTTAACACTTAGACTAGGCCTGTCACAATTATTTCATCATTATTTGAGATAATCACAATTATTTGAGATCCTTTAGTTTACATAATCATTTCCATGTCTCATGTTTTACAATGTTCATACATTTCATTTTTTTTGTTTTAGTTTTTACCACTTTTCTCCCCAATAGTCGTTATGCCAATTGAGGGTATTATGCCCGGGCATAAAGTAAATCAAATGCTGATTCCGCCATAGCCACTTGCCCTTAATGTGATGACGCCTTTTTTTTTGCCTAAGGAGTGTTTTTCATGCTAAACTAATGCTTGGAATGAATTCAGAATCATGGAAAATAGTTTAACATCACATGTCACATGCTAGTTAAAGCATAATGAAATTTGGAAGATGTATCATAATCAAATATGAACTAGGGACATTTCGTACTGTACGAATACAAAAATAACAAAACATGTACGGTCACCTTAGGTGGTACAGTACCAATCAAAATATTCATGTTGGCCCCTATACACTATATAGATTCCTCGCCACAGACGTTTTAAATTACCACTGCGTCTGTTGCCACAGTCACATTAAAGATCCTGTATTAAGGACAAAGTGTAGTGAGTTGTCAAAAGTGTTGCTTTCTTTTTTTATTCATTTTTTTCAATGATCAAGCAGACAATGCAGAGTCAATCAAAAGTGATGTGGTGAGTGTACTGTATGCAGTAGGTGTTGTTTTTGGCATTGGATTACAACATTTTAACATTATTATCCCACATGTTAACACTTGTTTCATTTGTTTTTATCATCATTAACTTTGGTAGCGTGCGGCGGTGCTAGAGCCAGCACTGGCGGTGCCGAATGCGCTTGGAGTGCCTGCACTGCTGGCTGCGCCGAACAAGCCTAATGAAATCATACCCCAAATGGAAAGTTTCTCTTCAGCAGCCTTCACCTATAGCAGGAAGTTGACACACACAGACAGAGCAAAATATTAGGTAGAATTGTATTGCAATTTGTAATGGCAGCTAAATTAAATCACTATAAAAGTGAGAAAAAAACAAACGGCATAAACTTTTAGAGGGGTTATCAACAACATAAACAAACTCCCTGTAGTTCATGAATGTCAGCTCCTACTATTAGTGCGCAGTATTTCTCCCTATAGTAGGCTAAAACGTATTAATGAACCATTCATATGTTTTTATTGTGCACACATGAGTGCATGCGGCTACTTGGCTAGCAAGCACATGCACTGTAATGTAGGTCTAAAGTTCAATGACATGTTATGAAAGAAAATGAAATGCTGTCTACCTGCTGAGAACGTGGCTCGCCGTAGCGCAGCTCAGTGACAAAGTGTTCACAGTTATTTGTTCTGACGTTGTAAGGAACGTCCTCGCCCACCCGTGCAAGGGCATCCTTGACAATGTCATCTTCTGGTCGTGGCTCAAATTCACTGTCCAGGTAATTGTTGATTCGCCACCCGTCACCCCCAGCCACGCTCTCCAGTCCCTCTCTCTTTACCTCAGCTTTGTTGGTGACAGACGAAATAATGTTGCCAAATATTCCTGAATTACCTGAATTAAGTACAGAGAAACAGATGAGTGGTTACAATGTTTAAAAAAAAAAGAGACAATACTTAAAATATATTCATGTATGTTCCTGCAGAAAAACGAATTACAATCAAATGACAATCAATTCAATCAAATTAATGTTATTTTCTATGCATTGTTGTTTGGTATTTACCAGAATTTGAGTTGAGGGAGACTAATTTATATGTCGGTATGTGCATGCTTTGAGAGACTGAGAGAATACATATGAAGTAATTTGCCTACCATCTGATCAAAATAGATCTCCTCTAGTGTAGCAGCAGGGCTCAACATGAGAGCTCAAGGGATATCATGTGTTATTGATTGGATTGGTGAATTGAATTATTATTATCAATCGACTGATCCTAATCGACTGATCCCAATCACTTGACAATCGATCGGATCAACTCCAGTTGTGAGAAGAAAATGTGATTGATTAGACTTACAGGTGTTGATGACATGGACTACTTCACCATCCCCAATGTAAACAGCCCAGTGATTGTACTTTCCTCTGAGGAACTCAATCATGTCTCCCTTTTGTAGCTCTCGCTTCTGGGGTTGGAAAAACAGAGGCAGAGAAAGAAGCGGAACGATACTTTTAAAATCTTCAAATGGGTGTCAGTTTGAATACAGTGTTAGCCCAAATTTAAATATAGCATCTGTGTAAACAACACAAAGGCTCACACACAAAAATTAGGCTCTTTAGACACATTTTTACTTTATTTACAGAAGGTGACATGGTGAAAAAAAGTGACACCGAGAGTGGACGTTTCGTCCTCAGAGCGTCAGTTCACTAACCTTTGCTGAAGACATGGTTGCTTTCTTCTTTCAGATTTCAGCTGTGTGATCCTTTTAGAATCCTTCATGTGCTTTAACTTTCCGGCTTAGTTAATAATTACCTTTTCCTCATCATCATCATCATCATTTATTAACTCACGACCATGATCACATGGTTTGGAGCACAGATTCATAAAAGTATACAATCGGAAGTATACAATACATTACAGATTACACGATATACATAGACATATTGGAAGGCTTTCTCTGTTTGTACAGTGGAAGAACATTTTTCAGAAAAGCACCCAATTTATAGATTACTTTTTGTTTTTCAGATTTTAGTAATGCAATTAATTTAAACATAGAAGGGTGGGTAAAAAAATAAAGTGGCAGGTATTTTTGCCTGAAATTCATAATGCCAGTATTCTTACATTCCAACAAAACATGATACTCATGTCCAATTCTGGCATCATTACACAGGTTACAAATCCTCTGACTTCTTTCCAATCCTTTATATCTACCGATGACCTTTGGGATCCTTGTGTTGTGTTCCTATCGCTTCCTTTATCAGTGCATTTGCATGTTTCTATAGGAACGCACCCATAATATTTATCTGTGGAACAGAACAAGTCAAACTAAATAAATGTATGCCTTAACTCCTACATCCGAAGTTGTCAGGGTCGTGGTCCCCATTCAAATAATTATTTGGGGGGTCACTGCCTGAAAAGTTTGAGAAATGACTTATATGGGCTGTATTTTGCGTGTCTTAAGTACCAGGTCTTATTCCCTAACTTGAGTAAACTAAAGACCTGGAGGCGTGATCAATGCCATTTGGCTACTCTGAGTGGCCAAAGAGCATTGATCACGCTTTTTAGTTTACTCTTCAGTTTACTCAAGTTAGGGAATAAGACCTGGTACTCAAGACAAGCAAAATACAGCCCTATAGTATCTAGGAGGTTCATATTATATCACTATTTACTAGGGAGAGCATCTTCGGGTATAAAGATGTGTTGAAGACGACACCTCAGAAGTCTGGGTCCCATGGGCAGGGAGAGAGAGGACTTGACATTTTTTTGGGCCTTGTCGATTTATGTTCTATTCATCTTTTATAAGGGGACACAGAGCAAATCTTCATTTGGTTCTTCTAAAATATGCACACTATATGCACACTGACAGAATGTGTTTTAATAGGATAGTGGGCAATGTTTAGGCCACCTTTTCTCTGCCTGAATTCCCCCAATTTTGGGGTGAGCAGTGTGGCTCCTAAATACGGCTGATCAGTAATTTTGGGGTCTGCCGAAATCGGCTGCCACTCAAATCCCAGCTGATAGAGCCCTGTATCACTCAGTTCAGTCTAACCTGCCCCCATCATCAGGGAGATCGAGGCTCCCAGTTCATTCTTGTTTAGATTTCATTATCGTGAGAACGATGGCTTCCATTTTCGGTTTCTGAACTGCCCACAGCCCTCCCTATGAAGATAGGTTGAAAAGTGGTGAAGTGGTCCTTTGATGTCATTTAATGCAATCAGATAGGACTATTCTGTTTGGATGTACTGTATGGGCTGTCAAGGCCTGAAAGTAGTTTTTTGCCACTGCATGTGTGTGTGTGTGTGTGTGTGTGCGTGCGTGCATGCATGCATGCGTGCGTGCGTGCATGCATGCGCGCGTGTATGTGTGCGCACTTGTTAATCCGTTATGATCACCTGGTGTATATAAGGCTCTATGTTTTCCGTTGGTGCCAGACGGCAGATCAGATGCAGTGAGTGTTCAAAGTGCGGCTCGGAGCAAAATGATACTTAGCAGGAACGGTGCGTTTTGCTAAAGACGGCGGTGCCACAGTGTCACATCCCAGCAGACTGTGATTTTCCTGAGCCTTCTTAGTCCCCCGACATTATCTCCCCACTGACGAAATGCGTTTTTTTTTTTTTAATACTGTTTTTATTAGGCATTTTTGTAAGACAATTTCAGATTTAGACAATGATAATAAGTAATTCAGTTAAATAAAAATGAAAAAAATAACAAGCAATGTAAATGTTCCACATACAGTATAATAAAAAAGACATAAGTGTAAAACAAAAAAACAGACAACAGGACAGACACTCTTGCTCTCAAACTTCCAACAGTAAGTTAGACATTCTTTTTTAAATAATAAAAAATAAAATAAAGAAAAAACACTCAGTTCCTTTTCTTTCTTTCCAATTTTCTATTGTGCTATCTATTGTGTAGGAGGGGTTAGCGTGCACCTATTAAAATATTCAATGAAGGGTTGCCATGTCTGGTAGAACCTATCTTCACTCCCTCTCAATTCAAATTTAATCTTTTCCAATTGTAAGTAATGCATAACATCCTTCATAAGTGAAGTGTGAGTTGGAACCTGTGCTTGTTTCCAATTCAACAGTATCAGTCTGCGAGCCAGTAGAGTCACATATTTTACCATGTTATATTGGAAAGTAGACAGTTTGACCCCGGGCCCTGTGACTCCCATAATTGCTGTTAGTGGATAATAGCGTTTGGAATGCGTACAGGGAGTTGTAAAGGCAGGATGTCGCGCCTGCTGTAGGGCTCATGAGTTTGCCGTCGTGCCTTTTATTTTCTTTGCTTTGTGTTTCCCTCTCTCGGCTGTATACAGGTTCAGTCTGGCCTGTATGGTCCATGGTGGTGAGCAGGAGAGCCTCCAGTCTGGCCTATATGGTCCATGGTGGTGAGGAGGAGAGCCTCCAGAATGCCATCAATCATCTCTCCACAGTAGAAGCTCTCATCCTGCATGACACTGTGGCCACCAGCCTAGAGAGTTGGGATCCAGAACCGGGTTTCTTCTTTTATCACACCGTCACAGCTGGTATGTGGACCGTCCTATACAGTTACAATACCGTTTATAAGGACCACCATAACTCTCCCTGAGAGTGTACGAATGGCACCAAACGGACCCGTAAGATTCTCACTTTGAGAACCACTACAATATAATGTACAGTACTGTATCAGTGTTCATTTTGTTGACTAAGACTAACATAGAACTCTATTTTCGTCCAGGCTGAAGCCTGAAACTCCTTTTCCCTGAACTATACTTTGCCTCACAGCTCACAACGTGTCGATGTAGATTGGCTATTTTAACTATTCAAATGTTTCTTCTGTTTTGTCAGAATTTGCAATACTGTAGGCCTGCAGTGTACACTTCTGTTTGTTCAACGGAAGTTATATTGAAGGCCACAAGTTATGAATCCCCTTATAGCTTGGGCGGGGGAGACTTTTAGGTTATCGGGCTGAGGTTGTGAGACACTCTTCTGATTGATTGTTTGATGATTGAAGTATTAATTAACAGGAACACCTCCTCGTCCTGGCCATCACAAAACCTCCCAAACTGGTACTTTCAGGATTCAAATTCAGAAATGACAAGAGTATATAGCAGATCTACAAGCGCTGCGTTGCGAGCTTGATTTGCGGATCTGCTACTTTCGATACGTTCGTGTGGTTTCCGTAGAAGGATCAATTATAGTGTGTTCCTTTGCGCACACACAAAAACCCAATAAAAACACACACACAGTTAAAATAATGGAGATACGAGGTTTCTGCCCGTCATTTCAGGTGAAGCCATCATCTCCTGCATGCTGTGAAACATGGTTTGAGCTGCTGACAGATGATGCGTTTTCATCCAGAGCAGCTCGAGACATCTGGTGTCTCCCCGGGACCCACATGTACACACACACACACACACACACACACACACACACACACACACACACACACACACACACACACACACACACACACACACACACACACACACACACACACACAAACAGGCTACTGTATAATGAAGCCATCTAAAAAATAGTGAAAATAGCCAATCTACAAGGCTATACTGGCGGTCTGTGTAACACATCATCCTATGGTGATCCTAAAAAAAAAAAAAGATATACACACGCAGAGGTGGTTCTGAATTGGTTCTGTGTAGAAAGGAATCAGTGTTGATTTTGACAGAAATTTTTGATTTAGTTTTTGTCATAGGCTATAGGTTTTTTTTTTATAACATTTAATTTAGTTTTAGTCAAATTCGAAAGTTTTAATTTAGTTTTAGTCGGCTGAATATCATATATGTATATATAGTTGACTAAATCTATAGTTGATTTAGTCGACTAAAATGTATTTTGGCAGGCATTGATGGTTGTCGTAATGCCCGATTTTACACTTTTACACATTGGCTGCATGCTGAAAGAAAATAACAGATCTACAAGCTCACAAGCATGTAGATATGCTATTTTCAGAGTGAAACCAAACATAACATGACTTGTATATTAGTTCTACTGGATCTCTTCTGCTCTTTCTCCATCTAAAAAATGTGTGTCTATAGTTTTTATTTGTTGATAAAATTGTCAAAATATTTAGTGACAGTTTTAGTCATCATAGCTTCGTTTTTATTACGTTTATTAAAGTTTATTAAAATGAATCTATAGATCGGCTATATTTTTCTTATTTTTGCTTTTTTTGTAATTGAATGCTCATGTATCACAATTGGAATATTATATTTTTATAAGGCTGTCAAAAGAAGTGCATTAACCCTGCAGGAAGAATAATTAATGGAATTAATGCATTAACATTTTGTCAGATATTTTAATCGACTTCTCAAGTCAGGTATGTGTGTGTTTCTACAGCAGGTGAGCCGTGAGTTAATTTGTGGGACTGGATCCATCACTGACCACGCACCACGCACATGCATGATGCACACACGCACGCAATCCCTGCTCTCTTCCATTCTCAGTACTGTAAGTAGGCTAGTTTATAAACGTCACTATTATGTATTATTCATCAGCTGTGTGATCCTTTTAGAATCCTTCATGTGCTTTAACTTTCCGGCTTAGTTAATAATTACCTTTTCCTTATCATCATCATCATCATTTATTAACTCACGACCATGATCACATGGTTTGGAGCACAGATTCATAAAAGTATACAATCGGAAGTATACAATACATTACAGATTACACGATATACATAGACATATTGGAAGGCTTTCTCTGTTTGTACAGTGGAAGAACATTTTTCAGAAAAGCACCCAATTTATAGATTACTTTTTGTTTTTCAGATTTTAGTAATGCAATTAATTTAAACATAGAAGGGTGGGTAAAAAAATAAAGTGGCATGTATTTTTGCCTGAAATTCATAATGCCAGTATTCTTACATTCCAACAAAACATGATACTCATGTCCAATTCTGGCATCATTACACAGGTTACAAATCCTCTGACTTCTTTCCAATCCTTTATATCTACCGATGACCTTTGGGATCCTTGTGTTGTGTTCCTATCGCTTCCTTTATCAGTGCATTTGCATGTTTCTATAGGAACGCACCCATAATATTTATCTGTGGAACAGAACAAGTCAAACTAAATAAATGTATGCCTTAACTCCTACATCCGAAGTTGTCAGGGTCGTGGTCCCCATTCAAATAATTATTTGGGGGGTCACTGCCTGAAAAGTTTGAGAAATGACTTATATGGGCTGTATTTTGCGTGTCTTAAGTACCAGGTCTTATTCCCTAACTTGAGTAAACTAAAGACCTGGAGGCGTGATCAATGCCATTTGGCTACTCTGAGTGGCCAAAGAGCATTGATCACGCTTTTTAGTTTACTCTTCAGTTTACTCAAGTTAGGGAATAAGACCTGGTACTCAAGACAAGAAAAATACAGCCCTATAGTATCTAGGAGGTTCATATTATATCACTATTTACTAGGGAGAGCATCTTCGGGTATAAAGATGTGTTGAAGACGACACCTCAGAAGTCTGGGGCCCCGGGGGCCCATGGGCAGGGAGAGAGAGGACTTGACATTTTTTTGGGCCTTGTCGATTTATGTTCTATTCATCTTTTATAAGGGGACACAGAGCAAATCTTCATTTGGTTCTTCTAAAATATGCACACTATATGCACACTGACAGAATGTGTTTTAATAGGATAGTGGGCAATGTTTAGGCCACCTTTTCTCGGCCTGAATTCCCCCAATTTTGGGGTGAGCAGTGTGGCTCCTAAATACGGCTGATCAGTAATTTTGGGTCTGCCGAAATCGGCTGCCACTCAAATCCCAGCTGATAGAGCCCTGTATCACTCAGTTCAGTCTAACCTGCCCCCATCATCAGGGAGATCGAGGCTCCCAGTTCATTCTTGTTTAGATTTCATTATCGTGAGAACGATGGCTTCCATTTTCGGTTTCTGAACTGCCCACAGCCCTCCCTATGAAGATAGGTTGAAAAGTGGTGAAGTGGTCCTTTGATGTCATTTAATGCAATCAGATAGGACTATTCTGTGTTTGGATGTACTGTATATATGGGCTGTCAAGGCCTGAAAGTAGTTTTTTGCCACTGTGTGTGTGTGTGTGTGTGTGTGTGTGTGTGTGTGTGTGTGTGTGTGTGTGTGTGTGTGTGTGTGTGTGTGTGTGTGTGTGTGTGTGTGTGTGCGTGTATGCGTGCGCACTTGTTAATCCGTTATGATCACCTGGTGTATATAAGGCTCTATGTTTTCCGTTGGTGCCAGACGGCAGATCAGATGCAGTGAGTGTTCAAAGTGCGGCTCGGAGCAAAATGATACTTAGCAGGAACGGTGCGTTTTGCTAAAGACGACGGTGCCACAGTGTCACATCCCAGCAGACTGTGATTGTCCTGAGCCTTCTTAGTCCCCCGACATTATCTCCCCACTGACGGAATGCGTTTGGAATGCGTACAGGGAGTTGTAAAGGCAGGATGTCGCGCCTGCTGTAGGGCTCATGAGTTTGCCGTCGTGCCTTTTATTTTCTTTGCTTTGTGTTTCCCTCTCTCGGCTGTATACACAGGTTCAGTCTGGCCTATATGGTCCATGGTGGTGAGGAGGAGAGCCTCCAGTCTGGCCTATATGGTCCATGGTGGTGAGCAGGAGAGCCTCCAGAATGCCATCAATCATCTCTCCACAGTAGAAGCTCTCATCCTGCATGACACTGTGGCCGCCAGCCTAGAGAGTTGGGATCCAGAACCGGGTTTCTTCTTTTATCACACCGTCACAGCTGGTATGTGGACCGTCCTATACAGTTACAATACCGTTTATAAGGACCACCATAACTCTCCCTGAGAGTGTACGAATGGCACCAAACGGACCCGTAAGATTCTCACTTTGAGAACCACTACAATATAATGTACAGTACTGTATCAGTGTTCATTTTGTTGACTAAGACTAACATAGGACTCTATTTTCGTCCAGGCTGAAGCCTGAAACCCCTTTTCCCTGAACTATACTTTGCCTCACAGCTCACAACGTGTCGATGCAGATTGGCTATTTTAACTATTCAAAAATGTTTTGTCAGAATTTGCAATACTGTAGGCCTGCAGTGTACACTTCTGTTTGTTCAACGGAAGTTATATTGAAGGCCACAAGTTATGAATCCCCTTATAGCTTGGGAGACTTTTAGGTTATCGGGCTGAGGTTGTGAGACACTCTTCTGATTGATTGTTTGATTGAAGTATTAATTAACCCATTCTGAACGGGAACCCATTTTGGTGTTAGCATCATGTTATGCTTTAGCGCGTAGCGCGCCACCGAGTGGCGCGCTACGAGCTTGTAGGTCTGCTATTTTTGAAAAATCGAAGAACGACTGACATTTTTTTAGAATCTGATCTCAATGGGTCAGAATGGGTTAATCAGACCAGTGTGTGTCCAGTGGAAACCTCGTATGAATCTGATCTCGGGTCAGAATGGGTTAACAGGAACACCTCCTCGTCCTCGTCCTATATGTTGTCACGAGCCATCACACATAATGTCGTCTCTGTTGGTATAGCAGATCTACAAGCGCTGCGTTGCGAGCTTGATTTGTGGATCTGCTACTTTCGATACGTTCGTGTGGTTTCCGTAGAAGGATCAATTATAGTGTGTTCCTTTGCACACACATAAAAACCCAATAAAAACACACACACAGTTAAAATAATGGAGATACGAGGTTTCTGCCCGTCATTTCAGGTGAAGCCATCATCTCCTGCATGCTGTGAAACATGGTTTTAAAACATGAGCTGCTGACAGATGATGCGTTTTCATCCAGAGCAGCTCGAGACATCTGGTGTCTCCCCGGGACCCACATGTACACACACACACACACACACACACACACACACACACACACACACACACACACACACACACACACACAGACAGGCATACTGTATAATGAAGCCATCTAAAAAATAGTGAAAATAGCCAATCTACAAGGCTGGTGGTCTGTGTAACACATCATCCTATGGTGATCCTAAAGATAAAAAAAGATATACACACGCAGAGGTGGTTCTGAATTGGTTCTGTGTAGAAAGGAATCAGTGTTGATTTAGTTTTTGTAATAGGCTATAGGTTTTTTTTTAATAACATTTAATTTAGTTTTAGTCAAATTCGAAAGTTTTAATTTAGTTTTAGTCGGCTGAATATCATATATGTATATATAGTTGACTAAATCTATAGTTGATTTAGTCGACTAAAATGTATTTTGGCAGGCATTGATGGTTGTCGTAATGCCCGATTTTACACTTTTACACATTGGCTGCATGCTGAAAGAAAATAACAGATCTACAAGCTCACAAGCATGTAGATATGCTATTTTCAGAGTGAAACCAAACATAACTCAGACTTGTATATTAGTTCTACCTGATCTCTTCTGCTCTTTCTCCATCTAAAAAATGTGTGTCTATAGTTTTTATTTGTTGATGAAATTGTCAAAATATTTAGTGACAGTTTTAGTCATCATAGCTTCGTTTTTATTACGTTTATTAAAGTTTATTAAAATGAATCTATAGATCGGCTATATTTTTCTTATTTTTGCTTTTTTTTGTAATTGAATGCTCATGTATCACAATTGGAATATTATATTTTTATAAGGCTGTCAAAAGAAGTGCATTAACCCTGCAGGAAGAATAATTAATGGAATTAATGCATTAACATTTTGTCAGATATTTTAATCGACTTCTCAAGTCGGGTATGTGTGTTTTTTCTACAGCAGGTGAGCCGTGAGTTAATTTGTGGGACTGGATCCATCACTGACCACGCACCACGCACATGCATGATGCACACACGCACGGACGCAATCCCTGCTCTCTTCCATTCTCAGTACTGTAAGTAGGCTAGTTTATAAACCTCACTATTATGTATTATTTATCAGTCTTCTTTCTTTCATTGGCATATTTTTGGCATAATTATGAATGGTGTGATTCAAGGCCGGTTCTAAGGGGGGGCAAGCCCACCCAAACGTGCGTCCTGCCCACCCAATCAAAGATTGTGTGTGTGTGTGTGTGTGTGTGTGTGTGTGTGTGTGTGTGTGTGTGTGTGTGTGTGTGTGTGTGTGAGATGTGTGTTTGTGTGTGAAGTAATTGTCAATTTTATTAACTGTCCTACAGTACGTCAAACTGTGAATATCAGTGCATGGTCAAAGGACGGCAGTGAAGCAAGACTTTTATTGCAGTGAATGGAATGAAGTTGGCACGGACGATCATCTTTTAGGGAACTGTGTTGCTGTTGGACAGACTAATATCTACTGCATAAACAATATAAAAGCATGATTCTTTTTTTTTAATGTTCTGTTTATTCATTTTTTGTTTTTTACAAATAGAAGTAAATTGAGAAATAAAAACAGAGTGACAAATACAAAAAAAACTAAAACACACACAATAACAAAACACAAACTCCAAATCAAGACAACCAAAGAACATTCAAAACACAACAAAACAATAAAAACAATATATAATATATATATATATATATATATATATATATATATATATATATATATATATAAATAAATAAAAACTCCAATATAGTTAATATACATAGCAGATCATGGTCACAAACATCATCCAGACAAGACAGGTTGGCCAGTCAGGCGACAGTCAATCAGGTTCAATCGGGGGCACAAGTGTAAGGCGGTCAACATGATATAAAAGCATGATTATCCAAAGGACACTGTACTTCATCTGCAATAAAAGCCGCTTGACCGCTGATATTCACCGTTTGACGTGGACAGTCAATAAAAATGAAAATGACTTGATTACAGTATTCCATAATACATTTGTTTTGGCCTCGCATTAACTTTATGCACCTCACTGAAGCGCTGGACAGACTCTCAATTAATTTATACACAGTATATTCTTTCCTTTTTCTTCTTTTTTCTCCATTAATATATATATGATTTCTTACTTTGAATCAATGCGAAATATCTCTGTATTCCAATATTCCGGTAATCATTACCATAGTGTGTTTATTTCAGTAGCAGGGGCCTCCCAGTCTCTCCACTAGGGCTGGTTCTGGAGGGGACAGGGGTGTGTTTATTTCAGTAGCAGGGGCCTCCCAGTCTCTCCACTAGGGCTGGTTCTGGAGGGGACAGGGGTGTGTTTATTTCAGTAACAGGGGCCTCCCAGTCTCTCCACCTCCACCAGGGCTGGTTCTAAGGGGACAGGGGTGTGTTTATTTCAGTAGCAGGGGCCTCCCAGTCTCTCCACCTCCACCAGGGCTGGTTCTGGAGGGGACAGGGGTGTGTTTATTTCAGTAGCAGGGGCCTCCCAGTCTCTCCACCTCCACCAGGGCTGGTTCTGGAGGGGACAGGGGTGTGCAGACCCCACCGAAATGTGTCGGTGCCCACCCAATCAAACGTTATGGAGAATATTTATTTGTAGCCAATATAAAACATACCACAACATATCAGTACCATTTATCAGTTCTGATTGGGCGGGCAGCATTTTTAGAGAAATTTAACCCATCTGAACACTGTTTGCCATGAGTGCTGTTAACCGACAGGAAGTGGTGTGCACATAAGACACTGGGTGGTGCTAGAGCACCTGCCCTTTTGCCCTCTGGACAGCAATGTGCCCTCTTTGAATGTAAATTTTATTTTTGTTTTGTACAGTGTAGCCTACAGCAGTGCCGGTTCTAGGCCTTTTGAGGCCCTAGGCAACATATTATACAGAGCCCCCCCCCCCTCCTGCTTTGCCACGCCGGATAAAAATTGTAAATTTGCCATGAAAATGCTTCAATCTGGTGCACTTTGAGATCAAAATTAAGAAGCTAGGTGGGGGCGACATGTGGCCAGTAGCCCATGTAAGGGATACATGAAAAAAAAAAATCTTCTCCCTGTGACGAGGCCCCCTCAGTGGTTGAGGCCCTAGGCGACCGCCTAGTTCGCCTATGCCTAGAACCGGCCCTGCAGGTCAACTGGTAGTGGTCCTACCCCCCCCATGAGACTTACAAATCCCAAATGTTTATAAACAAATCCCAAATGTTTGTAAACAAATCCCAAATGTTTATAAACAAATCCCAAAATGTTTATAAACAAATCACAAATGTTTATAAACAAATCACAAATGTTTATAAACAAATACCAAAATGTTTATAAACAAATCCCAAATCCCATGAGACTTGGTCCTACCCCCCCGACCATGGGACTTACTACAGGCCAACTGGTAGTGGTCCTACCCCCCCCATGAGACTTACTACAGGTCAACTGGTAATGGTCCTACCCCCCCCATGAGACTTACAAATCCCAAATGTTTATAAACAAATCCCAAATGTTTGTAAACAAATCCCAAATGTTTATAAACAAATCCCAAAATGTTTATAAACAAATCACAAATGTTTATAAACAAATCACACATGTTTATAAACAAATCACAAATGTTTATAAACAAATACCAAAATGTTTATAAACAAATCCCAAATCCCATGAGACTTGGTCCTACCCCCCCGACCATGAGACTTACTGCAGGTCAACTGGTAGTGGTCCTACCTACAGTATATGTGGCCCATGGTGACATTGATCAATTCTGGATTGAAAGCTTCCAATATATTATTTATTCCCCAAAATCTATAAATCTCACACTATAGGCAACCGGTGGTTCCACGCGCTCCACAAGGTGCCCTTTTTTTTCTTCACTTGACCACCTGCCTCTCCAAATGTCTGTACACGCCATGCACTGCCAACAGGGTGCGGATGGAAATTGGGTTACTATTGGTCAAAGAAGGAGAAGATAGATAGATAGATAATCTGAGATGATAGCATAGTTTTCTATGCATTTCGGGGGATTATTACGCTATGCGGTGCGTGCAGGATGCGCCCCCATATATTCGTCCTGCCCACCCTAGTGGTCCCTGGGTGTGATTAATCATAATTAATCACAGCGGAACTGTGTTTAATCTGATTGCTGTTGTTTAATCGTTTGACAGCCCTAATCTTTAATTCACTCATTTTCTCACTCTCTCCCACCCCCACGCCCTTTACTCTCCTTTCAAAATAGGCCCCTCTGCTGCCTCCTGGTGGACCAGACTGGGTGAAGCACATGGGTCAGACTGCAAGTGTACATTCTCACATTCTCCACAACACTGGCTCGTATACTGTAAGATGGTCTGACAATGAGAGGAACTTCATGGGTGGTGAGAGGTTCCAGCCTTCCAGGTGTGATATACCAATGTGGAACCAACCTTTTTCCAAGGTCTATTATATTATATTATATTATATTATATTTAGCATTTGAGCCACAGACCACAGGAGAGAGTATAGACAACGCGGCCAACAATTATTATACATTCTCTAATTGTGTATAGACTTCTTGCAAATTAAGTATGTTGATGTTTAGCAATAATTTAACTCGTACCGTAAGAGTCCATTGGGTGTACTTATACCTGCTTTTTCCTAATACCTGGGCCTTTGCAGTGGTTTCTCCCACACTGTGGAACGTCCCTCCCTTAAGGCGATAGAACATTAGTCTGTTGACAGTTTTGAGAACATGGTATAAAACATTCCTGCAGGTCAATGTTTTGCTCTTACTTTTTGTTGTTTTTACCCTTGTGGGCCTTGTTTTAATTAACCCATTTGGCCTGACCTCAAAATGTAAAACAAAATCTTCTAAATTTGAAGTTTTCTCAAATAAATATTTTCACAATTTTTCAAAAAATAGCAGGCCTACAGTACAAGCTCTTAGCGCGCCACTCGCGCTATGAGCTTGTATATCTGCTATTTTTCAATGGCTAAATTATAACGTTTAAATGTTTAAAACACCAAAAGGGGTTCCCGCCCCAAAATGGGTTAACTTGATTGTTTTATATTGTTGTCCACTGTACAGCACCTTGTAACATTGTTACATTGTTACACCTTGTAACATTGTTACATTGTTACACCTTGTAACATTGTTTCCAAAGATGCCAAATACAGAGCCCGGGGGAGCCCCATGAGTATAATAGGTGTATGAGGTTCATGTGTAAAACACATGAGACCAAGAAAATAAGATTTTATTTCTCTCTCAATTTAGTAGTTATGCCAAATCATTCTTCCCCTACACACATTTCTGGATTTCTGTGTGCTGTCGTCACTGCTGTTGTCGCCTATCCTACTAACATTGCACATGTTGTATTACGAGTTGGGCAGGCTTGGCTGCAACACTTGTTTTGTTGTGATAATCCTCCCTACTATAGAGTGTGCTGACCATATAAGGAGTTCCTCCCTGTCCCCAGTTAACCCCTGCGGGTCAAAAAACCTTAGGTTTCGTTTTTTGGTTCTCTATCCTGATTGGATGAAAGGCTGGGTCCCTGCAAGGCAAAAACGAAACCTAAGGTTTTTTGTTTTTTCTACCTTTAATCAGAATGGTTAGCAGTCTTTGTGTTAATACTAGGCCTCATTGATAATAACTGCACTTAAACCAGGCACAGTGATAGTATGGTAGGTACAGCATGTACAGTATGTATCATTACAAGAGAGAGACTGTGCGTGTATGTGCGTGCGTGAGAGAGAGGTGAAGGGAGGGGGGGGGGGGAGTAGTAAGCTGTTCTAAGAGCATATGTATGGCCCTCTAAAAATGGAAAATGAAAATGCATAATTTGACTTATTACGTAAGCCGAGCTGTCACTTGACGCACGCTGTGTGCTGTATACTGAGTACTGTACCTGAGTACTGTACTGAGTACTGTACTGAGTACTGTAGCTCTCCATGGACGTGTGGTGTCCTTTCTCTTTTTGTCGGAATGGGACTTCAAAGCGACAGACAGACAGCGACAGACAGCGACAGACAGACAGCGACAGACAGACAGACAGCGACAGACAGACAGACAGCGACAGACAGCGACAGACAGACAGACAGGCAGCGACAGACAGACAGCGACAGACAGACAGCGACAGACAGACAGCGACAGACAGACAGACAGCGACAGACAGACAGACAGCGACAGACAGACAGCGACAGACAGACAGGCAGCGACAGACAGACAGACAGCGACAGACAGACAGCGACAGACAGACAGACAGCGACAGACAGCGACAGACAGACAGCGACAGACAGACAGGCAGCGACAGACAGACAGACAGACAGACAGACAGACAGCGACAGACAGACAGACAGACAGACAGCGACAGACAGACAGGCAGCGACAGACAGCGACAGAGCGCGCTGCATGTGAGCCATGCTCAGGATGTGGGTGTCAAGTAACAACACCTTATTTATACACTGTGTGTTCCATGTTGCGCTCCGTCCGCATCGCGCTGCAACGGAAATAGCCGATGTACAAGCTCACAGTGCGTTGCGGCCCGCAACGCACTGTGATTTCTTTGGTGGACACCGGGGGGCATGTGTCGTTTCTAAAGTGTATAGTTACTTGTTTTTGTGACACAGATTTGTGACAAAAATAATAATATACATAATTCACTTTTCTTTTCTCAATATCTTTTGAAAATAGAAGATCTACAAGCTCACAACGCGTTGCGGATGCGACACGTTGTGAGGTTGTAGATCTGCTGTTTCCGATGCAACGTGGTAAAACTTGGCCTGCTATATACTGTACAGTATGTACAGTATATACAGTCACTTTGTTCTTTGGGCTTGTTTTCATAGACCGTGGCAGCTTCTTTCTCTTCTGGCAGCACGCACTGTATACTGTATACCGTTCATTACACGTACTGTACCGTTCATTGCTCCACTTTCTCATCAAGCTCAAGCGCCACGGCAATTATTTAGGCCCTCGTACGATGTCACATGCAGGGGGGGGGGGGGGGGGTTGGCGTCGCGTACTGTAGCGTAACGTACAGTATACCGTGCCGTGCCGCCAGCGTGACAGGCAAGGTAATTTTCTAAACGTCTAGGTATGACTGATTACCTCTCCAAAAATTAAATTTCGCTCGACTTATTATTAATCTAGCTGGATTTTTCTTTTTCTTTTTTTCCCCTTGCGTTTTTCATTTCTGCAGCAGGCAGCAGACATGGGAATCAGAGAGGTTGGATTCGCCCTGTGTTGGCATGTTGGTGTCACCAGCTCAGTGGCCTTGTGGTTAGAGTGTTAGGGCTGTATTTTGCGTGTCTTAAGTACCAGGTCTTATTCCCTAACTTGAGGCGTGATCAATGCTCTTCGAAGAGCATTGATCATGCAGCCTCCAGGTCTTTAGTTTACTCAAGTTATAGGGAATAAGACCTGGTACTTAAGACAGGCAAAATACAGCCCTAATTAGTGTGTCAGTGTCACCAACTCACGTATGCATGAAAAACATTAATGTTAGAGATATAGGTTGGTAAAGTGTGTCACACAGCAGTGGAATGCTGGCCGGGCACTAAAACGGACTAAACAGGTGTTCCTAATGAAAAGGGACAAGTATTGCATTTTGTTTCACCATTTTATGATTGCTGTTATTATTCCAGTTCTCCAGTGACTATAATTTATGCAAATGTGATGCCTTCTGAGCTTATTAGATCAGCTTTTCTTTCGAATAGTCGATGTATATACTGGAGTGGTTAACCCATTCAGACCGGGAACCCATTATGGTGTTCAGCATCATGTTATGCTTTAGCTATTTAAAAATAGCAGATCTACAAGCTCATAGCGCGCCACCGAGTGGCGCGCTACGAGCTTGTAGGTCTGCTATTTTTGAAAAATCGAAGAACGACTGACATTTTTTAGAATCTGATCTCAGGTCAGAATGGATTAATCAGACCCAGTGTGTGTCCGGTGGAAACCTCGTATGAATCTGATCTCAGGTCAGAATGGGATAAACTGATTTGATGCTCAATTAGCAAACATTGCTGCGGGACCCACTTTTTCATGAATAATATTACATTTTGTCCGATCTGTATTGAGTATTATAGGCCTGACGTCAAAATTAAAAAAATCCTGACAGTTTTCTGAAAAACCTTATGTTTCTGTATATCAGTGGTGTTCAATATTTCATGTCAAGGACCCCAAAAATGATATGTAATATAATATGCCTCCGCCTCCATCTGAAAATATATTGTTCCAGGGACCTCCCCAGAAGCAAAGATTTGAGTTAAAATGTTCACTCTGTAATAATATATAATATATATATTCAAAGATTTGAGGCACATTTTCAAGATTTTTCATAGTTCAAGTTCATAGTGTGACACTCGGTGCTGCGCTATGAGCTTGTAGATCTGCATTTTTTTCTGCAATTTTTGTTTAAAACACCAAAAGGGGTTCCTGCCCAAAATGGGTTTTAATACAATTGGGGTGGTTGTCTTTTGTCTCCCTATACTCTTCTATAGCGCACCTCGCAGGTCAATGTTGGTAGTGTACTGTACTTGTTATCATCCTGGCCGTTTCACTCAGTCACTTGATACAGTCTGTTATAGCGAAAATGAGTGAATGTGATAAACGATACAGACCCCTCACCGGCGATATCGCCAAGACAGTATGTTTCTTTTTGGACCACAATTCTTATATGAGAGGATTTTAAGATGAGCCCATGTTTATTCTCCATATAGAGAAAAACTTCCGTGAAACCAGGGGATGAGCGAGTGACCTCAGCACTTTAGAACCAGGGGATGAGCGAGTGACCTCAGGACTTTGGCGCTCTATAGACATTAGTGTCAAAGGTCATATCTCACCTATAGACACAACAGGTTCTGACACAAATTTTGACTATTATGGTGAAGATTCAATTTATCCCCTGAGCAAGTATTGGCTCATAAATAAAGTAGTAAGCTAGCTCGCGCATGAAACCGGGTTCAAATCCAGGGTAGAAAAAGTTGCGTAGGTGCAGGCAGGCACACACACTCACACACAAGCACCACCGCCAGCCTGTGGCTTGTTTGTGTTGGGAGGGTAATGCATCTCAAGTCCAAACATAAAATATGAATGAAGCGCTGATTTCCTCATTTATCTTTCATGTGCCTTTCATTTGCTACTGTATACTGTTGTGAATGATGTCCTCGGAAAAAGTCGCAAGTCTGTGAAAATTAAAAATTAAAACGGCATCGTGCTGCATGGGCTCTCTTAACCCATTCTGAACGGGAACGGCATTTTGGTGGTTAGCATCATGTTACGCTTTAGCTATTGAAAAATAGCAGATCTACAAGCTCATAGCGCGCCACCGAGTGGCGCGCTACGAGCTTGTAGGTCTGCTATTTTTTAGAAAAATCGAAGAACGACTGACATTTTTAAGAATCTGATCTCAGGTCAGAATGGGTTAATCAGACCAGTGTGTGTGTGTCCAGTGGAAACCTCGTATGAATCTGACCTCAGGTCAGAATGGGTTAAATGGTATTGTTTGGCGTATAGGATAAATGTTTGAACATGCTGCTTTGAACACTTAATTGATTATTGGCTGATACTGTTTTAACTGTTTGGTTACACACTGCGACGGAAACTTTGGAACGAACTCCCCCATTTCCTATGCCGACTCACTCCCAATCATCCTCCGTAATCTGAAGACTCACCTTGTCAGACTCAGTCAACGACGTTAGCCCACGTCGTAGCACTTGACGACCAGGGATGGCTTATATCTAAAGGTTTAAATGTCATTTAGGCAGCATGTTATGTAGACACCATGTAGAATACAGGAACCGCCGCACCGAGTGGCCGGCGTGAGGTCGGCTGTAAAAAAGGAAAAAAAACGAGGGTGAGATGGATTATGGGTGACGGTATACCTGTTACCGCGTGGGACACTGATTGCGTTAGGGTTAACGAGTTTCCTGTGTGTGTGCGCGCTCGCGCATGTCCATATAGGCTCGTATCCAATGGCCTGCATGTGTTTACATTGGAGACAGAGCAGGACCCGTGGCTGCGTGCGTGTCCGTCTGCTCACACCCACTGATTAGACTGACAACAGTTGTTTAATAATAGTTTGGGGCTAATGTGTGAACAGCAAGACTCTGGGTAGCCGCCTTACATATACTCGTTGTACCCTGCAGTCCATTGCCACCCTTAGGCCACAATTACAGAGCCGGCGACCTGACATCCAACCAGTAAAACAGAGACGACACATTGACAACCTGCCCCGGGGGGGAGGGGGGCTGTTTTTCAAAGCTTTGTTCCTTCTCCTGTTCAACGATCGTTAAGTGTGTCGATATAGTACAGAGATTGTGTTGATGCAAACAAAACATTTAACGTATACGCTTTTAATAAGGAGAGAAGACACCCCCCTGCCGTCTTAAGACACCAGCGTCTTGGCAGTTCAAATTAACCCATCCTTCCGTCTGTCTCAACTGTAGACAATAGAACGTCGCAGTCGCAGCCCCCTTTCATGACGACGACGTCAGGCCCAGGAAATGATTCCCAATGCATTTTTCCCATAGACATTTCAAAAGGTATTTATTTAAAGAAGACGGTTACGCCGCGGACAAAACCAACTCGAGTCGTGACAACTCATGACAACAAACACAATATTTTGGACCAAACAAATAATTACAAAAGAAGAAAAACAAACAAAAAAAACAACAAAAAGTGTTGTAATGTAACCTGCCGTTTTTTTCTTCTTTCTAATTATTTGCTCGGCCCCCAAACATTGTGTTTGTTGTCATGATTTGTCACGACAAGAGTTGGCTTTGTGCGTCTTTAAATAAATACTTTTTGAAATATCTACGAGGAAAATGAACGGAGAATCATCATTTCCTGGGCCCTGGTATAGGGGGCGGGACTGCGACGCTCTATATGAGCCTTTTAACCCATTCTGACCTGAGATCAGATTCATACGAGGTTTCCACTGGACACACACTGGTCTGATTAACCCATTCTGACCTGAGATCAGATTCTAAAAATGTCAGTCGTTCTTCGATTTTTCAAAAATAGCAGACCTACAAGCTCGTAGCGCGCCACTCGGTGGCGCGCTATGAGCTTGTAGATCTGCTATTTTTCAATAGCTAAAGCATAACATGATGCTAAACACCAAAATGGGTTCCCGTTCAGAATGGGTTAATGAGGTGGATTTGAGGACGGAGGTGGGCTGCTTGTCACTCACTGACATTCTGACAAGAGGATGACAGGATCAGAGGCCAGTGAGGTTTATTCTGATTGGCTGGTATGGAGCTCACGCTTCAAGCTGTGAATTAACCATGCAATTTATAGGACTATTTGAGGCCTGCAGCTTAATACAAAATCTTCTAAATCATGAGAGTTTTCTGAAAAACCTTTTGTTTCTACTCGGCAGTTCTCAAATGTCATGTCAAGGACCCCAGAAAATATATGTAATTGGCTATATGAGCTTCATGTAGATCTGCTATTTTTCAATAGCTAAAGTTTAAAATACTGGTTAATAATGTTTTGTGCATGGCGAATTCCCATGAATGAACTAATGAAACAAAATGTGAAAGAGCACATCCATATTGGTCTGAAAACTATACTATTGAGATGCCTGAAGACGGACTCTGACTGAAGCGTTGCTTAAAAAAAGTGTTCTTATTGCTAGTGCTTGTTTGCGGGACATTGTGTAGTGCAACTATTACTTGCCTGCTTTCTCACTGACGATTCAGCTGGAAGGGAGTGTGTGTGTGTGTGTGTGTGTGTGTGTGTGTGTGTGTGTGTGTGTGTGTGTGTGTGTGTGTGTGTGTGTGTGTGTGTGTGTGTGTGTGTGTGTGTGTGTGTGTGTGTGTGTGTGTGTGTGTGTGTGTGTGTGTGTGTGTGTGTGTGTGTGTGTGTGTGTGTGTGTGTGTGTGTGTGTGTGTGTGTGTGTGTGTGTGTGTGTGTGTGTGTGTGTGTGTGTGTGTGTGTGTGTGTGTGTGTGTGCGTGCGTGCGTGCGCGTGCGTGTTTTTCTCTCCCAGGTTTTGCTATTCTAGAGAGGTGATCTCTGCAGTCAGTGTAAATATTAGGGTCGTTGAACTGTGTGTCAACGGCTAAGTGGACACTGGAGAAATTAGACGAGGACATAAAAGGAAACAGGATTATTGTACAATAAAGAATTGATGGGCCTCCAGGTGGAAGTATATTATTGGGCCACTAGTATTAAACAACTCAGTGCAGTGTTTTCTTAGGAGCCATGCGGGCCCAAATAAAAGCTCCCAGACGTTCCCACTAGCACCGTTACTTTCTTCAAGGATATCGTGGAGCCTAAACTAAACGGACACTATAGGGTGGACGACGGTAATGTCCCTGATGTGAGCAAGTTGGACTTTCAAAGTCTGCAGGATTGGCCCGTTTTGAACAAAAAGCCTCAAATCATGAACGCAGCGTGCAATTTTAACAGACTTTCCTGCTAGGCCGAGGAATATAATAAATATGTGTTCAAGTCGTTTTCTGCAACATCATATGACTCTCCATTTGAAAGGAAATTAATGCAAAGCGACGATGCATAATATTACACATTTATCTTCCAATACGGTGCAGCCCTTTATACGATAGTACAGACCCATATTTATTTTTGATTATCCAATGAACCATCAGGGACAGGTTTCATATTCCTCTCTCTCTCTCTCTCTCTCTCTCGCTCTCTCTCTCGTGCTTTGAAAAGCGCTCCACAAATAATGTTTATTATCTCTCCACTCGCGTGCACATACTGTGTATACTGTATGTAGGCCTACTGTACACATGAATGTTGCTTGACTTCACTTTTCCAGGTGATATAGAGTGAGTGATTTATTGTAGCCTGGCATGTAAAGCATCCCGGATCATGGCGTGTGTAGTCCAGTGGTGGAAAATGACTCACTGATCAGTGGTACAGTGGCTCAGTGGCACAGTGGTACAGTGGCTCAGTGGTACAGTGGTCCGGATGGGAACCGAAAGGTTCCCAGTTCCAAACCGGGCTCCCCCAGAGTTAGTGTCGAAGTGTCCTTGAGCAAGACTCATGGACCCCTAATTGCGCCTGATGTGCAGATCGGTGCCTTGCATGGTTTCCTCCGCCATCGGTGTGTGAGTGTGTGTGTGTGTGTGAATGGGTGAATGTAATGCACAATATATGTAAAGCGCCTTTGGATGAAGGTGCTATATAAATGCACTATTTACCATTTACCGCTCACCCGAACACAGCTCTCTGTTTTTACTAACGACCTGAAACTAAGTGTGTGTTGAACTCTGTTTTTACTAACCACCGTCACCTCGTCACCTGAAACTAAGTGTGTGTTGAATTGCATCTGACAATCAGAGGGTTCAAATAAAATGTAGATAAAAGTTTCTGTTCAAATAGTTTCTAGTTGGTCGATGCATTAGTTGAAATTCAAACAGCTGGTGTGGTACACTTCATTTGCTATAAGTAGGCCTACTGCATAACTTGTGGAATATTATAAGTTGCCAAATGTCGACGTGCACTTGACACGTTGACAGCTTGGCGAGGATTATGGAAATCTGTTTCATACAGTATGACGTTGATGGAGAAACTTAAGTAGTGTTTCCAAGCTGCTTGCCTGTTAATGCCTGAATACATTATGGTGGTGCCAGGTGGCTTATGCTTCCATAGGAATCATCTGTGTGTCATGATGAGTCAAACTGTTAGGATCTGTCCCTCCACAGACCATGTCCGCCCTGGCCACTCCCATTTTTCCCTTCCACTCACTCAGTCCCTACACTCACCTGTCTCCAACTCCCTCGTCAGCCCACCTGTGAACACTTGGACAATTTACCTGCTCACTACATAACTGGACTCATTGCAAAACACTGTTGTCAGTTCATAGTTTGATGTCGTCGGTGCATGTTCCTGTTTGACTACCATGTCATTTTCTGTTTGGTTCCTGACTCCTGAGTGAGATTATTCCTGTTTCCTGTGTTCTGCTCAAGGATGAGATTTATTCATGTTTCCTGCATTTCTACTTCAGTGTAAGACTATTGCCTATTTCATTTATTAAATACCTTGAATTCAACACTGTTTCCTGTGACTCTGCATTTTGGGTTTATCATTCTGCCACCGCATGACACAAACAAAGGATCAGTGAACATCAAAGTTCAATAAGAAGAAAAGATGGGAACTACCCAGTTAGCCAGTGTTGATGTCGCCAACTAAACTATGACGATTTTTTTTTTGTCGACTACCTACTATGTTTTGCACTCCGTCCGTCTGTCCGTCCTTGTGTGTGTCTGTGTGTCCGTCCGTCTGTGGACAGCGAATCTCCGGCACCGTTGGCTTAATCGCAGCCACACTCTGCACACACCCTCCCTGAATGCCACAGCTGAACCAACCTCTGCCCCAAGTTTCTGAGATTGGCCTCTTATAGCAAAACAATATTTTGTGCAAAACAATTTTTTTGGACGGTACACCTACAGACTTTGTCCAAACATCACGCAAATTGGTACACAGTCTCTCTAGAGCCATTCAACAAAACGGGTCTTTCAAATTTTTCTGGCTGAGATTGGTTCCAAAGTTCGCAGGTGTGCTCAGTTTGAAACAAATTGCTGCAAATCCTGAACACGTCGGGTGATTTCCGTGAAAGTTTGCACGCACATTCCCAGTAGGCCGAGGAAGAAATGCCACTTGAACATTTTCAACTCTGCCTCATGGTGGCGCTATAACTGGCCGATTAGTGTTTTTACCTCTAACTGCACGGATCTGTGTATAACTTTGTATGCCAACTCCCTAGAGGCCAAGGAAAAACCTTGGCCTGGAATTCTTCACATCTGCTCTTTATAGCGCCACCAGTATCTATACTTTTTACTCAACTACTGGTTGAGTATATATGTTCTTCTAATAACTCCTCTAGTGTTTGATCTGCTAAATGCTGACTGTTACAAACACACGTCTGACTCACTTTACTCTGATTACTTTAATGAGATCACTTTATTCTGATTACTTTAATGAGATCAAATACTCATCAACACATCATCATCACTGTCACATATAGAAACTATAGAATTCAATTCTGATCCATAACTGACAAACAGTACAATATAAAACATGTCATCAGTAATAATCATATCAAACATGTCACCATTATACCAATATAATTACAAACTGATCGTACACTATTAAAGTATGTTTTCAGGAATAATTCTCTGTTTATTTGTCTGTCTGTCTGTCTGTCTGTCTGTCTGTCTGTCTGTCATGCCGAAGCAATTAGAAACGTAATGATTCCTAATGATTCCCTTCTGTTTATGATGGAGATCTCCTAATCAATACCAGATCAATATTTCCTGTAGGTTTTCTTCTTGACGTTCTAACGGTGGTTTTCCAGAGTGACACAGATCTTCCCTCGTAACATCTTCAGAGGCGGGCCTCGATCGTCATCAGTAGTAATGTATGGAAACAGTGTGTGAGTGAAGGTGTGTGTGAAGGTGTGCAGGTGTGTGTTAGAATCAGGATCAGAGAAGGACAGCTGTCCTCTCTCCCAGTCCAGCTGGACTCTGATCCTCCGGGCTTTCTGACTCACCGAGAGAACGGTCCACTCAGTATAATTGATATCGTCGTCATGAGGTCCCGGTGAGTAGAATGCTGTGTATTCATCCCGATCCCTGTGTATTCTCCAGCCTCCTCTCCCTGTGTCTCCCTTCCTGTCGTACCACTCCTCACACACGCCTACTTCCCAGTATGTGTTGTCTCCGACCTCGACATCCCAGCTGTGAGACCCTGAGTCAAAGCCCTCGGAGCCCTGGACACTGCCAAACAGAAACCTCTCTGGGTTGTGAGGAAGCCGCTGTTTCTCTTCTGAACTCCTCACACTGGTCCGATCGTCAGACAGCATGAGGTATCTACCAGCAGTGTTGGGGTCCAGGACGACAGGAGTGTAGGAGACGATGTCCTTCATCTTGTCCCAGACTCTGAAGGTCAGGTTCTTCAGGTGTTTGGCCTGGTCTATCAGCGCTCCTCCTGAGAGCGGCGGTGGGTCCTGCAGGGTGAGCTGGACTCCCTCCATGGTGGTGGTGTAGTTCTGCAGGAAGGAGACGTGGTCGTCGGCTCTCAGCTGGTCCTCGGCAGCTTGGATTGCGTCGGAGAGCGTTTCCATTTCTATGATCAGAGGCTCAATCCTCTCCTTCATCTCCTGACTCTTCTGAGCCTCTTCCTCCCACAGAGCGGCCATCCTGGCCTCCTCTTCCTCCTGTAGGAACCAATGGAGATTCTCAAACTGTTCCTTAATCTGCGTCTCTGTGTTCCTGGCCTGAACCTTCATGTGGTTTTCTGTTTCGTCATAATCTCTTTTAACTGCATCGATCACCTTCAGTTTCTTCTTTAAAACCTCCAGTGATTCCTGGACCTTCTGTTCCATAGGGCCTTGTAACATCTTCAGATACATACCATCATCAGCATTATAATCACCATTATAAATGCATGGACACAGTGTGTGAGTGAAGGTGTGTGTGAAGGTGTGCAGGTGTGTGTTAGAATCAGGATCAGAGAAGGACAGCCGTCCTCGGTCCCGGTCCAGCCGGACTCTGATCCTCCGGGGTTTCTGACTCACTGAGAGAACGATTTGATCTTCGAACCTCTGAGGTTCTGATATGCCCTCGTCAGAGTCTGACGCCTGGACCTCATAAGATCCGAGCCGTGACGAGGAAACTGCTTTGTATTCATCCTCGTATAACCTTATGAACCAGCATCGTCTCTCTCTGTGTCCAGAATTCCTCCAGGAAGTCTCCTCGTACACGCCTACTGACCAGTGTTGGTTGTGTCCGACATGAACGTCCCAGCTGTGATACCCTGACGTGAAGCGCTTAGAGCCCTTCATGAAATGCCAACCGTGGGAATCGCAGGGCAGGTGAAACTCACGGCCGGTCAGCTCCTCTTCCTGAACAGTCCAACCTGAAGCCATTCAGTCTGCCGGTCGGTCACACACCTGATCTGGAATCAGTCTGCCGGTCACACACCTGATCTGGAATCAGTCTGCCGGTCACACACCTGATCTGGAATCAGTCTGCCGGTCACACACCTGATCTGGAATCAGTCTGCCGGTCACACACCTGATCTGGAATCAGTCTGCCGGTCACACACCTGATCTGGAATCAGTCTGCCGGTCACACACCTGATCTGGAATCAGTCTGCCGGTCACACACCTGATCTGGAATCAGTCTGCCGGTCACACACCTGATCTGGAATCAGTCTGCCGGTCACACACCTGATCTGGAATCAGTCTGCCGGTCGGTCACACACCTGATCTGGAATGTTCTCTGAGGCTGTCGTTACACCAGAGGAATACTACAAGACAAAACAACAACAGTAACATTATGAGTATCAATAGTTAGTTATACTAGTAGTAGTACTAGTGGTTGTAGCATTCAAGGTAACGGTAATAGTTTTTTTTTAGCATTGATATTTGGGTAACAATAAAGCTGAAGGAAGTGAAATATCGTACAGGGTTTTATCATCCATTTTAGCGAGGGTAATGTCGCCTCCAACTAGAGTTATGGAGGGTAATCAACTAGAGGTCGAAACTCAGACTGTCATCACTTATTCCAATTAAGGTATTGTTTTTTTTCTCCTTTCAACATAAACATCAAAACAAATCCACATTATACAAATCCACATTATATCATGGATCACAAAACTAACATTAGACATGAATGTAAATCCCTGCATGACACGTAATTGAATATTATCTCTGGTTGTGGGAGAGAGAGAGAGAGAGAGATAATTAAAGAGATGGTAGCTAGTTGACTGTCGTTTTAGCGTTTTAGCCAGGAGGTGGCGGCACAGTTAAGTATTTCACTTCACAACTATATGGTCTTTCGTCACTAAAGCCAAGAGCGGGAGGTGACCTGACCTGAGTTGTAGAACGTCAATATCTGTGTGTCCGTCCTGGAATCTCCTCCGTGTATAGATGACTGCTTATGTCCACTCAGATGCTCGCCGATGAAACAGTCTGTCCTGGAGGGCTGTAGATGTAGTCCTGGGTCTTTGGGTGGTCCTGGAGGGCTGTAGATTAAGACCTGGGTCTTTGGGTGGTTCTGGAGGGCTGTAGATGTAGTCCTGGGTCTTTGGGTGCAGGTCTTGGAGGGCTGTAGATGT
Organism: Protomyctophum bolini; assembly: GCF_963924005.1. Lineage (NCBI taxonomy): Eukaryota > Metazoa > Chordata > Actinopteri > Myctophiformes > Myctophidae > Protomyctophum > Protomyctophum bolini. The sequence continues at coordinate 37,458,208 of NC_137878.1, read as the reverse complement.
AGTCCTGGGTCTTTGGGTGGTCTTGGAGGGCTGTAGATGTAGTCCTGGGTCTTTGGGTGGTCTTGGAGGGCTGTAGATGTAGTCCTGGGTCTTTGGGTGGTCCTGGAGGGCTGTAGATGTAGTCCTGGGTCTTTGTTCTGGAGGGCTGTAGATGTAGTCCTGGGTCTTTGGGTGGTCCTGGAGGGCTGTAGATGTAGTCCTGGGTCTTTGTTCTGGAGGGCTGTATAGGTCTTTGGGTGGTTCAGATGGTCCAGTGTAGAAAAGTAGAAGTTTCTCCACAGACGTTGATGCTGGTGGAGCTCCCTCTGGCGTGGTGAGAGAAAAGGTAATGGAACGAGACCAGGGATTCTTTGACTTTATGTAATGTTCTCAGCTGGATTGGCCCCGCCCCTTTTGGGGCCCCGCCTCTAGCTGCAAACTTTATGCAAATGTATATTCCTGAGTTAATCAATGACCATCGTTGTAGTTTCATTCTTGATTAGGTTACCTGTGATTAATTATACTCTTCATATCGGTTGTCCTGGGTGTGTGTGTGTGTGTGTGTGTGTGTGTGTGTGTGTGTGTGTGTGTGTGTGTGTGTGTGTGTGTGTGTGTGTGTGTGTGTGTGTGTGTGTGTGTGTGCGTGCGTGTGTGGTTCCTCTCAAAACTAGCGTCAATATTGTTGACCTATAAAATATTAGCGCAACTTTCTTACTGTGCTGTACTGTACTGTACTGTACTGTACTGTACTGTACTGTACTGTACTGTACTGTACAAGCCCTCCTCCCTGGCCTGTGTGTGTCTGTGTGTTAGGCTGTGCAACAGTGACACAATAATGACGCTATAGTTTTGTGGATTAATTTACTTTGAATGCATAACCCCCAGTACCCCCCATGCAGAAAATGACCAGAACTACTTAATATTCACCAAAACCAGAGCAGAACTACTTAATATTCACCAAAACCAGACCAGAACTACTTAATATTCACCAAAACCAGAGCAGAACTACTTAATATTCACCAAAACCAGAGCAGAACTTCCACCACGGGACTCGAGCAATCAATTAATACCTTTGCAATACTATATAAAAACGATAAACTATAATAGAATATTAGCGCAACTTTGACCAATCTATAACTTGGAACAATTAGCCTAGTGATATGGACACAAAAAACAGTTCCATGTGATAGAGGGGTCAAAAATTAAACTACTATAATGATGGCAAGTATTTCATACAACTTTAAGTTCAAAAATTGTGAACTATCCCTTTAAGTTTGGGCATCAAGAGTCACTTCCTAGATATCTAATGGAGTCAAAAAACTATATATTTAAAACGTAAAATCATCTTTAATTGATTGAAGTATTTTCTTAACAGATTGGAGAATTACAGTACATTTCAAGCACAACTCAATAAAAAAAAAACTGTTAACTGTGTGACGACACCATCAAGCATTACACTTGTTTACAAGAGGGTCCACCAGGTTTAATTCATCATAACATTTAGAGACATATATACACTTCTATATAGCCAAAAACAGGAAATCATCAGGTTTGTTGAACTCCCTCTGGTGGGTGTGGACTTTGTTGACATTAAGGAAGTATTTAGACGGGTACATGGGTATCTTAGTGAAGTATTTAGACGGGTACATGGGTATCTTGGTGTTGACATTAAGGAAGTATTTAGACGGGTACATGGGTATCTTGGTGAAGTATTTAGACGGGTACATGGGTATCTTGGTGCTGTATCAAATCTTCTGGACCGGACCCAGTGCAATATGTAAATTAAGTATGCATATGTTTAACAACAACTTGACTCTTGAGAGCGTCAGATGAAACCCGTATGGGTTCATTTGGTTTCATTTTACGCTCTCAAGAGTTAAAGATCTATAATAAGGGTCCATTTGGTTACCAACTCTCCATTTGGCTTGCGGACCACCTGGAACCCCCTCAAGGACGACTGGGTTGAAAACCACCGCTGTAAAATACTTTTTGTTATGCTTCATTTTTTTATCACTGCAGGTCTGTATAAAACCCACTGCAAATATCCTCCCCTCACTGAGGCAGAGTGCTGGGTGGCGCCCGCTGGCCTAGTGGTCCAGGCGCATGCCATATGTATAGGCTGCGGCCTGACAGCGCGTCGCATGTTCGAGTCCCGCTCATGGCGACCTTTGCTGCACGTCTTCTCTCTCTCCCTCTTTCCTGTCTATCTTCACTCCTGTCTATCTGCACGTAAACATGCTGTAAATATCAATAAAGGCAATAAATCTTTAAAAAGTGTTGAGTCTGTTGACATACACGCAGTGATGTAAATCTACAAAATAGTCTACGCCAAAACTGTTACTCAAGTACAGTTTTGGCGCCGTAGGCTATTTGTACTATATTTGAGTATTTCCAATTTCCAACACGCTTACTTATCTACTCCATCTCAGAGGTTTATAGTGTACTTTTACTCCAGTACATTTATTTGAAAACTTTAGTTACTATAGTTACCGGTACTTTGTAGAGTTTGATTATTATTATTACAAAACATACAGTAACCATGCACTTCAGCCCTATACACATTTCCGGCCATTTGAAAATGGCTGATCTACAAGCTCAGACGCTCTAGTCTACAAGATCTACAAGCTTCTAGATTTTCAAAGGATTTGTCTATACCGCGGTATTTGAAAACTAAACGATGTGATGGACATCTAGTCTGGACTATAACGCCAACTCGGATGACAAAAAGAAGATCAATATCAGTGAAGATGACAGAATCTTTACTGAAAAAGAGTTTTAGTTTATCCCTCCTCCTCCTCGCTCTGTATATACGTTCCTCGGCTTAGATTTCGTATACAAAATAACATTGTGTGAAGTCAGCCATTAAGATCTGGACACGGATATGATGTACATTTTGGATGGCTTCGACCTTCACTTATTATTATTTTTTAAATCCCGGCCACACATTGTATTCAGCACTCAAACCGCACTTCCGAACCGTCTGCACTTGATTCAGACTGATATGATAAAAGACATTCAGTCAGACTGGCATGCAGACAACGCAGCCATTAAATATTTCATTGATCCATGTACTCACATTGGTGTCTGTTGTTTGTCCTCAAACGGACAACCATTCTTCCCAGAAGCTTCCTTTCTGTTGGCTTAAATGTTCAACCTTGGTTTTATTTGCTTATGGTGTGTGGTGGGGGCTTTAACCTTCTGATTTTGTTTTCTGATTGGTTCCTATATATAACAGAAGGCAGGAGCAGTGTGATGCTCGTCAAGAGTAATTGGGGAGCACCTGGGGCACAAATAGTGCACGTCTGTGTGTGTAACCCAGCCAACATGGCAACCCACAAATGGCAACCCATGTAAACTGTCAGTCAAGGCAGTGTAAAAGTGACATCAGGTCCTACACTCACCACTCCCACTCCCACCTATGCAAGATGGCCGAAATGTTTGACAGAAGCATGGCAGCAGCAGCAGCAGCAGGTTCACTGTGACAACCTTTTGTCAGTTCATTAGTTTGTTGCACCTCACCAGCTATGCACAGTCTCCAACATTCATGTTATGGGTCCATTTGGTTCCATTTGTACACTCTCAGAGTTCATTTGGTTCCATTTGTACACTCTCAGAGTTAAGGGGGGTCCCTTAAATAAAACGTTTGATAACCACTAGTACTAGTTGGACTCCTTAATGTGTCATACATATTCAGAAGAAAACCTGGAGACAGTAACTGGGTCTTATGATCAAATTAAGAACATTTAAATGGTGTGTAAAAATTAAAATCAAACATTTGCCACTGACAATTAAGGCCAAGTCTTGGCACGGACATATTGAGGACCCCTGTGGAGGTTGGAGATGACCGGAGGGGGGGGGGGGGGGATCTGTCTCTCTGTCCATGGGTTCCAAAGCTTGACCCTGACCATGACATGGAATACTACGTGGAATACTGCTCAAGGTAGGAACTCTTTATTTTCTTTCCTCATTGCTGCTGCTGCCTGTATTGTATGCTATAGCGTGCCCCCTGCAGTGTAATGTGATTCAAAGTGTCGTAAAGGTGCCAATGAAACGGGTGGCAATGAAACATGCGTTCAGTGGCTGTTTTGTGGCTCTGTGAGTGAAGGCTGGTGTGAATCTAGACTAGAGAGTACCGTATATCAAAGTTGTGTTATTTGTGTCTGCCGGCGAGGGCAGTGAGTTGTAACAGGGAACTGAACAGTATGTGTGTGTAGGTCACTTCAATTGCCATGTTACTTTTAAGTTCAAGCTTTCATGGTTTTGGTCTTTGACACAGCAGCTAT
>NC_137878.1:37451763-37453746 GCF_963924005.1 Protomyctophum bolini | reverse complement strand
GACACATAGCAGCTATCATTTAAAAATGTTCACTGGGCAGCTACAACAAGAGTAGAAACGTCTGGGTGTCCGAGGCTGCACAAGAGTGGTGTGGATCTGCAGTGTCTGTTGTGTTGTGTCTGATGTGTCTGTCTCTCTCTCTCTCTCTCGCTCTCTCTCTCTCAATTCAATTTCAATTTCAAAAGGCTTTATTGGCATGATAAATATGTTTTACATTGCCAAAGCGTACATACAACAAAACAAAAGTCAATAAACATCCCAACAATAATGAACAACAAGCAATACAGTAACAATGAAAATAAATTAACAAACATAAACATAAACATAACAGCAACTTTATGACCCTGTTCAGACAGATATACCTGTCTCTTCTGTCCACTGGCTGTCCCTCAGTTGATGACAACTCCATACATATTTTGCTGCCAAAACTGTGCATTTGGACTGTTCTCCCAGAACATATTGGAGTGATGAGTTAAATTCTTTATATTTTTCTTTAAATGTAGGGAAGAATCTCTCTCTCTTCTCTCTCTCTCTCTCTCTCTCTCTCTCTCTCTCTCTCTCTCTCTCTCTCTCTCTCTTTCTGTCTGGAACCTTGGTATTTTTGATCTTTACACCATGTGATTCAAGCTGTTGTTGTCGTCATAGTCGTGTGTGTGTGTGTGTGTGTGTGTGTGTGTGTGTGTGTGTGTGTGTGTGTGTGTGTGTGTGTGTGTGTGTGTGTGTGTGTGTGTGTGTGTGTGTGTGTGTGTGTGTGTGTGTGTGTGTGTGTGTGTGTGTGTGTGTGTGTGTGTGTGTGTGTGTGTGTGCGCGCGCGTGCGTGCGCGGGCCAGATATGGACATGCCCTGATGTCGGTGCAAATCACTGTTATATCTGTTATCCCATTCTGAACGGGAACCCATTTTGGTGTTAGCATCATGTTATGCTTTAGCTATTGAAAAATAGCAGATCTACAAGCTCATACCGCGCCACCGAGTGGCGCGCTACGAGCTTGTAGGTCTGCTATTTTTGAAAAATCGAAGAACGACTGACATTTTTAGAGTCTGATCTCAGGTCAGAATGGGTTCATCAGACCAGTGTGTGTCCAGTGGAAACCTCGTATGAATCTGATCTCAGGTCAGAATGGGTTAAAGGCAGAAACCTGAACACACACTTATCGACAGGCAGCACAAATAAACCCAGTAACACCGACCAGGGCAGGCTGATACTGCACCGACCAGGGCAGGCTGATACTGCACCGACCAGGGCAGGCTGATACTGCACCGACCAGGGCAGGCTGATACTGCACTGACCAGGGCAGGCTGATACTGCACCGACCAGGGCAGGCTGATACTGCACCGACCAGGGCAGGCTGATACTGCACCGACCAGGGCAGGCTGATACTGCACCGACCAGGGCAGGCTGATACTGCACCGACCAGGGCAGGCTGATACTGCACCGACCAGGGCAGGCTGATACTGCACCGACCAGGGCAGGCTGATACTGCACCGACCAGGGCAGGCTGATACTGCACCGACCAGGGCAGGCTGATACTGCACCGACCAGGGCAGGCTGATACTGCACCGACCAGGGCAGGCTGATACTGCACCGACCAGGGCAGGCTGATACTGCACCGACCAGGGCAGGCTGATACTGCACCGACCAGGGCAGGCTGATACTGCACCGACCAGGGCAGGCTGATACTGCACCGACCAGGGCAGGCTGATACTGCACCGACCAGGGCAGGCTGATACTGCACCGACCAGGGCAGGCTGATACTGCACCGACCAGGGCAGGCTGATACTGCACCGACCAGGGCAGGCTGATACTGCGAGGTGATTTTGAAGCTTCACGTTGTCCGTTTGTGCTCCATAATAGAACATTATAGACTAATGTCACACAGCTCCTACTATAGAATATGAAGTGCATGGATTCACTGTATATACCATACTGTATATAAAGGGACTTTTGTTGTGGCATTTGTCAACTTGGGAGAGAAGACATGT
>NC_137878.1:37411763-37446763 GCF_963924005.1 Protomyctophum bolini | reverse complement strand
TTAGTGCACGCTGGCATGCGGGGCTGGAGCCGAGCCCGCTTGTTGAACGCGATGGTGATGATGAATGATTCATGATCTGAAATCAAGTAGATAACTTTTTTTCATCCAAGGATTAGGGATGAACGTGTGAAATTGCTGCATGTGTTGCCAAAACAGTTGACCCGCCACTTAACCCATTCTGAACGGGAACCCATTTTGGTGTTTAGCATCATGTTATGCTTTAGCTATTGAAAAATAGCAGATCTACAAGCTCATAGCGCGCCACCGAGTGGCGCGCTACGAGCTTGTATAGGTCTGCTATTTTTTGAAAAATCGAAGAACGACTGACATTTTTTTTGAATCTGATCTTAGGTCAGAATGGGTTCATCAGACCAGTGTGTGTGTCCAGTGGAAACCTCGTATGAATCTGATCTCAGGTCAGAATGGGTTAATCAGACCAGTGTGTGTGTGTCCAGTGGAAACCTCGTATGAATCTGATCTCAGGTCAGAATGGGTTAAGTAATTGTCGGCATACAAACGACTGCACCACCTACACTGAGCCATGCATTATGTATAAGGCTGTATTTATATTGCTAATTTGTTAAAGCTGGTACAATGTGTTGAGGGTACTATATTGTTGCTGTACATGTCTCAGGTTACACTTATCCTACTCTCCATCATTTAGCTGGGGACCACTTGGAAACCCACAGTCATTTCCAAAGCCGGCCGGCAATGTTAGTCAAATGGAAGCTGCTGTGTACTTAGAAGTGTACATTGTCCTCAGTGCATATATGTACAGTATATAGGGCACGGGTTGCCCCGTGACAACAGCCATTTGAAAATAGCCAATCTACAAGCTCACAATGTGTTGCTATGCGACACATTGTGAGTGGGCAGATCTGCTTTTTCTCTAGAAGAGTATTACACATGAAATCTTTGAATGGGATATTCTGCTGCAATTCATACTTTAACTTTTTGTAGTTTAGGTACATATTGAAGCCAATACTTTTGTATACTTTTACTCGAGTAAATGTTGAATTCCGGACATTTACTTGTAACAGAGTATTTCTATTGCAGTATTGAGTAAAAACTTGTAGTACTTTTTTCCACCACTGACTAAAAGACAAGTCACTTTATGTTTGGCTGCGCTCAGATCAGATGTTGTGATGTTGCTTGTTGACATTTTCAGTGTTTTCAGTGTAAAGATCAGGCATTTCGACGCCATCAAGGCCAGCCAAAATAACGTTGTTGTCGCAAAATCAACTGCCGATTTAGACGACTGAAATGTTATGGTATTTAGTCGACTAAAACTAAAACTTTTTTCAGATGACTAAAATATGACATTTTATTCAAAAGACTGGCTGTCAAATTGAACACATGGTTGCAGAGCAGGCCGATAGACATCATCAGTATGCATCAAGTGTCAAATCTTCTTAATTACACAATTAAAAAATGTATCAATTAATATGTTGTTGTTTTTCTGAAGTCGGCGTCACGAGGAATCATTTGTTAAAGGGAAACAACAGAGAGACAAAAGTGACATTTTTATTTTGTTTGTACTCAAAATATAAAATATTTATTGCAACAATCCAATCCACTTTATTCATAAAGCACATTTAAAACAACGGTGTTGAACCAGTGTTCTAACAACATGGAGTATACATGGGCGTTTTCAAATGTGTTTTAACCCATCTTGGATGGGAAGTTGGGAACCCCTTTTGGTGGAGCTGAGTATTTGCAGTGTTGCGGACTCTATTCTTTTCTCCAGCTCCATATACTCTCTATGGAGACACAAAGGAGACTATTTTTAGTCTCTATAGGAAACCACTGCTGGTCATCACATTACACGTTTCCCCTCAGTTACATAAAACATAGAGATATTCTTTAAGCTAAAAACTAAAACAAAACATGGACAAACATTTCAAAAGGTACCAACACCAATTCCTGGGTGAACTATCCCTTTAACCACTTATTTACCCGTATTGCGTTTGAGAGTCCCTCAGGGCTCTATGCTAGAGTCTCTTCTGTTTTCTGTTCTCTCCATATACGGACTCTGCCCGGGGTTTAGGGTGAGTCCCTCAGGGTGCTATGCTAGTGTCTCTTCTGTTTTCTGTTCTCCCCATATACGGACTCTGCCCGGGGTTTAGGGTGAGTCCCTCAGGGCGCTATGCTAGTGTCTCTTCTGTTCTCTGTTCTCCCCATATACGGACTCTGCCCGGGGTTTAGGGTGAGTCCCTCAGGGTGCTATGCTAGTGTCTCTTCTGTTTTCTGTTCTCCCCATATACGGACTCTGCCCGGGGTTTAGGGTGAGTCCCTCAGGGCTCTACGCTAGGGTCTCTTCTGTTCTCTGTTCTCTCCATATACGGACTCTGTCCGGGGTTTAGTCCCTCAGGGTGCTATGCTAGTGTCTCTTCTGTTTTCTGTTCTCCCCATATACGGACTCTGCCCAGGGTTTAGTCCCTCAGGGTGCTATGCTAGTGTCTCTTCTGTTTTCTGTTCTCCCCATATACGGACTCTGCCCGGGGTTTAGGGTGAGTCCCTCAGGGTGCTATGCTAGTGTCTCTTCTGTTCTCTGTTCTCTCCATATACGGACGGACTGCCGGGGTTTACGCGGTTAAGTGCTTTCAAACGGAGAGGGAGAGCTCTCTGCGGGCTGCCGCGGGCCACGCATTTTGATGTGCAATTGCATCACCATTTCTCTCTCTGTGTGTGTGTGTGTGTGTGTGTGTGTGTGTGTGTGTGTGTGTGTGTGTGTGTGTGTGTGTGTGTGTGTGTGTGTGTGTGTGTGTGTGTGTGTGTGTGTGTGTGTGTGTGTGTGTGTGTGTGTGTGTGTGTGTGTGCGTGCGTGCGTGTGCGCGGTCTAGTTGGAATTCCCGTGTTGCCTGCCTTGCTGTCAGGGTGGTGTTGGCTGCATGCGCTGTGGTGTCTGTGTAGCAGCCAGGGAGATTTGCACTGCTGTCAGAATCACAATCAGCTTCGTTGAGAAGAAAAGAGTGTGGTTTTGTGCATAGTTCCCATCCAATTGTTTTGTCCATATAGACAATAAATGGAAGAGGACAGGGGGGTGTCTGTCAGGCAAGGGAGATAAAGAAAAATACGTGTTGAAAAATATCGACATACACATAAGGTCATTTTCAGACGAGACGGGGAGCGAGTGACGCAGGCGTTGTTGTCGCCTGGTTCAGCGACAGGTCTGCTCATGAGGGGCGCGGGACGCGTAGCGTCCGGGATATAATACGCTCGCGTAAACGTCCCTCAACATCTCCGCGCGTCCAAAATGAACAGATGCCTCTCATTGAAAATGAATTACTAGGCGCGTCAGTCCCTCCCGCACTTTATTGATCAGGTGTGAACAATTGTCTGGATCCCAGGCAGGGGCTTTTGTGCTGGTTGTGGACAACCGGCTATCCGACGGACTTGACAGCGGGCACTGCACTCCCTGTGGTCGTGTGGAACGCGGCTGTCAAATTTGAAGTCGGTGGGGCGAACGGTTCTCAAGTTACATGGATTGGATAGGTGGATTACAGACGTACGTACGTACGTACACACACGTACAGTACACACGGAGACTGTGGTGCATTTTAGATAGATGCACCGAATCTCTGTACGTAGTACGTATACAGTATGTACGATTGTACTGCAAGTACTGTATGTACATGATGTGTAATCAAGTATCACGAGAACCATTCGACACACGTGTTGCAGTGACACACCACCACAGGTATGTGCTGTCCATTCGACACACGTGTTGCAGTGACACACCACCACAGGTGTGTGGTGTCCATTCGACACACGTGTTGCAGTGACACACCACCACAGGTATGTGCTGTCCATTCGACACACGTGTTGCAGTGACACACCACCACAGGTATGTGGTGTCCATTCGACACACGTGTTGCAGTGACACACCACCACAGGTATGTGGTGTCGTGCCAGGCCCCGGTTGTCCAGACATTTTTATTTCGTGTTATTTTAGTCATATGAACAGTTTTAGTTTTAGTCTGGTTTTGGTTGACTAAATATCACAAGACTTTAGTCCACTACATGTACAGTGCCTTGATGGCGTCGCAATGGCTGATTTTACACTTGGTTGCATGCTGGAAATAGCAGATATACACAAGCTCAAAATGTGTCACTTCACGCCACGTTGTGGGCTTGTAGATCTTTCTATTTTCAACACCAGAGCGCAGCCAAACATAAAACGACTTGTCTCTTTAGATCGCTACTGGATGTCAATGTATTCATCCTTTTGTTTTTGTTCAGTTTTTAAAAACTCTGTGTAAAAATCGTAGTTTTAGTCGACGGAATCGACACTGCATCACAAACAATGGATGCAGAGAGAGAGAGGCTTATGGAGAGGGAGAGAGGGGGAGAGAGAGAGGCTTATGGAGAGGGAGAGAGAGAGAGAGAGAGGCATATGGAGAGAGAGAGAGAGAGAGAGAGAGGACCAGTGGTTCCCAAACTCCTTAGCCTATGTGACCCAAACAAGAGATTAGATCTTTCCCCCCGGGACCCAAACTAGTGAAAATCTTGTTCCGTTGTGAGCTTGTAGATTGGCTATTTTCACTACTTCCACTAATTTATGAAATTTCTTAGATTTTTCTTTTATTTCTTCGTGAAAGAAGAGCTTTTGGGGGGGAATGTTTTTTGAAAATATCTTGAAAGCATCTGCATTACTAAATCTAGTCTACACACAGTTAGAGAATGGAAGAATTGTCAACATTTGCCTGCATGTTCTCTCCCCTACTGTACCAACATAAATACAGCATGGACTTGTGAACAAAAATATTCTATGTCTTGGGTCATGAGAGAGGCTGAACATGCATCAAATGGTGGTCCGTACGTGTGGCTCAAATACGGAATAATTAATGGGCCTTGATATGAAATGGGTTGAAAGCCACTGCCCTAGACGGAGAGTCCCTTTGTGTATTGTCTTGTGATGAACGAGCGGCGTTGAGAAAGAGCCGCGAGGGTCAGCCCTGCTATATCAACCTGGACGGCTTTATGTGCTTTGTGTGCCGAGCCCCTAATGAAGACTGATGAAATTAGCCGCCTCGGGGCGGAGGTGGAATCACAGCGCCATTATGTTGTTTGCCATTCAAAGGGCCATTTTTTTCCCCAGCATACATTATGAAGCCGCCGTTTCGTTTTCCCCCCCGACTGCTTGGACCTCTGTGGTGTTGTTGTTGAATTGTCTTGGTGTTACAGTATAGTGCTCTGTGTTGTTTGTTGCGAACGCAGTGATTGCGAACGCAGTGAGCACTTACTATGAGACCTAGCAGATCATGTCTGTGTGTCTGTCTGTCCCGCTATACGTCCAAATATGGAGTGTGTTGCATCAATACGTCCAAATATGGAGTGTGTTGCATCAATCACAAACAAATCACTCAGCTCCATATATGGGCACAAAAGGGGCCAGGTCCACATATACAGTAACAGCGGGACAGACACACAGACAGACAGACAGACAGACAGACAGACAGACATGATCTGCAGGGTCTCAGCTGCGTTCGCTTCCCGCGTTTGCGCGTCTTACTGGTGATGTGGGTGTGTTTGAACAGACTGTGAAGACGAATATCCTTCAGGACAATAAAGATTATTATTACCAGTAAGTTCCTAAGGTTTTGGACGTATAGCTGCTTTGGGGACTCCTTATATGGTTATGGCTGAGTCATGGTGACATAATCACTCAGCTCCATATATGGGCACAAAAGCGGGACAGACAGACACACAGACATGATCTGCTAGGTCTCATAGTAAGTGCTCACTGCGTTCGCAATCACTGCGTTCGCAATTATATACCGTGGTTTTCAACCCTTTTACAGAATATAAATGCATAATAATGAACCTTGATATGAAACGTTTCCACATGAAGGTCCATTATTTATTCTGCAAAACGTATAAGAATATGTTGTTGGATAAGACTTGGTCCACATCTAGGAGAGACAGCAGGCAAACCATCAAAATATACATTCTTCTCTAATTGTGTAGACTAAGTAATGGAGAAGTTTAACAATAATGTAACTATTGAGAGCGTAAAAATTGGAACAATAGAACATTTTTACACACTCAGTTAAAGATCTATAAGGGTCCATTTGGTTACCAACTCTCCATCATATAGCTAGGGAGTAGGGACCGCCTGGAACCCCCTCAAGGACCACTCATTTTGAGCTTGTGCATGGATCTGCTATAGTTTGTCTAGTGTCTCTTTTTAATTTGAATCTTGAAAAGTAACAGTTTTGGACATGGTTTCCACCCGACAGACTGAGAAATCTGTGGCTCATTGTGGGCTCTTAATTGTCTCTTGATTATATGTGAAGTCATGCACCCCGTAATGGGGGTGTGTCTGTTTAATTAACTTATATTATGTTGAGCATGGGTGAAAAGCGTGACAAATGGGTATACCTCTAACATTGCAGCATTAAAGGAGAATTCCGGACCGGACATTGTATATCCAACAGCCAGTGGTATATAGTGGCAAAAAACAAATCTCCATCCAGAACGCAGCGGAGCTCAGAGATGCACGCTGGGTCATAGTCTCCTTCGCCTTTTTACAGAAGGGACAAAACCACCCGCTTCGAATGTTTCAGATTTCAGATTTTATTAAAGGGATATACAGTGGCCCCTTGAGATGCAGCATCTCATTTTAGAGGGTGGACCCGTAACATGCAGACAAGATACAGTACATAAGACGTACAGTACACAGATTCAGACAATAAACAAATACATATATACATACATAAATACACAGACAGCTTGCTCAGCCTCTCCCACCCACCCACCCCACCAATTAACCACCACATCATTAGCTGTTAAGCAACAGAGGAATGTGCTATCGGTGAATGTGCTACAACTGGTACTTTAAAAACATAAACATTTAACAAGATGTAAATGAAGGGAAGTTCTAAAGCGACTGAGGGGTGAAATCGATCTAAGAGATAGAGGAAGATTGTTCCTGAAGATTAAACACTGCAGTCCATCATATTTGGTTATTATGAAAGACATATTATTATTATTATTATTATATATTTATGGGGCATTAATTGGCACGGCAAAGTTTGAGAACTGCTGGAATTTGGAAGGTCTAAAGAACCAGGGCAGTAATTAATTGCAGGGAGGCCTTCGTGCCCGTGGCCTTGGCTGGGCTTCAGTTTGGCCTTGTGCCCCTCAAAAAACATGGCATGCCCTGAGGCCTGCATGTAGCCTTGTTGCCCCAGCTGACTGTACCACTTTCTCCTCTCTCTTTCGTGCGTGCGTGCGTGTGCGTGCGTGCGTGTGTGTGTGTGTGTGTGTGTGTGTGTGTGTGTGTGTGTGTGTGTGTGTGTGTGTGTGTGTGTGTGTGTGTGTGTGTGTGTGTGTGTGTGTGTGTGTGTGTGTGTGTGTGTGTGTGTGTGTGTGTGTGTGTGTGTGTTTCTGCTTGGTTGCGTTAGGGTTGGTAGTGCGATGTTGAGCCACGGTTCACTGCCTGGATCCGTACTGATGATAATTACAACGGCCGGATGTTTCCGTCTCTCGGTTTCACTGCAGAGCAGATCTCTGAAACAGGACTTCTGCTTGAACCACCAGCACTCTCTGAGCACACTGCAGGCCCACGCAACCCCCTTTGACACTGATTATAATTGTGCGAGCATTATAATTGTGTAGAGGCCAGGCTGTGTGCTTGGCCTGTATATACACTTGGAAATGCGGCTGTCACGATTTACACATCTGAGTTGACGATTCATTGAGTTGAGACAAAGAACAATTTATGTACATAATTTATTCTGACCCCTCGTGCCCCTCCCCCAAAAAGCCCCTTCCGTCTTGACCCCTTATATCCATAATTTATGATGGATAATAATTACTTTTGTATGGACTTTAATGTTCCTTCGTCTCAACTCTTCAATTGTCAACACAAATAAATTGTGATTGGCAATTAAATTGTGTTTTTTTTGGGTGAAACATAGGACTACATTTTTTTTATTTCTGTTTGGTTTTTAGGCTTCATATAATCACAAATTGCACAAAGAAATGAATTAAAATAACACATATTTTAATTGTAGTGCACTTTCCAACTAATTTATGCTAGACGAATAACTCGTGGCGGAAGCCTTGTATGTCAGTCTTAATACTTAAAAAAAATATAACCAGGGATCCAAAGAATCCAATTGAATGTAGTTATTATTTAGTGACAAGCTCTTGTCAATACTCTGTATTGGTTCAATATTTATAAAAACCCAATTTGCCTTGCCTGAGGCCCATAGAGCATCGTCAGCCCCGCCTCCCGACGAGCGGCCCGGAATTAACCCCATTCATTTCTCCTTAGACCTTATCAGAAAGTATGCATTTAACTATAGCTATAGCTCAATGGGCTGTATTTTGCGTGTCTTAAGTACCAGGTCTTATTCCCTAACTTGAGTAAACTAAAGACCTGGAGGCGTGGTCAATGCCATTTGGCTATTCTAAGTGGCCAAAGAGCATTGATCACGCCTCCAGGTCTTTAGTTTACTCAAGTTAGGGAATAAGACCTGGTACAAAACTTAAGACACGCAAAATACAGCCCAATGGGTATTATCAGAATATAGAGCTTATTTTAACCAGAGAGAACCCCCTTACCCTACCTTTATAACTGTATACTTTCACTTAAACACATCTAAATACTTTGTTGTGACACTGTAGTAGGAGTAGCCTTATTTACGAGAAAAAGAAAACAAGTCATAATTCACCATTTGTCAGCCTTCTGATTGGTCCCTGACTTACTGTCTCGTTTCACCCTGCATGGTTCCGCCTTGTTTATGTTGAATTTGCTAAAACATGATTGACAACGGGTGAATTTCCAGCTGCAGCAAGCTTTCGTTTATGAACATCTATAATCGGTTTGTGTGCCTCAACCTCTGCCTCAGCTCACATGGGTTTTGTTTTGTGTGCCTCAACCTCTGCCTCAGCTCACATGGGTTTTGTTTGTGTGCCTCAACCTCTGCCTCAGCTCACATGGGTTTTGTTTGTGTGCCTCAACCTCTGCCTCAGCTCACATGGGTTTTGTTTGTGTGCCTCAACCTCTGCCTCAGCTCACATGGGTTTTGTTTGTGTGCCTCAACCTCTGCCTCAGCTCACATGGGTTTTGTTTGTGTGCTTCAACCTCTGCCTCAGCTCACATGGGTTTTGTTTGTGTGCCTCAACCTCTGCCTCAGCTCACATGGGTTTTGTTTGTGTGCCTCAACCTCTGCCTCAGCTCACATGGGTTTTGTTTGTGTGCCTCAACCTCTGCCTCAGCTCACATGGGTTTTGTTTGTGTGCCTCAACCTCTGCCTCAGCTCACATGGGTTTTGTTTGTGTGCCTCAACCTCTGCCTCAGCTCACATGGGTTTTGTTTGTGTGCCTCAACCTCTGCCTCAGCTCACATGGGTTTTGTTTGTGTGCCTCAACCTCTGCCTCAGCTCACATGGGTTTTATGGGTAAGTCTCTGTGTGTCGACTATACGGTCGCTAGTAGAGGTAGGCGAACATGTTGTCCAGCCGCTTTTCAAAGAGCTGGCAAAAAAAAAAATACTTAATATAATATGGAGATTTGAAGTTTCTGCCCAACATCAACCACAAGACTTGAAAGGCCTTGATGTTTTCTACCATATACGGCACACATTGAACAGATGCCCCCACGGCAGTGAATAGAATGGACTAGCCGCCTATCCCTGTGCTGCTGCTCAACTAAACCATGAAGTGTGTAGAAAATGGTTTCAATAATTGCCTATATGTGGTGTTTTTTTCTTCTTCTTCTGTTAGGCCTATACGCATGCAGGAAAAGGCCCTGAGCTTAAAGACGCTGAATAGGAAAAGCACTCCCATGGAGTTGAAGAACGGCTCATGTGTTAGACCATTAAACTGGGTCCCAGAACGAATGCGTTTCCCCCGTTTTAGCAGAGTGGTTTCAGCATCATTCAGAATGAGGGTTTGTGTTTGTGTGTGTGTGTGTGTGTGTGTGTGTGTGTGTGTGGAGTTTGCATGTTCTCCCCATGTCCCCTAGGCCCTAGGGTAGGTATAGCCTCACAAAAACCATACAGTAATCCTGGTCTCTAAACTGCCTCCCCTTGGCCAGCCGGGGCGCCTGATGGAGGGGGAAAGGAACTGGTCGGAATAACGTGTTCCTTCCACGCGCTATATCCTACCGGGGAAACTCCCCCCCCCTGTCAGGGGATAAGACGCAGCCTGCTCACTCCTCATGCATTGAAGGAAGCATGAGCTCAGTTTGGGGGTCTCCCCTGGTTGGCAGAGGGAGAGTATAGTGCCCAGGATTACAGCTTTAGCAATTGGCAGGTAAAAAATGGGTTACAAAATCATGGGATACAAATAAACGACGAAAGAAGTATACTTGTTTTATCAATTAAAACCGCTAGGTGCTTTAGACAATTAGTAGACTCTTCTTATCAATTAAAACCGCTAGGTGCTTTAGACAATTAGTAGACTCTTCTTATCAATTAAAACCGCTAGGTGCTTTAGACAATTAGTAGACTCTTCTTATCAATTAAAACCGCTAGGTGCTTTAGACAATTAGTAGACTCTTCTTATCAATTAAAACCGCTAGGTGCTTTGGACAATTAGTAGACTCTTCTTATCAATTAAAACCGCTAGGTGCTTTAGACAATTAGTAGACTCGTCTTGGCACTGAATGTGTTTAAGTAGAAGCAGCTGTAACACATTTTGGAAAAATACAATTAAATGTGTTTAAGTAAAAACAGCTATAATAACACAATATGAAAAAATAACCAGGGACAGTTCAGCACCATGGACAGTTCAGCACCATGGACAGTTCAACACCATGGACAGTTCTACACCATGGACAGTTCTACACCATGGACAGTTCTACACCATGGACAGTTCTACACCATGGACAGTTCAGCACCATGGACAGTTTAGCACCATGGACAGTTCAGCACCATGGACAGTTCAGCACCATGGACAGTTCAGCACCATGGACAGTTCAGCGCCATGGACAGTTCAGCGCCATGGACAGTTTAGCACCATGGACAGTTCAGCACCATGGACAGTTCAGCACCATGGACAGTTCAGCACCATGGACAGTTCAGCACCATGGACAGTTCAGCACCATGGACAGTTTAGTGACGTGGACAGTTCAGCACCATGGACAGTTCAGCACCATGGACAGTTCAGCACCATGGACAGTTCAGAACCATGGACAATTCAGCACCATGGACAGTTCAGCACCATGGACAGTTCAACACCATGGACAGTTCAGCACCATGGACAGTTCAGCACCATGGACAGTTCAGCACCATGGACAGTTCAGCACCATGGACAGTTCAGCACCATGGACAGTTCAGAACCATGGACAGTTCAGCACCATGGACAGTTCAGCACCATGGACAGTTCAGCACCATGGACAGTTCATAACTGCAGCTGTCATGGAACTGACCTTGGTGCTGAATGTAGAACCGCCTGCATGGGGAAAAGCAGTGGTTTACAAAGATAAATGAAACTAACTCGTCTACAAGATCTCAATGCATCTCAGGGAGGTGCTTTGGGGTGATTTTCTTTTAAAACATATTGATTAATTGCAGCCTATATTATGGCGTGTGTAACATATCCAAATTACAGATAAATATTATAGATAGTACTATTTATACATTATTTCTTTATCTGCAAATATACTGGTGTACTGTATTGCATACTAGAGTCTAGGAACACACAGCTTGCTTGCTTTTTTCTCCTAGTGTGTTGCTTTGCCTGCTAGGTGGCGCTGTTTATTAGCATTAGAGGAGCCTGCACGCTCTACCGGTGGCATTACAGCGCACGCACACGCACACACACACACACACACACACACACACACACACACACACACACACACACACACACACACAGACGGATGCTTCATCGTATACTATTTCGTCGTACGACAGTGTCGTTCAACAACGGCAATAATTTGATCTTCAACTTAAAACATATATATCGTGCAGGCACACGGGCGCGTCACGCCCAAATCAGCCCTTGAGAACACAAGATGACAAACTAATCAATAAGGGTGAGTTATTATGAAGCACGGGTCGATTCTTTAAGTCGAAAGAATGATTTCCATTTACGGAGCTGTAGTTTTCTCTCTCTCTCTCTCTCTCTCTCTCTCTCTCTCTCTCTCTCTCTCTCTCAGGATGTATTTTAGCATGTTATAGCCTTATAGTTAAAATCCTCGCCAACTTCTAAGATTGTAGGCTACAGATGGAACCAAATGGAAGCGCTGTCTGTCTTGGAGCTATAGGTTGTTTTTTAGCCTATGCACAATATTGGAATTGGTCATTTTATTTTGGAACGCAGTGCTTTGGACGCTTGTCCCATATGGGAGTACAACGCTGTATACCTAACTTCCCTATATATCTCCCTGGCGCGCGCGTGTGTGCGTGTGCGTGTGCGTGTGTGCGTGTGTGTGTGTGTGTGTGTGCGCGTGCGTGTGTGTTTGAGCGCGCGCGCTGCCTCCAGATAGCGACAAGAAGCCAATAAATCAAATTCGGGGCTTCATGTCAGAAGAGGCTGATTCTCTCTCTCTCTCTCTCTCCCTCTCTGTCTGTCTGTCTCTCTCTCTCTCCCTCTCTCTCTCTCTCTCCCTCTCTCTCTCTCTCTCTCTCTCTCCCCCTCTCTGTCTGTCTCTCTCTCTCTCCCCCTCTCTGTCTCTCTCTCTCTCCCTCTCTCTCTCTCTCTCTCTCTCTCTCTCTGTCTCTCTCTCTCTCTCTCTCTCTCCCTCTCTCTCTCTCTCCCTCTGTCTCTCCCTCCCTCTCTGTCTGTCTGTCTGTCTCTCTCTCTCTCTCTCGTCTCTCTCTCCTCTCTCTCTCTCTCTCCCTCTGTCTCTCCCTCCCTCTCTGTCTGTCTCTCTCTCTCTCTCTCTCATCTCTCTCTCTCTCTCTCTCTCTCTCTCTCTCTCTCTCTCTCTCTCCATGTCTGTCCCACGAATATTCGAAGGAGCTTTATTGGCATGAGAAAACGTATATACGTTTTGCCGCAGAGCAAAAGTGTCAATGTCAAAACACAGTTAAACAATTAACGTATATTAGAAAAGAACGGGGGAAGTACAGTAGCCTATACATAGGCAGGAGCCGCAGGAATGTATAGGCAGTTGAGTCGGAGGTGGCGGTGCACTAGCCGATACCCAGGCTTTCACTGGCACCGACACCGTGCAGGGGCAGTGGCACAGCATTTTGTTAAACGGAGCTACAGTAGATATCCAGCTGTTAAAGTCACACTGCGACGTTATAATAGGCTAAATATGATATAACAGTGTCTCTCAACACGCACACATGACACACACTCCTCTCTCTCTCCCTCTTTCGTGCGCGCAACTGTATGCTACGCTGCGCACAGCACGGCAGAGAGAGAGAGAGAGAGGACAGCGCTCTATTTTCTCCTACAGGCGCTGAGGAGGAGGAACGCGCATGCAGCCGCATTCTCTCTCTCTCTCTCTCTCTCTCTCTCTCTCTCTCTCCAGTCTCCACCATATCTCCACACACACACACATCTTCCTCTTTTCGCCTTCCTCGGACTTTTTTCTCCTAAGGCTGCTTCTTCTACACAGACCAGCCAGCGTCGCTCGGATCGGATGATCAGCCAGCCTTATAGAGGCTGTATATATACTCTACTTCTCCTCCTCATCGTCGGTCTGTTTTCGCCCCGACGGCCGTCCGTTGGTTGGTTGGTTGCGCTTTGGTTCTGGTTCTGCCGGTATAGTAGGACATTCGACGGAGCGTTGTTGACTTGATGTTGGGTATATTTTTTGGCAGCAAGGAATGATCCACTGCTGCTGCTGCTGCTGCTGCAGCACAGTTCACGTTGCCGTCTCTCATCTCTCGACTGGGAATATTTATTTATTACTCCGAAGGTGAATTATTTTGTGTCCATAACAACAACTGTCAACGAGAGAGAGTGCATATAAACCTACACAGATCCTATACATCATTACAGAGGAACGGATTCTTGTTTTCTTTGGAGTGACGGTTGGACATATCCATGTATTTCTTATAGTGTTGAACGGCTGGTTCAACATTGATCGAAGATGAAAGGGCTGCTTTGAGTTGGATATAAGCTAACTGACAGAAGAGATCTCTGATCTCTCTCTCTCCCTCTCCCTCTCTCTCTCTCGACATACGATCGTCTCTTCAAGTCTCTCATCTGTGGTGCAGTTTCAAGCCTCCATGGAGCTGTGTGGAATATCGCGCTGGCTGCTGTCATCATCATAGAATTATACATATTTCCTTCGTTTCATATAGCCGATAATTGAAAGGAGACGAGTGTGTATAGCCCATATATAGGGTATATACTGCGGGGGACTCTATTATAGCTGCTGCGGCTTTCTCTTCTGTTATTTTCTATACTCTCTCTCTCTCTGTCTCTCTATCCCTCTCTCTCTTATGTCTTTTTTTGCGGGGGATCCGTTTTTATAACAAAAAATCCAAACCACCTACGGATTATCTTCAGGGTTCTGGTGGTGGTGGTGGTGGTGGGCACTGGGACCGCCTCCCCTCATCGCGGCTCTACTACGAGCCCCCGAGATTGTGTGCAGCGATGCCTCATCTGTGAGTGAGAGAGAGGGGGGGTCTTCGGACGGGTCGGTCGGTCGGACGGACGGGAGGAGCACCGCGGGATCTTAAGCGTTGTGCGGGGTTGTTCGATCCCCCTGGGGAGGGGGCTGCCTGGACGGGTAGTGAGGAGGGGGGTGTGTGTGTGTGTGTGTGTGTGTGTGTGTGTGTGTGTGTGTGTGTGTGTGTGTGTGTGTGTGTACAAGGGCTTCACATGGCTCCAGCATCGGCCCGGATGAGGAGGTGGGAGATGCCGGCGGCGCTCACGGTCCTCCTCGCGCTGCTCCTCGCGGCGGTTCCCGCGGCGCGGGGCAAGGTGTGCAACGACCGCACGCGGCACGGCCAGGACAACAGCTGGTTCTCGCGGGACGGCGAGAGGCTGCCCATCATGGTGCTCATGCCCATGAACGAGTCCGCGCTGATGAGCGGCATCAGCCAGGGCATCGAGCCGGCCGTGCAGCTGGCCATCCGCCACGTCCGCGAGAGCGGCCGCTACCCCTTCTCCCTCATCACGAAGATCTACGACACCGAGGTACGGTACTGATGAGACACATCCATCCATCCATCCATCCATCCGTTCATCCATCCATCCATCCGTTCATCCATCCATCCCCCAAACCCCAAACACCGTGCAGGATGCACTGTCGCTCCAATTAACTCCCAAATGTATAGCCTGCCCTACACACACCGGGAAACCAAAGGGAATGTGTTGGTATTTGTGTGTGCGAGTGTGTGTGTGTGTGTGTGTGTGTGTGTGTGTGTGTGCGCGTGCGTCCGTGCGCGCGCAGAGCGCACCGTGGGGGTGTGCGTGCATACTGCGCGCAGAGCGGCGCTTGCGCTTGCGCGCGTCCGTGTGGAATTCACGGGCAATCATTATGTCACGCTCAGGTTAAGGGCTTTTTTTTCTTTGTTCATTATATACGTCACGAGGATGAAGTGGCTCTCCTTTCTGTCTGACTGCCTGTGACGTCATACAGCTTGTATTGTTGTATAGGAGCTTGTCGCTTATTATGTCATCGCCATCATTTCTTGCATTATTGAGGGCTTCCATATTATATGCCCAGCTTTGTGTGTTTGTGTTTACCCCATAGCAATGTTGTGATTGGCTGACTGAGCACTGTGTTGAGCACCCCATAGCTGATTTGATTGGGCCATGAGCAATGTACACTGTATTGAAGATAATAAAAATCACGCCTGTGTGAAGTGAGGGGCGCTAAGAAAGAGTGCACTTCACACAGGTGTGATTATTATTGTAGGCTATTATTTTTTTATGTCATCCAGGCAGTGAACCTGCAGATACACTTTGCAGAATGTGTGGGGCGCACGCGTGCAACAAGCTTGTGACAGACAGAGTTGGAAAGACCTTGAATCACGCACGTGCCTCATGGTATAGTATAGCCTGTGGCGTGCACGCACGCACACACGGCACGCGACACCACCAGCCTGCAGCACCACAGACAGACAGACAGACAGTGAGACAGACAGACAGACAGACAGACAGTGAGACAGACAGACAGCGGGCAGTTTTGTGTAATGTCAAAGCTTGATTTGGCCTATACAGTATATGCTCAGTAAAATAACAGATTTACAAGCTTGTTGTGATCTTGTAGCTCTATAGTTATTTAGCAGTGGCGGCCTTATTTATGTTTCAATCGTTTCAATTGAAACGGGCCTCGGGCCTCCAGGGGCCTCCCCAAAAAAGAAATAGTAGTAGTAGTAGTATAGTAGTAGTATAGTAGAAGTAATATTGCATTGCATCGCAGCCTTCCAATCAGCCTTGTCCAATTATTCAGCGTCATCCTGTACGTCCACCCCTTACCACTAGTTGGCAGCAGCTAATAATCACTGCAGGTACTCGACCTGTCATGTCACGTTGACCTGTCATGTCACCTGTTGACCTGTCATGTCATGTTGACCTGTCATGTCACGTTGACCTGTCATGTCACGTTGACCCGTGTTGTTTGGTTGTATCTGTTCCCACTTCCCAGTGTGTGCACTCACTGCACTAGCAGCGCTGACAGTTGCGATTGCATCATTGTATAGCCAATGCTGCCTTCCAGTTATACCTTAAAGTAAAACAAAATGTTTAATCAAGCAAGCTGCTTTTGTGTATATTGGCTGTGTATGCTGGTCATGCTTTGAAGTCTGATAATACACACTGACAAAAGTATTAAAACATTATTAATTATTAAAATTATGACGCCTTGAACGGGGCCTCCCGATCCTTAAGGCCGCCCCTGTTATTTAGCAGTGGTCAAAAAAGTATACTCAAATGTTTTACTTGAGAAAAAGTACCAATACTGCAATGAAGAAATACTCTACAAGTAGAAGTCCAATATCAAAATGTACTTGAGTACAAAAGTATTGGCATGAAAATATACGTAACATACCAAAAGTAAAAGTACTCATTACAGAATCTTTCATTTTCAGGCCTATATATACTGTAGCATGCAACAACGCCAGTTGTGTGCAACTATAGCAGGTTCAGGTTCAGGTTCATTTATTTGTTTGTCCCCGTGGGGCGATTTGGTTTACAGCAAGGCATAACACAGGCAGGTAACATGAAACACAGAAACACAGTAAAAAGGCACATAGTACACAATAGAACATTTAAAACAGGATGGCAGTTCAAGACTTCATCAGACTGCATCAGACTTCAAAGACGCCCGAGGAGCTTTGGATACGTTAGATATCAGATATTTGAATAACCTCGCGACGTCTAGCCTACGTGTCATGATGACTCACAAGCAACCGCGGGGCCACAATTAGCAAACTGACACATGGGCGCGCGGCCGCGCGCCTCTGTTTCAGCGGCCGCATGCACACTCACAACAACAACATGCACACTCACACGTTGCATCATGATCAACAACAACATGCCGGCTGCACTTTAATTAATAGCCACTCCACCATCGATGTGTACAGAAATGTCACACGCCTCATTAGTCTATAATTGTGTGTGTGTGTGTGTGTGTGTGTGTGTGTGTGTGTGTGTGTGTGTGTGTGTGTGTGTGTGTGTGTGTGTGTGTGTGTGTGTGTGTGTGTGTGTGTGTGTGTGTGTGTGTGTGTGTGTGTGTGTGTGTGTGTGTGTAGGTGTGTATGTAGGTGTGTGCGTGCATGCTGTGCATCCACCATATCCAGAGAGGGAGTGGGCATGCAGGCTGTGCAGAGATACATTATAGGTGGGCTCCTGTTTCTGTAGCGTGAGGCAGCTTGATGTACAAGTACACCCCCTGGACATGACGCTAGTATGTCGCAGGGACTTACCCCCAATCCAACCCTTGATGCTGAGTGTCAAGCAGGGAGGCACTGGGTACCAGTTTTACGGTCTTTGTTATGACCCGGCCGGGGATTGAACCCCGTCCTCCCATCAGTCTCAGGGCGGACACTCTAAACCCCAAGGCCATATACAGATGGGCACCCTATAAAAGTGCCCATCTGTATATTATAATATAGTTACCGTGCATTCATTCACCTTCCATCCACAGAGCTGGAGGGCATGGAATTCAGTCACGGTCTGCAGTATTTTGTAAAAAGGAAACTGTGCCTGAAGATGTCGGTAATTTGATGTATGATTTTTGTTTCTTCTTTTATTTTTGTTCCACCCCTGGTTTGCTTGCACATTTTTGAAAGGAGGCGGATTTGACAGCACTCAGCCTTGGGAAATGAATTGAGTCCCCGGGACAGGGCCACGCATTGGGCCCCCTAATGATAATGCATTGAGAAGTGTTTATACAGCAGGAATTCCACCGGGCTGCTGCTGCTGCTGCTTATATATTATTGCTGTATACATTGTCCATCCATCTCGTCTGCTCAAATACATTGATTATTTGCATTAAAAAGGGGGGCAAACCGGCCTTTTTGTAAGCGATGAACTTTGGTGCCACCGCTCAAAAAGAGAGGAGGTGTAGTTGAAAGGTTAAATGGATCACTTGGCACAAGTGCATGATTTATGTGTTGAATGTACCCGACATAGCTACTCTAGCACCCCCCCTCCCCCCCATGGCCCTCGTTCTCTTTGAAGCTTTGGCTCATTTAATTATGCAGCGTTATAATTTTAGCATGCAGATTTGTTCCCCGCAAACGTTGAGCTTGGCTCCAGTCCTGCATGGGTCCGTGCATGCATTATACCTGCAGCCCTGCATCTCTGCTCTGTCCTCTACAGCCTAAGCCCTAAGCCCTAAAGCCATATCTCCAAAACTGGTGGGTCAAACTGAACAAGCAATATGTCACTTTGAAGCTATAATCCATTCCCATGCTTTTCACATGACATGAAAGAAAAAGAAAAAAAACGAAAATCCAAAACTTTTCTCTGTCAGAAGCGAAGCGGTCACATGTACTGTATACGAGAGGTTTCCACCAGACAGCAACGGTATACAGTCACGCCAGAGATAACGGGGTCACACTTGCACGGTGTTAATAGCCTATTCTCTATACATGTAGGTATACAGTGTTGGTCCTATCTTTTGATGCTTGGCTCGTTTAATATACAGCGTTATCATTCGAGCGTGCGGATTTGTCCCTCTGCTGCAACGTGCACGAGAAGATTAAATACCTGCAGCGCCATATGCTTTCCATGTCACTCCCATCAGTAACCCCCCTTCCCCATAGCGTTTGTGTGCCCAGGTACGTGTGTCGACATGAAAGCGCACGCGGGCTAAATCCCTGTTGACAAGAGGTATATATAAGCCCTCCTCGCATCGTATGCACTCAGAACCGCACGGGATTAATACGCCGTTATACGAGCATTATGCTTTTCTCCTCCTCCTCCTCTTCCTCTTCCATAGAGAGAGAGAGAGAGAGAGAGAGAAAGATGAGCCGTAAGCAGGAGGTCAGTAGGCCACGCGGTCGGCTCAGGCCTGTGAGCGATACAGGATGCGGCTGGCTCCTCCATGCTCCAATGTGCTGCATGCTGGGAAATCAATGGAAACCTGGTGAGTGGTGTCATTTGACCACCTCTGTGGTCAAGAACTAAATGGCGCTATATATATATATATACACGGCTTGGCACTGCTCTCCATGTCTTCACAGTATATATAAAGGCCTATTCATAATAAAGCTTTAGGTGACCTCATCACCTATATGAATAGGCCTTTATCCCATAATATATCGTTGCTGTAGGGGCAGAAACCTCGTATCTGCATGATTTCACTTTTTTGTGTTTTTTTTCGTAAGATAAACGCCCTATACTTGATCATGTGGCGGCGGTGGCTCAGGGGTAGAGTGGCTGGATGGCAAGGTTGCCAGTTCGATCCCTGTGGGCTCACCCAGAGTTGGTGTCGAAGTGTCCTTGAGCAAAGACACTGAACCCCTGATTGCTCCTGATGTGCTGGTTGGTGCCTTGCATGGTTGTGTGTGTGAATGGAT
The DNA here is from genome assembly GCF_963924005.1 of Protomyctophum bolini. Taxonomy (NCBI): domain Eukaryota; kingdom Metazoa; phylum Chordata; class Actinopteri; order Myctophiformes; family Myctophidae; genus Protomyctophum; species Protomyctophum bolini. Next base: position 37,426,866 of record NC_137878.1, on the reverse strand, counting down.
GAATGTGCATACAATCTATGTAAAGCGCCTTGGATAAAGGCGCTATATAAATGCCCCATATTTACCATGCTACCACGTCACACTAAAGCATCAAGCGTACCAGATCCTCTGTCTTGAGGCGTTATATGAGCTGGTAGATCTGCTACTTTCGCTGTTTTTGAATTTGAATCCTGAAAAGTAACAGTTTTGGACATAATGAGGTTTCCACCCGACAGAGACCATATATATTTATGGCAGTTAAAGAACAAATTCCATGATTCCCTGGCAATCTTTTAGCACAGTGGATCTTTTTATAACGTCAAAGACTCACCCAGTTTATGCATTATACAGTTCCCCATGTAACTCTGAGAGTGTAGCTATACTATGGCTACTAATTGAAACCAAATGGACCCGTAATAGTTATCTTTCATTGAGCTGCAGGGGCAACCCGTTGGGTATACCGGCTCAATGACCCCATGTGGGGGTCCCCTTGGATCCCACTCTTGAGAAGCACTGTTTTTGCAAACGTCATGCTTATAAAGCACCTGTCTTCATAGCGTGCGTATAAGCCCTTGGGCTCTTATCGTATCATCTCCTTTCATAATACAGTGAAATTAAATGTCACCACCGCTGCTACAGTGCAGATGTGTCCTCTCTGCATCTTAAAGGAGAAAAAAGGAAAAAAATATCTCTGCTCTGCTTGTTTTAGTCAAGGAAGGAGGAAGAAAGCCCGAGGCCACATGACTGTTACATCACTGCATGCGAGAAGCAGCTGTGTGGGTGCTTTATTTACCAGAGAAATAATAAAGGAAGCCGACGTGGTGACATACTTGAGAGGGAGGGGGGGGGGGGGGGGGGGGGGGAGGTGGGGTTGAATGTTGTGACGCTCTGGATTAACAGCGTCTGCTAAATGCCTACACTGTAAATTGAATAATGTCTCACCTTTTGTGTTGTTGTTGCTTGATCGTCTCATGTACGTATAAAGAGAGAGAGAGACCCGCTGAACAGGCTGAAGAAGGAACCCCTGTTTTGCCTCAAACGTATAATGTTTGTGCCGACAACGAGGAAAATAAAGATGTTGGAAGGGGGAGGTGGGGGGGGTGTGTGTGTGTGTGTGTGTGTGTGTGTGTGTGTGTGTGTGTGTGTGTGTGTGTGTGTGTGCAGCCGTGCACAAACGCTGAGTTATACTGTTGACTTGGGGCTGTTTACATTACGAGGTGTGCATTACACCTTTGTTGTGTGTCAACAACAAAGATGCACATACCGAGAGACACACACACAAGCACATGACTACACAGTCAACCCTCGTTCCACGTGCTTGTGTTGCAAAACAATACTGTACAACATGCGTCAGTGCATCCGTTGCAGCATGCCTTGTGTGTGTGTGTGTGTGTGTGTGTGTGTGTGTGTGTGTGTGTGTGTGTGTGTGTGCGTGTGTGTGTGTGTGTGCGCGGTACTGGGATTTAGTCCGGCAGATGTAAGTAATCAGTCCCAGAGCAGAGGCTCTTTATCCCTTTATCCTCTCTGTCTCTATGGGTGGGCCTATAGTAGCATCCTCCTGTCTCTATGGGTGGGTGGGCCTAGACTGAGGAACAGTGATGCGTTGGAGGAGGATGGTGGTGGTGTGTGGAGACTTTATGGGCAGTCTGAGCATTCTTGTATAGCTCTCTGGTGTATATAGCAGTGGTTCTCATAGCAGTGGACCCTCACATTGATTTGGGTTGCTCTCATGGCGGCAGTGGCTCAGGGGTAGAGTGCCTGGATGGGAACCGCAAGGTTGCCAGTTCGAACCCTGTGGGCTCCCCCAGAGTTACTGTCGAAGTGTCCTTGAGCAAGACACTGAACCCCTAATTGCTCCCGATGTGCTAGTTGGTGCCTTGCATGGTTTCCGCTGCCATCGGTGTGTGAATGGGTGAATGTAATGCACAATCTATGTAAAGCGCCTTGGATAAAGGCGCTATATAAATGCACCATTTACCATTTATTTACCATTTATGGCCATACAGTATCACCTATATGGATATGGATGTAAACAAAAAATAAACCTAGACATTGTTTGTGTATATACAATTTTGTGTTTACGCCTAATGTAATGGATATATTGCAACTGTATGCAGGAATTCCATTGATTAATGCGTGCATCTATACTCTACCACGTTGAGTACTGCATGCTATTTGTGTTTGTATATTTTGTTCTCATGTCACACATAGTACCTAATACTGCACACATAGTACCTAATACTGTGAACAAAGAAGCTATACGCACACCAACGTCCTTGTAGCGAGGGTGGCAGCACACAGGAGAAAACTGTAGAGGAAATCTTGAAAAAAACAGAGGGTGGCCGGCTGGCCACACACGCCAACAGCCAGAGGGCCAATATTTTATTAGGACAGCAGGAAAGATGAAGGCTTAACCGCCGAAACGTTGCATTCATTTTCGTCTTACCTGCTGTCCGTTTTCTTTTTTTTAACCCAGTTTTTCTTTTCACCCAGTGCCAATTATCTAATGTAATCCTGGGCACTACACTTCCTCTGCCAACCTGGGGGGGGGGGGGGGGCAGCGGACTGACCTCATGCCTCCTTCTATGCATGAGGAGTCCAACTAAGCTGCTTCTTTTCACCTGACAGAGGGGAATTTCCCCGGCCGGACGTATAGCGCGTGGAAGGGACACGTTATTCCGACCAGTTCCTTTCCCCTCCATCAGGCTGGCCAGGGGGAGGTAGTTTTAGATTTTTGGTTACCTGCTGTCCTAATAAAATATTGGCACTCTGGCTATTGCCGTGTGCGGCCAGGCTCTTGTTTTCTCAAGATTTCCTCACACATAGTACCTAATAGAAATGAATGTAAACCTGTCAAAACCAGCCAGATAACTTTTGTCTATATAATATTCTGCGTTTACACAATTTAAATGAACTGTACGCAGATTGATTGATGCATGTATATCTACCACTTATACTCTTGGTATTTAATTTGCTTTCTTCTCATGTCATATTTTCATTATTATTAAGATATATGAATCTAAACATGAATAATAATAATAATAATAAAAAAACACAGATAACTCTTCTATGTATACAATTGTAGTGTTTACACTATTTAAATGAATGCTGCAGCCGTAGACATGAGTCCATTGATCGATGCATGGCACTTATACCACAGCCTTATGGGATGGATGGATTGATTGATTGATAGATTGATTGATTGACTGACTGACTGAGAGCACTGGCAGAAGAGGTTCCTCAGACTAGCCCTCCTTTGTCGCTTCCAGTCATCCCGGTTCTCCATACATCCGGCCAGCTCGTTAATTGGTGCTTTGCGCTCCTACGTCGTTCTTGAGTATAGGCCTACATCCACATGTTAATGTGGGGCGTCCTGGTGACCGGTGCCTGTGTGTTGGTTCCCTCAGTGGGGCGTCCTGGTGACCGGTGGTGCCTGTGTGTTGGTTCCCTCAGTGGGACGTCCTGGTGACCGGTGCCTGTGTGTTGGTTCCCTCAGTGGGACGTCCTGGTGACCGGTGCCTGTGTGTTGGTTCCCTCAGTGGGGCGTCCTGGTGACCGGTGCCTGTGTGTTGGTTCCCTCAGTGGGGCGTCCTGGTGACCGGTGCCTGTGTGTTGGTTCCCTCAGTGGGACGTCCTGGTGACCGGTGCCTGTGTGTTGGTTCCCTCAGTGGGACGTCCTGGTGACCGGTGCCTGTGTGTTGGTTCCCTCAGTGGGGCGTCCTGGTGACCGGTGCCCGTGTGCTGGTTCCCTCAGTGGGGCGTCCTGGTGACCGGTGTCTGTGTGTTGGTTCCCTCAGTGGGACGTCCTGGTGACCGGTGCCTGTGTGTTGGTTCCCTCAGTGGGACGTCATGGTGACCGGTGTCTGTGTGTTGGTTCCCTCAGTGGGACGTCCTGGTGACCGGTGCCTGTGTGTTGGTTCCCTCAGTGGGGCGTCCTGGTGCCGGGTGCCCGTGTATTGGTTCCCTCAGCACTATAGTTTGCTGGCTGGCAGCTCTTGGTGTCTTTGGGCAGTGTCCTGCTATAATAGTCTCATTCTCCTGGCTGCTATTTTCTGGCTCACCCTTTGGGCATTCCACCATACAGATTCTCCTGGATAGTATAACAAACTTTTAGTAACAAGCAATTTTGTCCAATCTGTACGATGTAACTTCTATAATTGGGGTGGTCGTATATTTTGTCTCCCTCCTAGATCGTGCATGTCAAAGGTCGTGTCTCGCCTTAGACATGTGTCTATGGATCTGTCACACGTTCTGACCTGAAGGTCAACATTATAAATGTATCCCCTGAGCAAGCAGCCATGCAGGCTCTACTACTGGCTCAGCAGAACTTGCATTCAAATTCGGGTAGAAGAGATAAGTTATACATAATAGTGCAGTAGCGCAGTGCCGGTTACAATGCTCTCAGAGCCCAAGGCTCTATGTATAGAAGTTGCCCCCGCACATGCGTGCACACGCAAAACGTTGGCTATTTTGTAGGTTTTTCGTGCAGTTTTGGGTGTTTTTTTTTGCTACACAGCGCCCGTAGGTGACCTGCCAAATCTGGTGAGGGGGGAGGGGTCTACCCAGGCTATATAGACCTGCCTGCCCCTCGGGCCCTGCAGTAGCGAAGTACTTGAGTAAATGTGCCTAGTTACTCTCCAGTCTCTCTCTCTCTCTCTCTCTCAGTCATTCTAGAGGCTGAAGGGCTGCATTCTAGTGGTGGAACAGAAGTGCCATGTCACAGATGGAGGGAGGGGGAGGTGTGTGTGTGTGACTGTGTGTGTGTGTGTGTGCGGGTGCGTGCGTGCGTGCGCGCGTGCGCTAGGGGGCAAGGCGAGGCTGCAGAATCTAAATCCCTTCATTAATCTCCCCGGAGGAGAGGAGAGGAGCGGAGGAGGGTGATTTCTATCTTTTCCCAACCCTGGCCTCTCTCTCTCTTGTCTGTGATCCAACACCTTTCGGGTGTCACTCCTGGGAGGAGAGGAGAGGAAAAGGGCCCAGAATGTTTTGGCAGAAGAAAGGAGAGAGAGAGAGAGAGAGAGAGAGAGCGTCGTCATCGCTGCTGGCACTGTCTCTGTTAGATCTCCTTGTCCCGTCAGGACGGCATAGCGCCCGGGGGCCCATGGGGGGCCCCCCATCAGGCAGGCATGCAGTGGGTGGCTGGGGGCCCCAGCCTTGTGTTCAGAAAAGCAATGGATTTATAGCTTACGTATGTATACACGTCAGCTGAGTGGTTCCCAAAATGGTGTGCCCGATGTGCACTGTAGTGTGGATTCAGTTGTATAGTCTAATGTTGCGTTCACACGTACAGACGCAAAGACGCAGTCTACCATTCATTGTCAATGGAAGCCAGCGACATGACGACGCAACGATGCATGTATGGCTGCTCCAAATGACACTCCCATTCGTCTTTGCGTCTGCCCGTGTGAACGCACCAATAGTCTTCTGAATAAAAACTGCATTTAGTTTTAGTGATATTAAATCTACAGTGGATTTAGTGGACTAAAATGTATTTCTGGCGGGCCGTGATCACATTGTGACGTGTTGTGAGCTTGTTGATCTGCCATTTTCACTATAAATGACATGTGCAAGTGCATGGTGTCTTGAGGTTTAATTTGACTTGGTTGGCCAATCATTGGCCGTGCCAAAAAATGTTCAAAACATGGTCGCGGAAATAGAAATCGAAACGGAACTACTGTACAACAGATTGCACGAAAGTTACTTTAACCCATTCTGACCTGAGATCAGATTCATACGAGGTTTCCACTGGACACACACTGGTCTGATGAACCCATTCTGACCTGAGATCAGATTCTAAAAAAAATTCAGTCGTTCTTCGATTTTTCAAAAATAGCAGACCTACAAGCTCGTACCGCGCCACTCGGTGGCGCGCTATGAGCTTGTAGATCTGCTGTTTTTCAATAGCTAAAGCATAACATGATGCTAAACACCAAAATGGGTTCCCGGTCAGAATGGGTTAAGTGCATTTGCTGCATCCCTCGCTATCGTGTTCCCCGTATTGGTGGCGCTCTCCGGGAGGAGATCGGAGCGGATGCATTTGGTTTTTTAAAAGAAAAATCAATGCCGCCGCAAAAGACAGACGGAGATATCTTTGCAGATGCTAGAAATCTCACCCGTGCACAACACACACACACACACACACACACACACACACACACACACACACACACACACACACACACACACACACACACGGTGCCAACAGATATAGGCCTACATGATATGCAGGTATTCATAGAATCTCACCCACACCGCACACACACACGGTGCAAACAGATATGCATGATATGGGTATTTATAGCACGCGAGGCTGTCCGTTCCAAGTGATCCGCTTGGCCAGGCCTCCAGAGACCCCTGTCAGAGTGACCCGCGTGCACACACACACACACAGTGGTGGGGAAAATACTCACTAGCCCCTCCTATGCCCAGCTTTGTCTGTTTGCGTGTGAACACGAACATGATGATTCGTTTGGCTGAGCAACGTGCATAATTGAGGATAAAAAAATCACACCCGTGTGAAGTGAGGGGGTAGCTCTTATCATCGTACATTCATGACGTACATTCTCCATTCATTGTCAGTGGGAATTTAATGTTTGGGCAGTAAGAGTGAAGACGCCAATTGTGATTGGCCCGAAATGGCCATGTGTGATGATTTGATTGGCTTGAGCACAGAATTTGATGTATGTATATAATTTGAGGTCAGCCGTGTTTTTTAGGTTATAAAAGTGGATGGGTGGAATCGAGACTCTGCCCGCCGGGATTAATTCATCTATTCATCGCGCATTGTTAAGGTTTTCAACCCAGAGCCAAATATCCGTAACCGGATGTTACGATGACATGATGCTGTGTGTGGTTTCTTGACCGGTTGTTGTTCTCTCGGTTCGATGCAGCAAAAACCCCGACCGCGAGTATCACAGCGCCTGCTGTCGACCGTTGAGAAAAACCTTGTTTTCACCAGAAACGACATTCATTGCGCCGATTTGTGAAAGGATGTGCGCTAATCACAAGCACTGCCCCATTTCTTATACCGGACAAACATAGCATTTGGCATACTTTATTTGGAGAATGTACATGCAATCACTACTTAACTCTTTCAAAATGGCCGCGGCCACTATACTGTCGTTACACTGTGATGAGAGACAGCTATACCGATGCGATCCGATCAGAACATGGATTAAAGAATATAAAGGCTATAAAAGGTATAGTCTACGGCGCTGTTGGTGCATGCAGGGCTGCCAGATCTATATAGTCTACGGCTCTACGCTGTTGGTGCACGCAGGGTTGCCAGATCTACGCTTTGGATACGTTTCTATGGCGGGCTCCGTGTTAATTGGCTGTTGACGAGGCAGTTCACATTTTGGCAGCACATTAACGGTGACTTATTTTACTGCTTCAGGGTCAGCCATCTAACTGTGAGTGAGTGAGTGAGTGAGTGAGTGAGTGTGCGCGCACGCGTGCAAATGTATATATTCCCACCAAAGTGCTGAGTGTGGCTGGATGGATGCACTGAGCCGTCACACACACACACGCACGCACGCACGCACGCACGCACAGTGCGGATCAATGGCCAGCGAGGCCCTCACGGTCCCTGGGGAGAGCCGGAGAACGGGGCAGAGAGAGGGCAAGGGGGAGAGGCAAAACAAAACTGCCGATCTCCAAGGGCTCATTCACACACACACACACACACACACACACACGCACACACACACACACACACACACTTGTGTCCTCTGTGTGTCATCATTGCCGCCTCAATGCCTTTCCAACGGTATAGTCACATGGTTTGATGACATGGCTGTCTTTACGAGCTTGTACAGATAATTCTGTGGGTCCTTGACATGAAAAAGTGCACCACTGATAATCATTTAACAGGTTATTTTTCTTCTCCCCCCCCCCCCCAATATCAGCACGCTCATATTTCATTACACTACACTGTAATGCAGCTGCCATATTTCATTACACTACACTGTAATGCAGCTGCCATATTTCATTACACTACACTGTAATGCAGCTGCCATATTTCATTACACTACACTGTATAAGCTGCCATATTTCATTACACTACACTGTAATGCAGCTGCCATATTTCATTACACTACACTGTAATGCAGCTGCCATATTTCATTACACTACACTGTAATGCAGCTGCCATATTTCATTATTACTACACTGTAATGCAGCTGCCATATTTCATTATTACTACACTGTAATGCAGCTGCCATATTTCATTACACTACACTGTAATGCAGCTTCCATATTTCATTATTACTACACTGTAATGCAGCTGCCTTGACAACGGACTACCCATGTCTCTACTAGCTTGACCTCGGTTCGTCCCCTAACGCGCGCGGCCTCGCGGTGACACATTTGTCACCGTTTAGTAAAAGTTCAGCACTAATTGCTGACCTTTCATCCGTGGCAGCTAGCCGTCGGGGCCCCCTGATCTCCCCATCACATCATGGCCCCTCCAAAGCTGCGGCCGGGGGGCCTCTACGTGGCCCTCGGGGCACGCAGCGGCATGCTAGCAGAGGTGGGATTTCAGAAAGAAATATAGCCCCATTTCTGCAAAGCCCGCGAACCACACCGATGGTGGCTGGAGACCAATAGAGCTGTTCATTTCAGTGGAAGTTGCTCAGTGGCGTTTTGAAGCACCCGGAAGAACGCTATATACTTCCACATTTGACTTGATTTTGGTCTAACAGCCTGGTCTAACCAATGACTGGTCTAACCAATGACTGGTCATTGGTTAGACCAGTCATTAGTCCTACAACTACAACCTATCTCAAACCCTCACCCTAAACCTAACCTCCCACAGGGCAGCACACCTAAACCTAACCTTAACCCATGTGACGGACCAAGTCTCATGGGATTTGGGATTTGTTTATAAACATTTTGGTATTTGTTTATAAACATTTGTGATTTGTTTATAAACATTTGTGATTTGTTTATAAACATTTGTGATTTGTTTATAAACATTTTTGGGATTTGTTTATAAACATTTGGGATTTGTAAGTCTCATGGGGGGGGTAGGACCACTATCAGTTGACCTGTAGTAAGTCTCATGGTCGGGGGGGTAGGACCAAGTCTAGGTAGTGGTCCTACCCCCCCCCCCCCCCCATGAGACTTACAAATCCCAAATGTTTGTAAACAAATCCCAAATGTTTATAAACAAATCACAAAATGTTTATAAACAAATCCCAAATGTTTATAAACAAATCACAAATGTTTATAAACAAATCACAAATGTTTATAAACAAATCACAAATGTTTATAAACAAATACCAAAATGTTTATAAACAAATCCCAAATCCCATGAGACTTGGTCCTACCCCCCCGACCAGGGCCGGTTCTAGGCATAGGCGAACTAGGCGGTCGCCTAGGGCCTCAACCACTGAGGGGGCCTCGTCACAGGGAGAAGATTTTTTTTTTTCATGTATCCCTTACATGGGCTACTGGCTACATGTGGCCCCCACCTAGCTTCTTAATTTTGATCTCAAAGTGCACCAGATTGAAGCATTTTCATGGCAAATTTACAATTTTTATCCGGCGTGGCAAAGCAGGAGGGGGGGGGCCTCTGTATAATATGTTGCCTAGGGCCTCAAAAGGCCTAGAACTGGCACTGCCCATGTCTAACCAATGACTAGTCTAAACTAAGTATGCACCCCTAAATTTCCACCCTTGCCAGAGATTTAATGTGATGGAGCAACAGTTTTCCAAATGTTCTCACGTCGTTGCTGTCGGGTAGAACAATGTTACGGTTTGAAATGGTGAAAACATCTACGAGCTCACAACGCCTCGCGTCACGTTGTGAGCTTGTAGCTTGCCATTTCCACTATATACCTTTTGTGCAGCACTATTACGAATTGTCTGACAGACAACAGCGATTATGTAAAAATCCAATCTGGATCCAATCCGCTTACAACACACGACACCACAGGCTGAGAACTAGTGCGTTAAGCAAGCCGTCGTTTGGTTCCCCGGGAGGCGAGGCGACGCGACGCGAGTCTAGAACTAGTGCGTTAAGCAAGCCGTCGTTTGGTTCCCCCGGGAGGCGAGGCGACGCGACGCGAGGCGAATGCACAATTGTTCTTGAGTGCAGCTGGCAGTTGGGGAAAAGATGGAAAATAATCAGAGAGGGAGGAGAGGTGAACCGGGACATAATGTATAAGTGTATCGATCTCTCTCTGTGTGTGTGTGTGTGTGTGTGTGTGTGTGTGTGTGTGTGTGTGTGTGTGTGTGTGTGTGTGTGTGTGTGTGTGGGTGTGTGTGCGTGTGTGTGCGTGTGTTATTGTTATGTTCCACTGCCTCATTATCACACACTCTCTCCCGCTATGCACCCGCCTGTCAAGCTTCTATGCCCCGGTGAAGAACACTTTCCCCGCTGCCTGCCTGCCTGCATGCAGAACATGCAGGAATGGAAATAGGTGCATGGTTATAGGTCGTTGAGCTAAATGATACTCGCTGAAGGCTTGAGCCTTATACTCAACGTGTGATCAATGCTCGGTACGGCGTGCTTCCATCTGCTTGGGCTGTGCTGTTAGTAATAGGCGGAGGTCACAAACAGCCATGAAGGCATGGAGGGAAGCTGAGGAAGTATGTAGACCAGCAGCACACATTTTCAATGTCGTTGTCACGCGGTTTAGTTACCTCTCATTGAGAAGCAATGTTCCTCAGCGTAGAGGGTACCTCGATATAAATATCCATCCATTCATCTTCAACCGCTTATCCGTAGTCAGGTCGCGGGGGCAACAGCTCCACCAGAGAGCTCCAGACTTCCCTCCCCAACATTAGTAACTTCCTCCTGGGGGAACCCCGAGGCGTTCCAAGGCTATGCAGTCAGTCGATGTAATCCCTCCATCTGGTCCTTGGTCTGCCCCGGGGTCTCCTCCCAGTGGGACGTGGTCCTTGGTCTGCCCCGGGGTCTCCTCCCAGTGGGACGTGGTCCTTGGTCTGCCCCGGGGGTATCCTCCCAGTGGGACGTGGTCCTTGGTCTGCCCCGGGGTCTCCTCCCAGTGGGACGTGCATCGAGGACCTGATCCCTATAGGGAGACACTGGAGAGGCATCCTAAACAGATGCCCGAACCACCGTTGCTTATCGTTCCAGATTTTCTTTGCTTTCTGATCTAGAGGGGCACGGGCGTGCTTGGAGCAAGGACTGGATAAATATCGGTTCACCGATCAGAGCCTCCCCTCCCCTACCCCCCTCCACCCCTCCCCCCTGCCCTCCCTGGTAGAAAACAGCAGAGAAAACTGACGTCACTTTATTGTCTTCATAAATTGTTTCACATTTCCCCCAGGCTTGATCCGTAGCCAACGGAAATAAAAGCCTGGATACCAAGGCTACTGGACAACCTACTGGCGTCGCGTCACAAAAACGCATCAAAAGGAGACGATTTTCTGTTTAGCTATTTTTTAATTTTACATCCTTCAACAAATGTTGCCTTATGACATGGAATAATATCCCACTATAGTCTCAATTAAAAGAAAAACATATTCCATTCTCTTCCCCATCCCCGTCGGCTTGGAAACACAAACATCTCAGAACGGCAACATTATGTTGCCGCGGCGCATTCAATGCGTCGCCCTAATTACACCCAGTTTGCCGCCAGCGTGAAATGTAACAGAGGATCGTAATGAATTTTAGTTTCAGTTAATCAATTAACCCATTTTGAGCGGGAACCCTTTTTTGGTGCAGGTTATACATACATTAAGTTATCATTTAGCTATTGAAAAATAGCAGATCTACAAGCTCGTAGCGCGCCACCGAGTGGCGCGCTATGAGCTTGTATAGGTCTGCTATTTTATTTTTTTTATCGTTAAAATGTGCCTCGAATCTCTCTGAAAATTTGAAGATTTAAAAAAGAATAATAATAATTTCGACGTCAGGCCTGAATGGGTTAAGGTGTGAAACGAATTTGTCATCGTCAGGAGGAGCTGTAGTTCTAATCTCCCTGTTCCTTTTGCCCCTCACGGTGTAGAGTAGAGTAGAGTAGAGTAGACTAGACTAGACTAGAGTAGACTAGAGTAGAGTAGAGTAGACTAGTGTAGAGTGTAGAGTCTGAGGACGTCACTATCTGACTAGAGCCTTTGGAGACGTGGCCCAGACAGAAGCACTCTCCCGTTGTTCTGAGAGGTGGAGCAGAGGAGCAGCAGTACGGCCTGACATTATAGCATTAACCAAACATTGACTCTTAATCCCAGTTCCCGTGGCCGTATATACAGTATACAGCTGTGCACGGGGATGGGATGGGACAGGGATGTGCTACTATAGGGCTTGAAGCAACTAGTCCACTAGTACATCCACTAGTTGACCTTGCTGGTATATAATACTAGTTGACTATATTTGATAAGGTTCCCCGGTTACCCCTGTTTTTGTAGGCCTTAACCCATTCTGACCTGAGATCTGATTCATACGAGGTTTCCACTGGACACACACTGGTCTGATTAACCCATTCTGACCTGAGATCAGATTCTAAAAATGTCAGTCGTTCTTCGATTTTTCAAAAATAGCAGACCTACAAGGGACAATGACATCACTCCGGAGAATGTAAATTATACGTACCTGCCCGTGTGCGTGCATGAACGTGTTAATGTGAGATAAGAGGGATCTCCATGGGGGGTCATGTCATGTGTCATTGTTCTTTGTTCAGATCAACCCCCTCTTCTGTCATTTGACCTTTCAACCTTTTGTATTTGACCTCTGTGTACACCTGATTAGGGGAACGCACGTCTATACATATTTATATATATGCGACAGATCTTCTGCTTTCTGGTGCTTCTGTTGTGACGCTGCAGTGTGATCAGGTGGGGCGTTAATCTATAACAAAAGTTCCTGTACTACTAACCCTATATCCCCAAACCCTATAAGCACACGCGGAAGCCACCGTGAGTCTGAACCGACCACCTAGTCAGATTACGGGACGTCGGGCTATAACGCGCCCCCCCCCCCGAAGGGATTATGGAGGACATTTGTTGGACTCTCAGGGGGGAGATCCCATTCTCCGTGTCCCTCAGGGCCAGGGGGGAGGTCTCCGTGTCCCTCAGGGCCAGGGGGGAGGTCCCGTGCAGCAAATAACTATTAGTGGGGAGGGTCTTTGTCCTTGACGCTCGTATAATTACATTACAGCCTGTAAATCTATAGCCACACACAGACACCCCTGTTTCTTGCAGGGAAGGGCAGACATTGGTGTGTGTGTGTGTGTGTGTGTGTGTGTGTGTGTGTGTGTGTGTGTGTGTGTGTGTGTGTGTGTGTGTGTGTGTGTGTGTGCGCGTGCGTGTGAAGCTGGTTTCACGCTCCAGTCCCTCTGGACCATGGGATTTCTATTCCCCAGAGGGGCGGCATGCAGGCAGAGCAGGGTTACCATGGCCACAGCTGGGATGTTCCGAGAGACTCCATATATATATATAGGCAGGTGCCACAGGGACTGTGTGTGTGTGTGTGTGTGTGTGTGTGTGTGTGTGTGTGTGTGTGTGTGACTCCATATAGACAGGTGCCACAGGGACTCTGTGTGTGTCTTTCTCTCTCTCACACTCGCCTCAGTTAAGAGACATTTCTCATCGTGCAATATGCCAATCATTCCACATGCGCGACCGGACAGACACATTTGCAACACCATGCAGTTGGACAGTGTGCAGCTCTGTGCAGTTCATCATTTTAGGGCCGGATTTTATACGCTTCAAAATGGTGGGAGATTGGCCTCTCTGAGCCGCCAACAACAACAACATCAACAACATCTCACGCTGCGTCCTGCGTGTCAAACGGCGCCCTGCGGGGCGGCGACAAACTGCCATGTCGTATTTAGGTTTTCATTTGCCAGTTCACCTCGTTTCACTTCCAATCTAGAGCAGTGGTTTTTTCAACCCTTTTCATATGGAGGCCCATTATTTATTGGGCATTTGAGCCACGCGGAGTCGCGGACCACCATTTGGTGAGATTTATAGGCCTCCCAGACCCAAAACTAAAGGATATTTTGACGTCGTTGAATGTGATCTTGTCCACAGAGTCCATGCTGTATCTTTCGCGCAGACGAAATGAAAGCCTGGGTATCGAGGCTAATGCTGTATTGATGTTGGTACCACAGGAGAGATAACAGACAAACGTTGATCAAAGTAACAATTATACTACATTCTCTAATTGTGTAGACTTCTTGTAGATTAAGCGATGGAGATGTTTAACAACAATTTTACGCTCTCAAGATTCTATGCGGGTCCATTTGGTTACCAACTCTCCATCATTTAGCTGGGGGACCACCTGGCCTTGAGCTTGTAGATCTGCTATACGTTCAAAAGATCTTTATACATTTTATAACTTGAAACAGGATGTTCTGAATAATGAGTATACTTTTGGTACTGTATTAACAGTTGATGCCAATACAGGTGTATACATTCACTCAAGTACATTTTGAATTCCAGACTTTTACTTGTAACAGAGTATTTCTATATTGCAGTAGTAAGTAAGTAAGAAGAATTGAGTACTTTTTCCACCACTGATTGGCAATGATTTGACGCCACACCTTACTATCAGCTCCCAGTACTTAATACCGCACGACATCAAGCCGTGCTACTCATACGCAGAGTTGGCAGTGCCCGGGATCGAACCCCATGACCTTGCGGTCGAAAGCCAAGTGCGACTGAACTATACCCGCGGACACTAAAGTGTTTGCAATTTGGTCTATAGGTCTGGTGGTGCTATCCAAAACTGGCATCAGAGCCAACATTGTAGCCTCAGTCTGGATGTGGCTGCCATGGGCCCTCCAGTATATAGGTGCGTTTCCAGTTGGCTGCACATTGTGTCTGAGTAGAGGCGAAGGAGCCAGCCAGCAGGCTGTGAAAGTGAAACCGTTGCCATGTGCTAATTGTTGCGCGGGGCCGAGCAGGCATCCAAGAGGCACACCGTTGAGCCTATCTCTGCTGTCCACTCCATATATCTAGTGGCTCTGTATGGATGGCTATAGTGGCTATACTGCATATACAGTAGATGGCTATAGTGGCTATACTGTATATGGCTATAGCCATTTACATATTTTGTCCACCTGCGACCCTGCGGTGCCTTGGTCTCACAATATAGAAATGGATGTTTTATTTATGCTTTCAAAAATATATTTTTTGAGATTTACAATATTAG